>NW_006922003.1:1507032-1516276 GCF_000298275.1 Orycteropus afer afer | reverse complement strand
TCATTGGTCGTGCAAAATTCTGTCATGTGATCTCCAACATTATTTCTGTCACCAAGGCCAGATTTTCCAACTACCAGTGATTCTTCTTTGTTTCTAACTTTTACATTCCAGTCACCAGTGATAATTAACACATCTTGATTGCATGTTCGGTCAATTTCAGACTGCAGAAGTTGATAAATGTTTTCAATTTCTTCATCTTTGTTTTTGGTGGTTGGTGTGTAGATTTGAAAAACAGTAGTATTAAGTGGTCTTCCTTTTAGGTGTATGGGTATTATCCTATCACTGACAGCATTGTCCTTCAGGACAGATGTTGAAACATCCTTTTTAATGATGATTCCCACACCATTCCTCTTCAAATTGTCATTCCTGACATAGTAGATCATAAGGTTGTCTGATTCAAAATGGTTAAAACTAGTCCATTTCAGCTCACTAATGCCTAGGATATCAATCTTTATGCATTCTATTTCATTTTTGACAACTTCCAATTTTCCTAGATTCATGCATAATACATTCCATGTTCTGATTATTAATGGATGCTTGCAGCTGTTTCTCCTCAATTTGAGGTGTGCCACATCAGCAAATGAAAGTCCCAAGAGCTTTACTTGATCCATATCATCAAGGTCAGTTCTAGTCTTAGGAGGCAGCTCTTTCCTGGTCATATTTTGACTGCCTTCAACTTAAGGGGCTTGTGTTCCTATACTGTATTGGACAATGTTTCTGGACTATTCACAAAGTTGCCTTGTGATGTATCCGACAGTGTTTCTCTGCTATTCATAAGGCTTTTCCTGGCCAATTCTTTGAGAAGTGGATGGCTTCTTCCTTCTTCCTCATCTGTCTCAGTGTGTAAGCTGCATTGAAACATGAGCAATGTGCAACTCTGCCAGCATTTCAAACACCAATGACGGCAACACGCAAGCCACCACAGTAGGACAAACTGGCAGACAGGTTTGTCTCCCTTAGCTGTTTGAAAGCTCTCCATCCTCCCCTTACTTGGATCCTGTGGCTGTGTCTCATCTCCAGCTTTCCCCCCTGCTTCCTGCTTCTTAAGGTGGGCCAGAGCTGTCATCTTCCTTCCCTTACCTGGATCCCATCGCTCAGTAGATCGTTTTAGTTAAAGATTTAAAGAATGTCTCAGGGAGATAATTTCAGGGAGTCCTCTGCTCTCAACTGTTCTAGTTAATCTGGGTTTTTTTTTTTTTTTTATTCCCCCAAGAATTTGAGTTTTGCTCTACATTTTGCTCCCATTGTATCTGGGAACATCTATTGTGACCCCAGTCCAAATGGTCAGTGGTGGGAGTGGGGCACCATCTAGTTCTTATTTCAGAGTAGATGAAGTAGTTTATAGCTCAAGTAGGCTATCAGCCCTGTAGATATGTTTCTCCATTAAGATTTGGTTTACCTTCTTACTCTTTTGCTCCTGACAAATAGTTACTAATAGTTGTATCTTAGAAGACCACTCACAAGATTTTAAGACCTCAGACACTACTCATTTCACTAGGATGCAGAACTTGAACTTTGTGAACTATATTATGCAATTTACTGAGTTGTACACTGAGAGCATGGTCTTAAACCTTCATACCCAGAAAACCAACCTCAAAAATTGATTATGTCTGAGGAGTATCTATAGTTGTATTTTCAATGAATATATTTTCCTGCACACACATATCTATGTTTACACATTCATATGGATACTTCCAGCTGTTCTCACCAGTCTATATATGTATCTGTACCTATCTGTATAGTTTATATGCTATACCCATCCATATGTGATCTTACATGTGTTTTTGTCTTTATTGGAATTGTTGCCATCTTATATGTCAATCTCTTTAGTACCAGAATTTTTTTCTTTTGATCACTTCTCAGTCACATCATTTATTTTAGTCACATTGTATTCACTGCACCCATATTCGGTGTCTCTTTTCCCATCCCAAAATAACAGGTTCCTATGATCTAAAGCATGCTTCCTCCTACCTTCCACCCCCAACGTCTTCCTGGTAACCACAAATGGACATTAGGCACTTTTCTTATTTCCACTTTTTTTTTTTTTTGCTATTGTGGAGCTCTGGTAGCATAGTACCAAAGGCACTTGACTGTTAACCAGAAGACTGGAGGTTCAAACCCACCAGCCACTCCTCAGAAGGAAGGTTGGGCGATCTACTTCCATAGTGATACTGCCTCAGAAATCCAAGGAGGGGTCACTGTGAGTTGGGTCCAACTCGACACACATAACAACAAAAACAACATTGTGAATAAAATGACAATGAACATAGATGTACATAAGTCTATTTATCTCATTCCTTTTAGATATCTAGGCTAAATATCTAGAATTTGGATTGCTGAATATTACAGTAGTTCTATTTTTTACTTTTTTGAGGAAGCACTATATTGTTTTCTATAGTTGTTTTACCATTTTATAGTTCCATCAGCAATGTATAAGTTTCCCAATCTCCTCACATTCTTGCTAACATTTGTTCTTATCTGTTTTATCAGTGCCATTTTAGACAGGGTATGGTGGTACCTCACTGTAGTGTTGACTAGCCTCTCTAATGGCTGAAGATCATGAGCATTTTACCATGTGTTTTTGGAGTGCTTGGATGTTCTCTTTGGTGAAGGTTCATTCATATACTTTGTCTATTTTATAATTGGGTTGGTTGGTTGTCTTTTTACTGTTGAGTTGTTGTTTTCTTTAGATTTCAGATTTTGACCTTTATTGGATATGTCATTTTCAAAGATATTTTACTTAGTCTGTAGGTTGTCTTCTTACTCTTTTGATAAGCATATTTTTTTGATTTTATGAGATTTTTTGTACCTATTTTATTTTCTACTATTCATGAATTTATTGTTATTAGTTGTCCTATTTTTATAATAGATAAAGTACCACAACTTTCCCCAGTAACTTTATAGGTTTGCGTTAATATTTAGGTCTCTAATCCATTTTGAGCTAGTTTTTGTGTATGGTGTGAGGTATGGGTCTTGCTTCACTTTTCTGCAAGTGGATATCCAGTTGCTCCCTTGAATGGACTTTGATCTTATGTTGAAAATCACTTGTCTATAGACAGCTAGATTTGTTTCTGAGTTCTCAATTTTATTACACTGGTCTATGTGTCTATAGTTGAACCAGTACCAAGTTGTTTTGATTACAGTGGCTGTATGGTATGTTTTAATATCAGGAAATGTAACATCTCCTGCTTTGTTCTTCTTTGTCAATATTTCATAGGTTATTCAGAGTTCCTATTCTTTCCATTGAAGTTGGGAGTTATTTATTTATTTTTTCATTAAAGAATGTTGTTGGAATTTGTATCAGGATAGTATTGTATTTGTAGATCACTTTAGGTAGTACTGACATTTTCACTGTGCTATGTCTTCCAATCCATGAACTGGGAATGTCTTTCCATTTGTGTAGGTCTCCATTAGTCTCTTGCAGTAGTGTTTTATCATTTTCATTGTATAAGTCTTATATGGCACTGGTTAGATTGATATTTAGGTATTTTATTGATGTGATATTGTTTTCTTAATTAATTTCTCTTTGAAATACTCCTTGCTGATGTAACGGGATACAAGTCATTCTGTGTGTTGAACTTGTAGCCTGCAATATTTCTGAATTCTTCTATTAATTTTAGCAATTTCCTTGTGGAATCTTTATAGTCTTCTAAGTATATGTTCAGTAGTCAAAAAATCAGACGATGTATTGCATTTCTCAGATCTTCTGCAAAAGACTCCTGCAAAAATGTTAAGGAGCAAAGATGTCACTTTGAAAACCAGGGTGTGTCTGACCCAATTCATGGTATTTTCAATACCCTTATATACATGTGAAAGCTGGACAATGAATAAGCAAGACCAAGGAAGAGTTGATGTATTTGAATAGTGGTGTTGGTGAAGAATATTGAAAATACCACAAGTTGGAAAAATAATGAACAAATATATCTTGGAAGAAGGACAGTCAGAATACTCCTTAGAAGTGAGAATGGCCAGACTTTGCCTCACATACTTTGGGCATGTTGTCAGAAGGGACCATTCCCTGGAGAAGGCTGTCATCCTTGGTAAGGTAGAGGGTCATTGAAAAAAGGGGAAGACCCTCAGTGAGATGGATTGGCACAGTGGCTGCAACAATGGGCTCAAGCACAGCAGAGACTGTGAGGATGGTACCAGACATGGGAGTGCTTCATTCTGCTGTACACAGGGTTGCTGTGAGTTGGAACTGACTCAATAGAACCTAACAATAACACAACATGTACAGGGTCATGCCACCTGTCAGTATAAATGGCTTTTCTCTTCCTTTCCAATTTTGAATAAAATATATTTTATTTCTTTTTGTTGCCTGATTATTTTGGCTAGAACTTCCAGTACTATATTGAAAAAGTGTGGTGATAATGGACATCCTTGTCTCATTTCTGTTCTGAAAGGGAAGTCTCTCAGTTTTTCTCCATTAAGTATAATGTTGGCTTTTGGTTTTGCAAATTTTCCTTTAAGTATGTTGAGAAATTTCCCTTCTACTCCTATGTCATTGAGAGTTTTTATCAGGGAAGGGTGTTGAAATTTACAAATGTTTTTCTCCATCAATTGATATGATCATATGGTTCTTTCCCTTTGTTTTGCTTAAGTGGTGGATTTCAATGATTGATTTTCTAATGATGAACAACTCTTCTAGACCTGCCATAAATCTCATTTGATCATGTTGTATAATTTTTTTTTTTTTGATACATTGAACAATTCTGCTGGCTAGAATTTGTTGAAAATTATTACATCTATGATCATAAGGATTATTTTATTAGTCTGTATTTTTCTCTTTTTGTGATGTCTACCTGGTTTCAGTATCAGAATAATTCTGACCTCAAAGAAAAAGTGAGACATATTCCTTCTTCTATATTTTTGAAGAGTTGGAGTAGAATTGATGTTGACTCTTTTGGTAGAATCTCGTCTTTGCCTTTTTGTTGTTGTTGTTGACAGGTTTTTTTTTTTTTTTTTTTAAATGACATCTTCAATCTCTTCCTTTTTAATAGTCTATTTAGATTCTCTACCCCTGTTTGTATTCGTCTAGATACACACCAAAAACCAAACTGACTGCCATCAAGCTGATTCCAACTCATAGCAACTGCTATTGGGTTTCTGAGGCTGTGTATCTTTATGAAAGCAAATTGCCTCATCTTTCTTCCTCAAAGCTGCTGATGGGCTCAAACCACTGACCATTTTGTTAGCAGCCAAGTGCCTTAACCATTATTGTATGAGAGACCCTTGTTACTCTAGATTATGTAGTGCATTTCTAAGTATTGATCCATCTCATCTAGCTTTTCAAATTTATTGGAGCACAATTGCTAATAGCAATCTGTTGTGTCCTCCAACTTCTTTTCTTAATTTGACTATTGTCATCCTCTTGTATTTTTTCTTTTGTCAGTGTAGTGAGTGGTTTGTATTTAATTGATCCTCTCTAAGAAACACATTCAGATTTTGTTGATTCTATTATTTTTCCATTTCATTTATTTCTGCTCTGATCATTATTATTTCTTGTTTCCTGATAGCTTTAGGCTTCTTTTGCTCTTCATTTTCTACTTATTCAACTTGTCTGTTTTGTTTTTGCTGTTATATGCCATCAATTTGTCTCTGACTCATAGCAACCTTATGTAAAACAGAACAAAACACTGACCAATCCTGTGCCAGCCTCAAAATCTCTACTATACTTGAGCCCATCACTGCAGGCACTGTGTCACTCCATATTTTTGAGGACTTTTCCCTCTTTCATTGACCCTCCACTTTACCAGCATAACATTCTTCTCCAGAGAATGGTCCCTTCTGACAACATGACCAAAGTAAGTGAGATAAAATTTGGCTATCCTCGCTTCCAAGGAGGATTCCAGCTGCAGTTTTTCCAGTACAGGTTTGTTAGTTCTTTTAGTAGTCCACAGTACTTTCAGCATTCTTGGCCAACACCACAACTCAAAAGCAGCAACTCTTCTTTGGTCTTCCTTCTTTTAGGAGACTTACTTAATTGTCTTCAGCTTCAACTTGAACTTGCATACTAGCAGTTGATGGTCTGTTTCACAGTCAGCTGCTGGCCTTGTTTTGGCTGAAGATAGTGAGCTTCTCTGTCACCTCCTGCCACAGATGTAGTCAATATGATTCCTGTGCACTCCGTCTGGCAAAGTCCATGTGTATAACCACCATTTGTGTGGTTGAAAAAGCTATTTTCAGTGAATAAGTCATTGGTCTTGCAAAACTCTATCATGTAATCTCCAGTATCATTTCTATCATCAAGGTCATATTTTCCAGTGATAATTAACACACCTTGATTGCATGTTTGGTCAATTTCTGTTGGTAAAAATCTTCAATTTCATCATCTTTGGCTTTGGTGGTTGGTGCTTAAATTTGAATAATAGTAGTATTAACTGGTCTTCCTTGTAGGCATATGGATATTATCCTATCACTGACAGCATTGCACTTCAGGGCAGATTTTGATACATTCTTTCTGATGATGAATGTCACACCATTCTTCTTCAATTTGTCATTCCCACCATAGTAGATCATATGATCATCTGACTCAAAAAGGCCCAAATCAGTCCATTTCAGTTCATATCTTTTTTAATATTTCTCTTGCAGTTTCTAATCCAGTTGCTTTATTCTTCAGTTCTAATAATACTCTCTCTCTCTCTCTCTTTTATGTTTTAAATTTCCTTATTGAGTTCCTCATTTTGTTTGTCTGTTTCCTGAGCTTTGTTATTTTGTTGTCTGTCAGGCTTTTCTTTTTTAAAAACTTATTTAACACCATTGTCTGAAAGTTTTCTGTTTTTTCTATCAATCTGTTCTTCACTGAAGAAATTTCCTCTTGTTCTTGTTTTCCTTCTGACTAGTCCTTCTTTTCTTGTGATTTTGTGTGTTTTACTAATATTTATTGAACTTGAGAAATTTTTATATCTTTGTAAAAACATTTTAGTTTCTAAATTTTCTGATTTATAAAAGAATTATACTTATTAGATATAACTCTACTATCTTTTCCTAAGAATTACTAAATGGTACTCTTTTCTTTAGGTATTTTAGCATTAAGTCAGATATTCTGTCAATTGGGTTTACTTGGGTACTGAAATTTGTGGGTGCCCATTCTGGGTGTTCTCCTTAACATAACTAACTTTGCTGGTGTGTTTTCTGAGGTTGTGTCTGTCACCATGAGTGTACCATACAGCTTGTTGTTTTTCACCCTTTATGTAAGGTTTGGGATGTCTTAGGGCCTAGAGCTAAATGCACATGCAGAGAGGTTTTTTCTTGCTGACTTTGGACATGGACGCTGCATGGACATGCAGTGCAGCTTAGTTTTCCCTATGTGAAAGTGGATAGCAATTTATGTCCTTTCATCACTGGTGCCCCTGTATAGGCTTTCCACACATGACCTGCTGTGAGCAATAAGTCAGTTGTTTCACTACGTGTTGTCTGTCAGAAGTATTTTTCTTACCTCAGCTGAAGACTGTATTGTGCAGCTATTCTGTTTAAGTCCTAGAGTCTGTCTGCCTCAAAACTCAGAAAGATTCACTGGTAGCAAATTGGTCACCGTTTGGTCTTTCCCGAGTACACAGCCTGTGAACTTTCACAGCCAATTTTCTCTGCCTTAAAAATGAAGCTACTTCTTCCTCAGATTAGATCCCACCCTATGTTCTTTGTTGAGAATGCTGTGCACTCTTATCCCAAAATATCCACGATAAGCTGAGTCCTGCTAGTGCAAGAGGCTAAGATCTTTCAACTTCTGTGTCATCCCCACTCCTCCTCTTTCATGCCTCTGGGCTCACCTCAACTTTATATTTCTGCTGCCTTCTGGAGTTCTGAAATCTTAGTCTGTGCTTGTTTTTATTCATTGTTCAATGGGTTATTCATTGTACTTCCTGTGTTAAGTGAGATTTAATACTTACTTTGCCATTTGGCCCCTCTTTCTCTCTTATTATATTTTGACTTAGATATTTTTCTTCTGGTTTTTTTCCTCATTTTTATAACCTCATGATCATAATATAGCTACTAAATCTCCAGATGTCATACTGACATCCCTATTAATAATCAGTGGCATGAAAAAATAAAGAGATGTCATCAACTGACTTCTGCTTATATTTCATTGGCCTGAAATCAAGCACCACATGATTATCTCTAACTTCAACAGAAGCTAGGATACCAAGATTTAGTATTTAGTTAGAAAAAGGATAAGATCATTGAAGGTAAAATTTTGAGCAGGCAACATACACTGTCAGCTACACATGCATTTTATCCTACATACTTTACTTTTTTTAGAACTAAAGCAAAACTATGTTTTCATTGATCCTTTTGTTCAGTCAGTAATTCAATTATTTTTATTCAATACTTATTGCTAGCTGTTGAGAATATATTTCAACACATATTAAAAATAGACAATGTTTATTTTATAAAAATAGGAGCTCTGGTAGCCTAGTGCCTAAGGCACTTGACTGCTAACCAGAAGGCTGGCGGTTCAAACCCACCAGCCACTCCTCAGATGGAAGGTTGGGCAATCTACTTCCATAGTGATAATGCCTCGGAAACCCAAGGAAGGGTCACTATGAGTCAAATCCAACTTGATGACAAATGACAACAGTTTACAAAAATACTCCAAAATAAACTTCAGATGGATTTTGGTTCTAAGTATGAAAAGTAAAAGTATAGAGTATGTGGAAGAAAATATCTATGTATATAACATCTTTTTGATGCTAGAGTAGGCAACATTTTCTTAAACAAGATACAAATGTACTAACTCTATAGGAAGAGAGAGAGATATTGAACTGTGTTACAAATGAAAACTTCTGGTCCTCAAGAGCCACTCTTAAGTGAATGCAAAAGAGTCACAGAATGGAAGAATATAGTCATAACACATATAGCTGACAAAAAAATCTCATTTAATAAAAAATGGCATGCAACCCAAATAAAAATATGAATAAATATTTATTTTAAAATATATAAAATGACTAACAAGCATATGAAAACTGTTTAGCTATATTAATCATCAGGGTATTCAAATTAAGGCAACACGGAGGTTCCACTTCATGTCCGTCAGCTATTGTTTAAAATGAGAATGATTCAAATCTCAGGAAGCCTTAATAAATTTAAAAACACCAAAATACTGCAAAGCATTTTCTCAGATCATAATGCTATCAAATTAGAAATCAACAATAGGAAGATCAACAGGAAAAGAGTAAACATATGGAAACTGAACAACACCCTCCTTGAGAAACACTGGGTAAGAGAAGAAATCAAAATTGAAATT
>NW_006922003.1:1494690-1500782 GCF_000298275.1 Orycteropus afer afer | reverse complement strand
CTGGCTACCGCTGTCATCCATTTGAAAGGGGATCTATGGAGGAGACCCTTGATAGAGAGGGAGAACAATGTGTAACAAAACTCAAAATCATTTGGAGGGAAAAAACGGGGGGGTGGTGGACCAGGTTTGCTGGTCTGATAGAGCCTGGTGGAACCACTGAAACTATGGCCCCTAGCTGCCGTTCAGGTCTAGAATTGAACCCACACCTGTGGTTTCCAGCCAAACAAAAGACAGGCATATGAGTTGAACATTTACCTCAAGTAGGTACTCTCCTTGGAATGAACAATGTTGGGAGAAATAAGGGCTGCTTATGCAAAGGGAGACAGCTCCGGGGGCAGTAGTCCATGGAGGGATGGACACGGGGGAAGAGGTAACTTTGGGGAGGAAGTGGGAGGGGAGCTGTTGCATTGTGATAAACTGTGGTCAATGTCATGAGACAAAGTATATGTGAACTTCTGAATGAAAGTGAATTTGCTTTGTAAATCTTCACCCAAATCACATTAAAAAAAATAATAATTCATATATCAAATATTTGCAAGGAAGTTGCAGATATTTGGAGATAGTGAATAGTTGGCACAACCATTTTGGAAAGCTGTTTAGTACTTTGTACTATAGTTGACCATATATACTTTATTACCTAGAAATTCCAATTCTAGATACAGAACCAATAGAATTCTATATATTTGTTCACCAAAAGACATGTCCAAAATAGTTCATAGAAACATGATAATAGCCAAAATCTGAAAACAACCTAAATAACTATCATAAGTAGAATGAATTAATAAATCATGATGTTTAGTCAAAATGGAATTCTATATACTGATTGTGGTAGTTAAGGTTGTTGTCAACTTGACCGGGCCTGGTTGAGTGACTGGGCAGCTGGATGTAGTCCCCATGGTGAGATTGGCAATCAATTCCATGGTGGAATGTACCAGAGCAGCTGAGTAGCTGCTTTAGGGACGTGATCTGCTTCCATTGTATAAGAAAGTCTCCAGCTTTTTGGCATTTTTGAGCCCTGCATGTAGCCAAGTTGTTCAGCAGCCTGCCATGCCCTGCTGATCTTGGAACTTCTTCTAGATGTGAATTAGTGTCCTGCGATGTTGTTTGGTAATATTGGGACTTTTTTTTTTTATTGACCTTGGGATTTTCAGAATCAGCAGCCATTAGCTGCCTGAGTGAAGAAAAGCCTCCAGCTTCAGTGGGCCAGGAGCAGGAGGCAGAGTTGAAGCTCAAGGTTGAGGGGCTTTTCACCCAACACTTGGCACTTTGAACTCTGACTTAAAGCCTCTGAACTGTAAGAGAATAAACTCCTGTTTGTTAAATCCATCCCATTTGTGGTACATCTTCTGTTAGAGCAGCACTAACTAAACTAACTCACTGCCATTGAGTCGTTTCCAACTCATAGTGACTGCTTCTTGGATTTCTGGGGCAGTATCACTATGGAAGTAGATTGCCCAATCTTCCTTCTGAGGAGTGGCTGCTGGGTTTGAACCACCAACTTTCTGGTTAGTAATCAAATGCCTTAGGCACTACTCCACCAGAGCTCCGGATATTCATGATATTGTTTGATAATTTCCACATTTTGCTGGATCACTTTTCTTTGGAATGGGTACAAATATGGATCTTTTCCATTCAGTTGACCAGATAGCTGTCTTCCAAATTACTTGGCATTGAGTATTAACTGTTTCCACAATGGCATAAGTTTGTTGAAACATCTCAATGGGTATTTCTTCAGTTCCTGGAGGCTTGCTTTTGGCCAATTCCTTCATGCCAGCTTTAACATATATAAAGGCATTTGACTGCTAACCAGAAGGCTGGTGGTTCAGACTTACCAGACACTCCTCAGAAGGAAGACTGGGCAATCTACTTCCATAAAGATACCACCTCAGGAACCCAGGAAGGGTTGCTTTGAGTCAGAACTGACTCAACAGTAGTGAGTTTGGTTTTTGGTTTTTGGTCCTTACTCAAACACACCAGCCACACTCTTGCCTCAGGGTTCTTTTACTTACTCTCCCTCAGTTTGGAGTACTCTTCCCCCAGAGAGTTCCCATCCTCACCACAGTCGAATCTTTAATCATTAAGTCTTATTCCAAATACATTTTTCAAAATTGCTTTTGTCATCATCATCTGCATATCTTGTTTTCCTTACACTACTTATTTTCTTCAGGAGCTCTGGTAGCATAGAGCCTAAGGCACTTGACTGCTAACCAGAAGGTTGGCAGTTCAAACCCACCAGCCACTCCTCGGAAAGAAGGTTGGGCAATCTAATTCCCTAGTGATATTGCCTCAGAAACCCAAGGAGGGCTTGCTATTAGTCAGGGCTGACTTGACGGAACATAACGACAACAACAACAACACTTATTTTCTTCACAGCACTCATCACCTTCTAAAATATAATTTATCATGTATTTTTTTTTCTCCCCTTCCAATAGAAAATAAGTTCCACAATGAAAAAAAAAAGGTTCATTTATTAAATCCCTGGTGGTAAATGCTCAATAAATACTTACTGAATGACAGAGGGAAACATAAAAGCAGTAAAGACAGTTGAGAGGCTATTATCCATACACTAGGATAGTGGCTCTGGTAGTGTAGTGGTTAAGGCATTTGGCTAGTAACCAAAAGATACGTGGTTCAAACCCAGTAGCTGCTCCATAGAAAAAAGATTGGACAGTCTTCTTCTGGAAAGATGTACAGCCTTGGAAACTCAATGGGGGTCACTATGAGTTGAGATTGACTTTATTTTAGTGAGTTTGATTTTTGGTTTGAGGTTAGTGGTGGCATGAAAAGAGAGAAATGAGTAATACACTGCATTTGAAAGTATTATAATTGATATTCTCTCAATTATATGTACAGTGTTATACTTTCTCATTTCTTATCTGCTAGCTGGTTTTGCCCTTCACTCTACCATAAATCCTTTGCATATAAATTTTTATAACTGCTATGGTAAAAATTATAGACTTGGTATGAAATATGAAAGAGAGAGAGAGAAAGATGTATTATGGATCACTTTCAGATTTCGAGGGTGAACCTCTATAGGCCGTTTCAGATATTAGGAATACTAGAAGAGTTAAATATTTGGAGGCAAAATCAAGAGTTTCATTTTGGTCATGGTAAAACTACTGAGCCTTGGGGTGAAACTTTTTGCCTGAATAGATTGATTAATCATCTTCTGAAGAGACACTAATTCAATGACGTGGAGTCAGATCTGACTCATGCTTACCCCTCTTTGGGTTTCTGAGGCAATATCACTATGGAAGTAGA
Source organism: Orycteropus afer afer (assembly GCF_000298275.1). Taxonomy (NCBI): domain Eukaryota; kingdom Metazoa; phylum Chordata; class Mammalia; order Tubulidentata; family Orycteropodidae; genus Orycteropus; species Orycteropus afer. Next base: position 1,497,521 of record NW_006922003.1, on the reverse strand, counting down.
TTGCCCAATCTTCTTCCTGAGAAGAGACACTAGCTGAATTCAATTATTTGCCCATCACTTTGAAATAACTGCTAACTAAATAACTGTACATTGAATGAAAAGAATTCTAAATGTGCTATATAATGACATGAAACTCTAGCTTTCACTCATGGTTCAACCAGAGGAACAAGACATACATAAAATGCATGTTAAAAGATTTACGGCAAGGAATTGACTGGCACAACTGTGGGAGATGACAAAGAAATTCTGGGCAGGTTGTCAGGAAGGGCAGGCTGGCATTCTCAGACATAAACTGAAGCTGCTGTCCACAGAATGTCTCCCTATTAAGGGAAACCTTAATTTTGCTCTGAAAGCCTTTGCTTGAATTGAATCAGGCCCATGCAGATTATCTAGAATAACTTCTCTTACTTAAAGTCAACTGATTATAGACTTAAACTACATCTAGAAAATACCTTCACAGCAAAACTTGGATTAGTGCTTGATTGAATAACTGAATAAGTACATGCATAAAACTGAACATCATACACTACTCTCTCCTGTTTTCCAACTTCTATGAGTTCTTCACTTTTAATAAATTTTACTTTTTGTTTGTTCATGTCAGAGAGAAGTTGTAATATAATCCAATATCTGAGTGGTCCTTACAAATCACCCCTCACTAGATATGTATCCCAGTATGGATGTCCTTAAATTTATCCTCCTTCTGACTTCTTCTTTACTTGTTTTAAACAGGTTCTCTTCCTGTAATTTTGCCCACAAAAGTGACTGCTTTTTCTGAGTGCTTTTGTGTAATTTGAGAAAAACAAGTCCATACCTCTTTGATATGCTAATATTAGTTTCTCTGAGTACTAGGAATTTCAGTACCTTGGAGAAAAATTGTTTGAAGAAAAAAATACATATTTATATATTTTGCATTAACAAAGCAGTTTTATTTCTCATTTCTACATTTTATAGACAGGTTTTTCAATATTATCCTGAAGAAAACTATTTTCTTTCATCTGCCCTCCCCTAGGTGTATTTGCTCTGAAAAGATAAGGCAACTCAAACAAAAGACAGGCATATGAGTTGAACATTTACCTCAGGTAGATACACTCCTTGGAGAGAACAATCATGGGAGAAAGAAGGGCTGCTTATGCACAGGGAGACAGCTCAGGGGGCAGGAGTGCATGGAGGGATGGACACTGGGAAGAGGTAACTATGGGGAGGAAGTGGGAGGGGAGCTGTTGCATTGTGGTAAACTGTGGTCAATGTCATGCGACAAAGTGTATGTGCACTGCTGTATGGAAAGTGAATTTGCTCTGTAAATCTTCACCCAAATCACAATTCAAAAAAAAGAAAAGAAAAAGCTTTTAAACACGAAATAAAAAAGATAAGGCAACTACATTCTTTCTGTAGCACATTATTCACTTAATGAATAACGACAGATTTGTTTTACATTATTCTCTTACAACATTAAAATTTTAAATTATCTTTTTAATTTGTATACCTCATTTTCTGTAAAAGTATAACTTCATGATAAAATTTTAATATTTGAGTCAGAATGTACTCAATGAAAGTGGATTTGGTTTTGGATATACAAATGAGGAAAAAAATATACTTAGAGAAGTCAGAGAAAGGAGTGAATAGCTCTTTCTTGGGGTTTAAAAAATATTTTATTGACTAGGAGATTTTGTTGATTTGGGTATTGAAGTACATAGGAGTTTAGCAAGCTTTGAAAGGAGTATTCCAGCTTGTAGAAAGAGTTGGTAGATATCATGGAAAAAAACCATGGAGAAGGAAAAAGCATGAGATATCTAGTAACAGAGAGAAGTTCAGTGTGAATGGAAGACTGAGTGTGTAAAGTGGAATAAAGAGAAATCAAGCTGCAGAGGTTGATAGGATTTGTAATTGAAGAGTCACATATGTCAAGTTAAAGAGAGAATAGGCAAAAGAAAACCAGCAAAACTTTAAAAGGCTTTTATACCCCATGATATTTATCTACGTGTCAACAGTGCCCATCAGAATGTCAGATATATAACTGGCATTCAGTAAATGCATTTGGTGATTGAATACATGCTGTGTTGTGTGTAAGGATTAGATCTGTTTTTAAGCAAAAAAGCTCTTTCAGTTGTATTGGGGACTGGATTCTCACAAGAAGTGAGAAAAAGGTGTCAGAAAGACCAGATAGGGGGTTAGAAAAGATGAGATTGAGTTTAAGAACTTTTTTTCCAGCCATAAGCATTTTAAAAGATAGATTTTCTTATTGGTATCAAAAATTTAAACATGTTTTTATGAAAAAGAGCCAGTTGTGCATTGTAGCATTAAATCATATTGAAAGTCATCTCTGAGCAATAACGTTTACAAACATCTAATAACTATATCAGAGAATAATGTTATGCAATTTCATAGAGTTTTTATATTCTTTTTCTGTGTGGGAAATTCTGAAAAATATCTTTGAACATTGGATCAATGTTGGGAAATTTGCCAACATATTTTTTCTGTGACAGCAAAGATATCCAGAAGATAACTAGAAATTGAATCTGAAATGATAGTTGAGCCCTGGGATTACATTCTCTTTCTGCTGATGAATAACTGGTATATCTCTAAGGGTAATGCTTTTTGATAGGCTGGGTACCTCATTATTTCTCAGAAAACTTTATATTCCCTTTGCACAAATTTATCTCAAAGATTACAGAATTCATGGTTGTAATTTCAAGTTAGATTTATTGAAACCTATTTTTATTGAATGCAAAAACAAAATGATGAGCCATTTGTTTCAATCCTCTTGGGTAAGGGATAGGATTACTTCAGAATACTCCTTGGCTAGTTTTTTTTTTTTTTTTTTTTTAATTATT
>NW_006922003.1:1483558-1494590 GCF_000298275.1 Orycteropus afer afer | reverse complement strand
TTATTTAATATCAAGTGTCTGTGAACTTCATTACTGAGGACAAACTAATTTTTTTCTAGATTTCTATGATTTAAAATAGGTACTAGACATTAGAAAACAGGAAAGAAAATCCACAGCTTACATTTTGTTTGAAATTATAACTGTTTTGAAATAAGGCCAATTCAGACTATTGCATACAAACAATAATCAACTATGATACTGTCTTATTTTGTACCAGTAAACATAAAGTTTTAATAAATTTCTCAAAACATCATTAAAAAGTCCTCCAGAGGAAGAAGTTTGGTAAGTTTCAGTAAACAGCAGGAATATAACTTTGAGTACCATCTTACTGAAGTACATACTTAGATGTTTATTTAATCAGTTTTTTTTATTACATGAAGGCAGATGATATTGTGGGTAACTGTGATGTCAGATCAAAAACTGATGGTATTAAAGGAAGGAATCCAAGTTGAACTGAAAGAATCAGTGAAAAACAAGGCTACAGAAACTGATGAAATATCCAGTGAGATGTTTCAACAAACAGATGTAGCATAGGAGGCACTCACTATATAATGGCAAGACATTTGAGATACAGTTACTTGGCCAACCAACTGGAAAATATTCATATCTGTGCCCATTCCTAAGAAAAATGATACAACAGAGTGTAGAAATTATCAAACAATGTCATTGATACTTGTTGTTGTTGTTGTTGTTTGCTATGGAGTCACACTCAACTCATGGAAACCCCTCCTTGGGTTTCTGAGGCAGTATCACTATGGAAGTAGATTGTTCAAACTTCCTTCTGAGGAGTGGCTTGTCATTGATATTACACACAAGTAAAATTTTGCTGAAAAGAATTGAAAAATGATTGCAGCAGTGTAGTGACAGACAGTTGCCAGAAATTTAAGCTGGATTCAGAAGAGGCTGTTGAAGGAGGGATATCATTGCTGATGTCTGATGGATCTTGGCTGGAAGCAAAGACTATCACATAGATGTTTACTTTTGTTTTATTTACTATGCAAAGGCATTTGATTGTATAAATCGTAACAAATTATGGATCACCTTGTGAAGAACGGGAATTCCATAACACTTATATGTGCTCATGAGGAAATTGTACATACCAACAGACAATCATTCAAACAGATAAGGGGATATTGCACTGCTCAAATCAGGAAAGGTGTGTGTCATGGTTGAATTGTTTCACTTACTCATCCAACCTCTATGATGAGCAACTAACCCAAGAAGCTGGACTCTATGAACAAAAACACAGCATCAAGTTTGAAGGAAGACTCGCTAAAAACCTGTGATATGCAGATGCACAACCTAGCTTGCTGAAAGTGAAAAAGACTTGAGGCACATACTGATGAAGATCAAAGACGATAGTTTTCAGTATGGATTACACCTCAATATAAAGAAAACAAAAATCCTCACAACTGGACCAATGAGCAATATCATGATAAATGGAGAAAAGACTGCAGTCATCAAGGATTTAATTTTATTTGGATCCACAATCAAATTCCATGGAAGCAGCAGTCAGGAGATCAAATGACATATTGCATTGTGCAAATCTGCTGCAAAAGACCTCTATAAAGTATTAAAGAGCAAAGATATCATTTTGAAGACCAAGGTGCACCTGACCCAAGCTGTGATATTTTTAATAGTTTCATATGCATGTAAAGCTGGACAATGAATAAGGAGACTGAAGAGCAATTGATGCATTTGAATGGTGGTATTTGTAAAGAATATTGAAAATACCACAGGCTTCCAGAAGAACAAACAAATCTGTCCTGGAAGAGATACAGACTGAATGCCCCTTAGAGGTGAAAATGGCCAGACTTCATTTCATGTACTTTGGCTATGTTGTAAGAAGGGATCAGTCCCTGGACAAAGAAATCATACTTGGTCAAGTGGAGGGTCAGCAGAAAAGGGGAAAACCCTCAAGGATTGACACAATGACTACAATGATGGGCTCAAGCATAACAATGTGAGGATGGCACAGGACTGCATTTTGTTCCGTTCCACATACCATCACTGAATTGGATATGATTTGATGGCACCTGATAACAACAACAATATGATGTCAGTTTGAAGACTTAAGTGTGCTTGGCTGAAGTTATAGTATTTTCATTTCTTCTATATGCATGTGAAAGCTGGACAATGAATAAGGAAGCCACAGAAGAATTGATGCATTTGAATTATTGTGTTGGTGAAGAACTTGAATATACCATGAAGTACCAGAAAAAAATGATTGAATCTGCCTTGGAATATGTACAGCTAGAATGCTCCATAGAAGCTAGGATAGTGAAACTTCATCTCACGTACTTTGGTTATGTTATCAGGAGGGACTAGTCCTGAGAGAAGGACATCATGCTTGGTAAATTAGAGGGTCAGCAAAAAAGAAGAACCTCAATAAGATGGGTTGACACAGTGGCTGCAACAGTGGACGCAAACATAGCAACAATTGCGAGGATGGGCAGTGTTTCATTCTGTTGTGCATAGGATTTCTATGAGTAGGGAATGACTTGAAGGCACCTAAAAACAATAACAACAACAACCGCAACAACTGAAGCTTTTGTTACTTTAACTCCTTAAAACCTGATGCTTTCTACCAGAACCAAGGATCTTCCTCACCTGGCCAACTTCTCTAATTCATTACATGTACAGTTCCTGTGAGGAACCTTGTTTAGATAGATAATTCAGGAGCAGACAGATGTCTATAATGCATCACTTCAACTTAGGACTTTTAGGGGAGTATATCCATTCCATTACTGCTTCTGGTACCTTCCTTAAGAAAGGCTTAGAATATAGTGTGGTCCCCAAAGATATCTTAGTCCCACATGGTAAGGAGATCATATTGTGGGAAATTAATATCGACTGAGCCATCTGTCAAAATTCACTTTCACTATTGAAAATTCAAGCTGAATTTATGGTTGACTTTTGTTGTTGTTGTTGTTGTTATGTGCCCTTGAGTCAGACCTGACTCATAGCAACCCCTCCATGGATTTCTGAGGTGGTATTACTATGGAAGTAGATTGCCCAACCTTCCTTCCGAGGAGTGGCTGGTGGGTTTGAACCCCCAGCCTTCTGGTTAGCAGTCAAGTGCCATAGGCACTATGCTACCAGAGCTCCTATGGTTGACTTTTAGCAAACAACTATTATTATTTTCTCAGCTTGCCCATGAACCCCTAAAATGTGCCCCTACTTTCTTGTAATGTAATTTCACAGGTATGTCTTAAAATTACCAATCATGCTTTGAGTGCTAATATAATCCAGAAGGCATTAAAATGCTTCAATTATTTATTCAATTTTATTTATGAACTAATAAGTGTTTTGTCGTCTGAATGAGGCTACATCTTATTTAGTATTAATGTCTTCAGTGTATGGCAAAAGTGTTAGACAGCCCTCCAAACTTCCCTGGAGGAACTGGACATCTGTAAACTTCTTGCCCTAGAAGACCTGTCCTACCTGTTCACCAAGTAATTTTTCATAAATAGATATTGGGGGCCCTAAACATCTGGGATTTTTTGAGAATAGACTGAGAGAGGTAAGTAAATCATCCAATTCTCTGGATTACCTAGATTGTATCATATTGATTTTTAACTTACCAGTATACCATACTGCAACTGAGTAGTCCAGGAAACTGATAAGATACAGTACCAAAAGCTATGATACTAGCATAGTGGTTAATACATTTGGTTGCTAGCTAAAAGGTTGGTGGTTCAACCCACCAGCCTCTCCATGAGAGAAAGATGAGGCAGTTGGCTTCCATATAGATTTACAGCCTTGGAAACCCTATGAGACAGTTTTATACTGCCGTATAGTGTTGCAATGAGTCAGAATGGACTCTATGGTAGTGTTTGGTTTTTGGTTTGAGAATAAGGAAATTTGCAGATAGGTTGCTTTTTCTAGATTATATTTCTAATCAAAGGGTTTTAAGCACAGAAATTGACATTTATCAGCTATTTTCCTCTTATTTCTGTTTTTTCTTTCCTAGGTATCATTATTTCCAGTCTTACATGTCACATGCAATCTTCTGTTTTTCTCCTGTCTCTAACCTTTAACCTTCCCAACTTCTTTAATGCCAAGTGATGGTTGAGTTTAAAACTCACCTGCTTGGAGAAATGGGGAATTAATAGTTGATGGGTACAGAGTTTCATTATGGAGTGATGAAAAAATTTTGGAAGCAAATAGCAGTAGCAGTTATACAACATTGTTCATATAATTACTATCACTGAATTGTATGCTATGAAATAGTCAAATTAGTTATATAAGTGTGGGTGTGTATGCATATCTATATTTTTCTATATCTATATCTATCTATCTATCATCTCCACAGTATAAACTTGAATTTAAAAATTCATTGTACTAAAAATTCATAATGTACTATTTTGAATAAAAGGATCATCTTTGTAAATATAGTTAGGTATGAATTTGACTTCATTATAATTTATATAGAAATACTGGACAGCTTTATTCAAAAACATTAAAATACTAACATAATATGAATATGCCTATAGATGGAATTTTATAAAGTAGCAAAAACTTTAAATTTGCAGTTTAGAGTAACACTTTAAGAAAAGCTTGTGTACAAAACATATATGTTTGTATTATTTTTTAATATTTTTTAACCAAAACTAATCATTTCATGTGAATCACCTAATAAAGGACAATGAAAAGTTTTTTTTTTTTTTTTTTTTTTTAAATTGCTTAAATTACACTAAACAGAAATGAACCTCTACTTGAAAACAAATACATTTAGATTAGGGACACTTTGAGGATCCTGATTGGCTTAATATCATATTTCTAAATCATAGGATAATATCTGGAACATAGCAATTGCTAAAAATATGTCTGTCTAATAAATGAATGGATTTTTCAGAGCTTCATTGCTGTTAATATGAACATTAATTATAATTATACTAGGAAAGTTCCAGTGCTTGGGGATGATAATAGATAATTCTGATTAAGTGTGCTTAGTCTTTGCCAGATACCATCTATATATGACTGAATTAATTGTTTTATCCATGAGTTAAGATTCTTTCATTAACCCATTTTACAATTGAGGAAATTAAGGCACAGATTGGTTAAGTAATCTTCCCAAATTCATACTGCCACTCATAGGGTTACAACATGAACATGAACAATCTAACTTCAGAGTAAAACTTAATTGTTCTGATATAAAATAAAACTGATCTTCCATCCTTAGCCATGATTGCTGCATATTTATGTGAATAACATGACCCTTCTTTTTTTGTTTGCCAACCCCTACCGCCCCCAGAGATGCAGGGAGATATATTTGTAAGTGTTGCTATGTCTTTCCCCCCCCACACACATGTTGTTGTTGTTAGGTGCTGTCGAGTTGGCTCCAACTCATAGCAACCCAATGCACAACAGAATGAAATACCGCCTGGTCCTGTGCCACTCTCATAATCCTTGCTCTGCTTGAGCCCATTGTGTCAATCTATCTCATTGATGGTCTTCCCCTTCTTCACTGACCTTTTACATTACCAGGCATGATATCCTTCTCCAGGAAATGGTCCCTTCTGACAACATGACCAAAGTAGGTGAGATGAAGTCTGGCCATTCGTGCTTCTAAGGAACATTCTGGCTGCACTTCTTCCAGGATGTATTTGTTCTTCTGATAGACCCTGGTATTTTCAGCATTATTTGCCAACACCACTATTCAAAACAACCAACTCTTCTTCAGTCTTCTTTGTTTATTGTCCACCTTTCACATGCATATGAGGCAATTGACAACATTTGGCTTGAGTTAGGTGCACCTTAGTCTTCAAAAGGTACTCTTTGCTCCTTAACACGTAAAAGAGTTCTTTTGCAGTAGTTTTGCCCTTTCTATCTTTTACATGTTGCTGTGAAAAAAAAAAAAAAAAAACTGTAGTATAGTGTGTTTACAAAAAATGCCTTCCAGGCAGGAGTGGTTGCAAGCAAATGTAGGTGTGTGTTATTTGTATAAAAATATGATAGGATTTCCCAAATATTTGGATTTCATGATAGGGTTGACAATTATAATTTTGTCAAAAATGACATGAAAAAAATGTACTATTCCATCAACAGTGTTGTTTAACACACATACAAAAAATAAAAATTACAATAGTAGTCAGCATAAAGGATGATTCTTTAAATTAGATAAAGTTATGTACTGATCTAGTAAATTGTTCTCATTATTTCCTGCACTTGACAGATGGCAATTGTGAGTACACTGGCATTAGAGAAGCTTTATAGTATATTATGTACGTTTACCATGAACCTTTCTATTTCCGTTTGAATTTTAGGATGCCCTGGGAGTCTATATACAGCAAAGGGGCAACATCTGCTACTTGTGGAGATAAGAGCATGTCCACTGTACCAGGTGACCTGCACTTCTGGGTATCTGGGCATGAGGCCAGCAGCCTTAGAGAATTAGACAAGGATAAAATCCTTCTTGAGTTCATATCCAAGAAGGTATTTTTCAGTGCCTCAGGGATCAAAGGCGAGCATAAAGATGATCCTTTATAACTGGCTAACACAAATTGATAGCAATATGAATAAATAGCTGTGTTTGAGGCCAAGTTAAAACATGAGTAACTCTTCAAAGTACAGGTTCAATTTTTACGTCTTTGGCTGCAAATTCAGGATGAAATCAGTTTTAGTACTTAATTATTTTAGATTGCAAATAAAGGCAAAAGTTTGTTGTATTTTCTCACGTGTTAAGAATGTTTACACAGTGAAACATAGAAGATAGTGTCTATGGGTGCTGTATTTGTGTTCTCTCAAAGTAATAAAAGAATTGAGAATTGTTTCTACATTCTTTTGGAAATACACTGAAATATATTCAATATTGTTCTTCAGTTATATTACATTCAAATGATTTATATTGGTGGCACACAGATTGCATATGCTGATTCACGAGTACTTTGTTTGTACTCCAGCAAATCTACCTGCACACACGTATTTTTACCCGTTTCTCGACTCCTGAGTAACCAGTTATAAGGTGTTGCTCCTTCTGTGGGTGATTAATCTCCCTTCTACATTCCTCCTCTTGTCAGCTTGCTTTCTCAAGACTTTCTCTTCTGCTGTATCCCCTTCATTTGCACTGTCATGTAGCTCTCCCTTTCTCTGTATGATTCCTATAAGTTTATTTATTAATCTTTCATAGAATTTTCTACTCGCAAATAAAATATAACAGTAAACTGAACTAAAACCCACTGCCAAGTTGATTCCAACTCAATGAGTCCCTGTAGGGCAGTGTGGTGGTTAAGTTTGTGTGTCAACTTGGGTGTTGGCCTGGTTGAGTGGCTGGGCAGCTGGACGTAGTATTCCCCATGATGAGACTGGTAATCAACTCTATGGTGGAATCTACTGTGAGCAGCTGAGTGGCTGCTTTAGAGATGTGGTCTGCTTTCCATACATAGGCAGCAGCTTTGGGCAGTTTATGGGACTCTTGAACCCTGCATGTAGCTGTGTCACTGTTCAGCAGCCTGCCATGCTCTGCTGATTTTGGGACTTTCAATGGACTTGAATGGATGGCCTGCCATGTGGTTTGGTAACATCAGGACTGTGCCTTTTTACTTGTCAACCTTGGACTTGTTAGCCTCAGCAGCCAGCAGCTGTCTGAGTGAAGAAAAGCCTCTAGCTCCAGTGGGTGGGGAGCAGGAGGCAGAGCTGGACCCCAAGTTTGGGCTTTCACCCAACCCCTAGAGCTTGGCACTTTGAACTCAGACTTAAAGCCTCCAAACTGTAAGAGAATAAACTCCTATTTGTTAAGGCCCTCCAATTTGTGATATATTTCCTGTCAGAGTGGTACTAGTAACCACAACAGGCAGAATAAAACTGCCCTACAGGATTACCAAGGTTGTAAATCTTTACAGAAGCTAACTGCCTCATCTTTCTCCCATGGAGCACCTGCTGGGTTCAAACCACCAACCTTTTGATTAGCAGCCTGTTATATTAACCACTGAGTCACCAGAACAACTTAAACTAAGAAAGACCTCCCCCCAAACTTATTCCTATTGCTCCAATTTCTTTTCACCTTTACAACAAAATTTCTTAGGAAGCTTTACACAGATATGTACATGAAAGATCAGGATTACAATGTTGTGAATGAGATAAGGAGATATGGAGGAGAGGCAACAAGATTATTTTTATTTGAATGTACTTTTAGATAAGAATTCATGAGCATTTTCATCTAGTCTTCTTACTTTGTATTTCTGTGTATCAAATTACCACACAATTTAACAACTTAAATCAGTACACATTTATCATGTCACAGTTTGTGTTGGTCAGGAATCCAGGCATAGTTTAGCTGTAACCTCTGCTTTAGAGTCTCTCACAGGCTAAAGTCAAGGTGCCTTCTGGCTGTCGTCATCTTGGTATGGTTGATAATGGTTACTGTTGTTTGTGTGTTGTTGAACTGCGGGCCTTGGTTCCTAGTTGGCTATTGGTCAGTGGCTCCCTCCTCAGCTCCTTGCTCCAAAATGGTAGTTTGCTCAATGAATGTATATAAAATTAAAAAGCTATACAGAGAGTCAAAGAAGAAAATAGAAGTCATAATCTTTTGTTTTATAATTACAAAAGTTACATCCCATTGCTTCTGTCCTATTTCATAGTCTAGAAACAAGTTACTCAATCCATATACAAAGAGCTTACACAAAAGTGTGAATATCAGGAGGATCACTGGGGACAGTTACAGAAATCTATTCCCCAAATCTTGACCATGTAAATGTCAAACATACTTCTCCATAAAGAATATGACTGCGTTATACTAGTAATAATAATAATTAAGGTGATCCAGATATAATATGGAAAATTGTATAAACATTAATGAGATTATTATTAAGTGCATTAAAATAAGCTTATCACCAAGTATAATAGGATTCAAATTTTATTGAGGTAGCAGATGAAAAATATCAGAATTGTATAATGACTGGGTTGATGGGATAATTTCATATTATAATGAAAAATTAGGTGATTAGTTTTCTCACCTTTTTTTCAATATGTATAGTGGAAAAAACAAGGGCCCAGACATTAAACCAAGGATATAATAGTCTGGTAACAATAAATGAATTAAATATTATGTCTATCTACCTACCTATCTATCTATCTATCTATCTATCTATAAAAAGAAAACTATTGCCAATACCAACCTTACTTTAAAGATAGTGGTAATGAAACCAAAAATATAGTTAATAATTGAACAGAGTCAGAATTTTAACCCAAATTTTCTGACCTCATAATCCATGCTTTTGAATTATCAGACTACATCTCTTGCCCAAAAGATACTCACAATTTGTTTCAGTAGGTCTTTCTGGGGTCATTGGAAACAGAAGGCTAAGAACTTTTAAGAGAATTCTCAGAGCAGAAGTAATTGACAACTCCTTGTCTCCCTATGACTCTCTCTGCTTGTAGAAAGAATGTATGGGTCAAATATAACTGGTAAAAATTCTCCCTAGATATCATCCCCTTCTCATACACCTACCAAAGTCTTCATTTTCTTTATAAGAGTAAAACTGTGAGGAAGTAATGTTACCAAGATAAAATTACGAATATCAAAGAGTATGAACACGACTAAGAGTTTAAGAAAACACACTTGACTCAGTGGCACCTGACCACAACTTGTTTAACATATTTATAACTGGAATTAGCCAAATTGAAAAGCTTACTGGCATAGACCTTATGGTTGCCAAAACTACCCCAAACTTCTTACATTAACTGCCAAGAGTTAGGTACCAAGTATGAAGTTAGAAGGAGGTTCACACAAGACCACACTCACTTCCGATAACAACTGCAAATTCAGGTGACTTTCAAAATTGCCCTCAGGAGGATAATTATTTTGAAGGGCTGAAAGAATTCACTGAAAGCTATTGTAATAACAGTTATGGTTTTATTACAGGTAAAACATGCAGAATAAAATGCTCCAGGTGAAGTGGAGGGTAAAATAGGAGAGATGGTTCCAAACAAGAAGCTTCCTATATCTTCAGGTTCCATTACCCTTCTGGAATCAATATGTGATAATACACAGAGAGTATTGCCAACCAGGAAAGCTCACCCCAGCTTTGATGTTCAGAATTTGTACTGGGGCTTATCACAAAAGGGAGCTCTAGTGGCTATGTGGTGAAAGCATTGGGCTGCTAACCCAAAGGGCAGTGGTTTCAGCCCACAAGACACACAGTAGAAGAAAAATGTGGTCATCTGCTTCTGTAAGGATGTACAGCTTTGGAAATCCTGTGTGACAGTTCTACTCTGTCCAATAGGGTCATTATGAGTCAGAATAAATTCAATGGCAGTGGTTTGGCTTGATTTTTGGTTCATTACAAAGGCATGATTAATTGATCGATTCCCCATGTAGTTGAATTCAGTTTCTAGTTAGACTGATATTGCCTGATCCAAAATCCTGAATCAGATGATTATTATTTCTGGCATGCATCTTAAAATTATTCGGTATAGCTGGCCTTACCCTAAGATTTGGTGTGACATGCTCCAGTCATAAACAAGGCCACTTACATAAAATGTGATACAGATTAATTTCCAGAAGCTGAGGGCAAAAGCCAGATCTCTTTGTTGTTATTAGGTGCGGTTGACTCACTTGTGACTCATCATGACCCCATGCACAGCAGAACGAAACAATGTCAGATCCCGCGCCAGCTCCATTATCCTTGTTATACTTGAGTCCATTGTCGCAGCCACCATGTCAATCCATCTCGTGGAAGGCCTTCCCCTTTTTCGTTGACCCTTCACTTTACTAAGCATGACATTCTTCTCCAGGGAATGGTCCCCTCTGACAACATGACCAAAGTAGGTGAGACGAAGTTGGCCATCCTCGCTTCCAAGGAGCATCTCGGCTGTACTTCCTCCAGGAAAGATCTGTTAGTTCTTTTGGCAGTGCATGGTACCTTCAGCATTCTTCGCCAGCACCACAACTCAAAAGCATCAACTCTTCTTCGGTCTTCCTTATTCATTGTCCAGCTCTCACATGCATAAGAGGTGATTGGAAATATTATGGCTTGTGTCAGGTGCACCTTAGTCCTCAAGGAGACATCCTTGCTCCTCAGCACTTGAA
>NW_006922003.1:1471706-1482999 GCF_000298275.1 Orycteropus afer afer | reverse complement strand
TCTCAGTGTTATCCATAATTTGTCACGATCCACACAATCAAATGCCTATTCTTTACCTTGAGCCAAGATCCATCTGACAACAGCTATGATATCCTTTGTTCCACGTCCTCTTCTGAATCCAGCTTGCACCTTTGGAAGTTCTCTGTCAATATACTGCTACAACTGTTTTTTTTAAATTATTTTCAGTAAGATCTTACTTGCATGCAATATTAATGGTATTGTTCAATAATTTCCACATTCTGGGGGATCACCTTTCTTTGGAATGGGCACAAATATGGATCTCTTCCAGTCAGTGGACCAAGTAGCTGTCTTCCAAATCTCTTGGCATAACTGAGTGAGTGTCTCTAGTGTGGCATCCATTTGTTGAAATATCTCAATAGGTATTCCGTCAATTCCCAGAGCCTCATTCTTTGCCAATTCCTGCATTGCAGCTTCAACTTCCTCCTTCAGTACCATTGGTTCTAGATTATATGCCACTTCCTGAAATGGATGAAGATCAACTAGTTCTTTTTGGTACAATGACTCTGTGTATTCCTTCCATCTTCTTTTGATGTTCCCAGCATCATTCAATGTTTTGCCCTTAGAATCTTTCAATATTGCAACTTGAGGCTTAAATTTTTTCCTCAATTCTTTCGGCTTGAGAATGTCAAGTGTGTCCTTAGCTTTTGGTTTTCTAACCCCAGGTCTTTGCACTCTTCATTATAGTAATTGGCTTTGTCTTCTTGAGCTACTTTTTGAAATCTTTGGTTCAATTCTTTTATCTTATCATTTCTTCCATTTGCTTTAGCTACTCTCCATTCAAGGGCAAGTTTCAGAGTCTCTTCTGTCATCCATTTTGGTCTGTTCTTCTTTTGGTGCCTTTTTAGTGACCTCTTGCTTTCTTCATGGATGATGCTCTTGATGTTATCCCACAATTCATCTGGTTTCTGGTCATTGGTGTTCAATGCATCAAATATATTCTTTAGATTGTCTCTAAATTCAGGAGGAATATATTCTAGAGCATATGTTGGCTCTCCATGGACTTGTTTTAATTGTCTTTAACTTCAAGATGAACTTGCATATAAGCAGTTGATGGTCTATTCCACAATCGGCTCCTGGCCTTGTTTTGGCTGAAGATATTGAGCTTTTCCACTGCCTCTTGCAGCAGATGTAGTCAATCTGATTCCTGTGCGTTCCATCTGGTGAAGTCCATGTGTACAGCTGCCCTTTGTGTTGTTGAAAAATGGTGTCTGCAATGAACAAGTCATTGGAAGTGCAAAATTCTACCATCTGAGTTCCAGCATTATTTCTGACACCAAGGCCAAATTCTCCAACTACTGGTGATTCTTCTTTGTTTCCAACTTTGCATTCCAGTCACCAGTGATAATTAACACATCCTGATTGCATGTTCAGTCAATTTCAGACTGTAGAAGTTGATAAAAATCTATTTCCTCATCTTTGGCTTTGGTGGTTGGTGCATAAATTTGAATAATAGTCATATTAATGGGTCTTCTAGGCATATGGATATTATCCTATCACTGACAGCATTGCACTTCAGGACAGATCTTGAAACATTCTTTGTGATGATGAATGCCACACTATTCCTCTTTAAATTGTCATTCCCGACATAGTAGATCATATAGTTGTCTGATTTAAAATGGCCAAAACCAGTCCATTTCAGCTCACTAATGCCTAAGATATCAATCTTTATGCATTCCATCTCCTTTTTTGACAACTTCCAATTTTCCTAGATTCATACTTTGTACATTCAATGTTCTGATTATTAATGGATGTTTGCCACTGTTTCTCCTCAATTTGAGTGGTGCACGTCAGCAATTGGAGGCTTTGAAATCTTTACCTTATCCATATTAATAAGGCTGATTTTACTCTGATAATGCAGCTCTTTCCCAGTCCTACTTTGAGAGCTTTCTAAGCTAAGTGACTCATCTTCCTCCTCTGTATTGAACAATGTTTCTGGACTATTCATAAAGTTGCACAGTAATATATCAGACATTGTTTCTCTGCTATTCATAAGGTTTTCCCTGGTCAATTCTTTGAGAAGTGGATGGCCTCCTCCTTCTTCCTGGTCTGTCTCAGTCTGCAAGCCTGGCTGATACCTGTGCAACAGGTGCACCCCACTGGGTTTGAAACACCAGTGGCACAGCCTCAAGACTCACAGCAACATGTCACCACAGTAGGACAAACCGACAGACAAGTTTGTCTCCCTGAGCTGTTGGAAACCCCTCCAACCACCCTTACCTGGATCCCTGCGGCTAACTCCTCCATCTGTTCCAGTCCCCTCTGCCTTTTCTGTCCTCTCCCTGCATCCCACTTTGCTGCTTGTCGGGGGTGGCCTGGGTTCTCTCTCCTCACCTGGGTGCCTGCAACTGACTCCTCGATCTGTTCCTATCCCCTTTGCCTTTTCTGTCCTCTCCCTGCCTTCCCACCTCACTGCTTGTGGCATTTGGCCTGGGTTCCCTCTCCTCACCTGGCTCCCTGCAGTTGACTCCTCGGTCAATTCTGGTCCCCTTTGCCTTTTCTGTCCTCTCCCTGCTTCCTGCCTCGCTGCCTGTTCTTAGGTCCTGTTTCCATTCAGGTTTTTCCACTGGTTGGTGCCTAATCCACTTCTGTATAGTTCCCTTCAAAGCTCAGGGTTCCAGGATTATCTGTCAACAGGTTTTACTTTTCTTTGTTGAAGAGGGTCTGTGTTGCCTGTCTGCCTATTCCTCCATCTTACCGGAAGACCTCTCTTTGGGCAAGGCCAAATTATTTATTATGCAACATGCAATCCCTAGCTCTACTAGTTATTTTAAATAACCTACTGCCTCAGGCAAGCTCTAAGATTATAACTATTTATTCATGTTAGTAATTCTCATCTGGGAGGGAGAATTTTTTCCTCAAGGGACTTTTCACAATGTTTGGAGAAATTTTTTGGTTGCCATTACTAGAGGGGACTGCTTCTGGCATCTAGTAGATAAAGACAAGATATGTTCATAAACATTCTACAGTGTGCAGGACAGCCTCCAAAACAAATAATTATGTGGTTCCAATTGTCAATGGTGTTTAGGTTGAGAAACTCTATGTGAAGAAACAAATGAAGGGCTTATCGGTACCTTTATTTTTTAAATTTATTTTTATTTATTTATTGCCTTCTTATGCAAAGGACTGGCTACTGGATTACAGACTTAAAAACAAAACAAAAAAAAAAAACCTATATAAAAGCTAATGGCAGTCATTGGGATAGTGACTTAGTAAATTAGTTTTAATATGGACTGTCTCTCTTTAGCTCTCCTGATCCAGACAAATTTTTTACTAAGAATCTCACAAGTATATCTTCAAAAAATTAAAAAAAATATCTCTTAGCCTCTTGATCCTCTATGTCAAAAACAATACTTGGAACAATCTACCTCTTCAAACAACTTCACATTATTATTAATTATCAAATATTGCTAGGTGATTCTCAAAGGGCAACACTGAGGAGAAAGAGACAGTAAAATAAATGAATAAATAAATGAAATATAGCCTGCTCTGTTGAACTCAACTGTAGTTAAAAAGAGATCTAAAATTATTCAATATTATAATATAAAAAAATTGTATGCTCTGGCATAAATTAATAAATTAAATGTTATTTGAAGTAACTGCAAAATCATTGTCAAGAGTGTATCTTAAAAACCAAGAGGTCATTTTCCACTTAGTGGATCCTACTGGCTTATTCTTCTTAAAATGTTTATTTTTGGTATTACATCTACTGTAGTGACAGAGAAAATATGAATAGTGTCTACACTATCTTAGGTTAAACCAAAAGCCCAGATTCACTGCCACCGAGTTTTTTCCAACTTATAGCGACCATCATTGGTTTTTTAAGGCTATACATCTTTACGGAAGTAGATCACCCAGTCTTCCTTCTGCAGAGTAGCTGGAGGGTTTGAACCACTGACCTTCTGGTTAACAGATAAGTCCCTTATCCACTACACCACCAGAACAGCTTTAAATTAATATAAAAGCCATTGCAAGAACAATGCAGACATATGATATAATTGCCTTATGTGTATTCTGCCTGTACTCACATGTCACTTTGGGAAGAAAAAAAAATAATTAAATAAACTCTTATTTTTTTTCATAATTAATCTTATTTTAAATGAAACTAGCTTCTTTCTTTAATCAGAAAAATATAAGAAGACACAAAAATCTAAATTATGATTATATGAAATATGTCCACCCAGAAGAAATCACTACTAATATTTCTATTCTTCTAGATTTCCACATACACATATACACATAGATGGAATCATTCTGCATTTACTGTTTTATAAAATATTTTTTGTTTTCTTAATTTGAAGACAGTTAACTGGTTCAATTAATCATTTAATATTATATTTGGTCAAAAGGCCAAATTACTGCTTTCTAAAATGGTTCTGAGTATAATTAGCCATTTGATTTGGGTTATTTTTCCTTTGCTTAGTTTGTTGTTGTTGTTGTTAGGTGCCCTTGAGTCATCTTTGACTCTTACTGATCCCATGCATAGCAGAATAAAACACCTCCCAGTCTCAAACCAGCTCCATGATCCCTGCTATACTTGAGCCAACCCATGTCGTTGAGGGCTTTCCCCTCTTTCTTCGACCCTCCACCTTACAAAGCATGGCATCCTTCTCCAGAGAATGGTCCCTTCTGATAACATGACCAAAGTAGGTGAGATAAGTCTGGCCATTTTCCCTTCAAAGAAGTTTCCTGGCTGCATTTCCTCCAGGACAGACGTGTTAGTTCTTTCAGTAGTCCTTGATACTTTTAGCATTCTTCACCAGCACCACAACTCAAAAGCATTAATTCTTCTTCAGTCTTCCTTATTCATTGTCCAGCCCTCACATACATATGAGGTGATTGAAAATATCATGACTTGTGTTAGGTGCACCCTAGTCCTCAAAGAGACATCTTTGCTCCTCAAAATTTGAAAGGGGTCTTCTTTTGCAGCCGATTTGCCCAGTGTTATACATCTGGTGTCCTGACTGCTGCTTCTATTGATATTGATTTTAGAATGAAGCAATGTGAAGTCTTTGACAACTTCAATCTTATCTCCATCCACTGTGAAGCTGTAGGTTGGACCAGTTATGAGGATTTTTGTTTGTTTTATATTGAGGTGTAATCCATACTGCAAACTGTAGTCTTTAATCTTCATCAGTAAGTATTTCAAGTCTTCCTCACTTCCAGCAAGCAAAGTTGTGTCATCTGCATATTGCAGGTTGTAAATGAGTCTTTCTCCAATCCTGATACCAGGTTCTTCTTCATATAATCCAGCTTTTTCAGGTTATTCACTCAGCATACAAATTAAATAAGTATGGTGAAAGGATACAACCTTGACCCACTCTCTTCTTGATTTTCAACCATGCAGTATCCCTCATTCTGTTCAAACAACGGCCTCCTGATCGATGTACAGGTTCCTCATGAGTACAATCAGGTGTTGTGGAATTCTCATTCTTCTCAGGGTTATCCACAATTTGTTATGATCCATGCAATTTAATGTTTTTGCATAGTCAATTAAAAAACTAATAAACATCTTTCTGGTATTCTTTGCTCTCAGCTAAGATCCATCTGACATCAGTAATGATATCCATCACTCCACATCCTCCTCTGAATCCAGCTTGCATTTCTGGAATCTGTCTGTCAATATGCTATAACCATTTTTCAGTTACCTTCAGCTAGATTTTACTTGCTTTTACTTGCTTGTGATATTAATGATATTGTTTGATAATTTTCACACTTTGTGGGATCACCTTTGTTTGGAATGGGTACAAATATGGATCTCTTCTAATCAGTTGGCCAGGTAGCTGTCTTCCAAATCCCTTGGCATAACCAAGTCAGTGCCTCTAGGAAAAGTTCTATTTGTTGAAACATCTAAATAGGTATTCTGTCAGTTCCTGGAGACTTGGTCTTTGTCAATTCCTTCAGTGCAGCTTTGACTTCTTCCTTCAATACCATTGGTTCTTGATCATATGCCACCTCCTGAAATGGATGAACATTGACCAATACTTTTTGATACAATGTATTCCTTCCAGCTTCTTTTGATGTTTCAAGAATCATTCAATATTTTGCCCACAGAAACTTTCAATATTGCAACTCAAGGCTTCAATTTCTTCCCATTCTTTCAGCTTAGAAATGCAAAGCGTGTTCTTCCCTTTTGGTTCTCTAACTCCAGGTTTTTGCACATTTCATTATAGTAATTGGCTTTGTCTGCTCAAGCTGCTCTTGAAATAGTCTGTTTGACTCTTTATCTTGTCATTTCTTCCATTTGCTTTAGCTACTCTCCACTCAAGGGCAAGTTTCAGAGTCTCTTCTGTCATCCATTTTGCTCTTTTCTTCCTTTCTTGTCTTTTTAATGACCTCTTGCTTTCTTCATGGATGATGTTCTTGATGCCATCCCACAATTACTCTGGTTTTCTGTCATTGGTGTTCAATGTGTCTAATCTGTTCTTTAAATGGTCATGGACATTTGGTTAATGGTTAATGGCCATTTTCCTAGATTCATATTTCGTGCATTCCATGTTCCAACATCAGGAGAGATGTTATCAAGGTTACATTTTGGCTCTCATGGACTTGTTTTAATTGTCTTCAACTTCAACTTAAATGTGCATATGAGCAGTTGATGGTCTGTTCCACAATCAGCTCTTGGCAATATTTTGGCTAAAGATATTGAATTTCTCCATCACCTCTTCCCACAGATGTACTCCATCTGATTACTGTGCACTCCATCTGGTGAAGTCCATGTGTATAATCATCACTTATATTTTTGACATTTGCAATGCATAAGTCATTGGTATTGCCAAATTCTATCATGCAATCTCCTTCATTATTTCTATCACTAAGACCGTATTTTCCAACTAATGGTAACTCTTCTTTGTTTCCAACTTTGTGTTTCAGTCATCAGTGATAATCAACACATCTTGATTGCATGTTCGGTCAATTTCAGACTGCAGAAGTTGATAAAAATCTACAATGTCCTCCTCTTTGGCTTTAGTAGTTGGTGCATAAATTTGAATAATAGTCATATCAACTGGTCTGCCTTGTAGGTGTATGGATATTATCCTATCACTGACAGCATTGTATTTCAGAACAAATCTTGAAATATTCTTTCTGATGATGAATGCCACACCACTCCTCTTCAAATTGTCATTCCCGGCATAGTAGATCGTATGATTGTCTGATTCAAATGTCCAAAACCAGTCCACCTAATGCCTAGGGGATTAACACCTATGTGTTAATCCTTATGTGTTCCATTTCAATTTTGACAACTTCCAATTTTCCTAGATTCGTATTTCCTGCATTCCATGTTCCAATTTTTAATGGATGTTTTCAGTGGTTTCTCCTCAATTTGAGTCGTGTCACGTCAGCAAATGGAGGTCTCAAAAGGTTTACTTTATCAATATCAGTAAGGTTGGTTCTACATTGATGATGTTGCTCTTTCCCAGTCATATTTTGAGAGGCTTCCGACCTAAATGGCTAGTCCTCCTACACTGTATCAGTGTTTCCAGGCTATTCCTATAGTTGCCTAGTATTGTGAAAGGAAGGGTTTCTCTGTTATTCATAAGGTTTTCCCAACCAGTTCTGTGAAAAATGGATGGCCTCTACCTTCTTCTTAGTCTGTCACAGTCTACAAGCTGTGCTGAAACCTGTGCACCATGTGCAACCCTGCTGGCATTTGAAACACCAGTGGCACAGCCTCAAGCCTCATAGCAACATGCCACCACAGTACAACAGACAGACAAGTTTATCTCCTTTAGCTGTTTGAAACCTCTCCACCTTCCCCTTACCTGGATCTCTGTTACTTGCTCTCTCTGTCTTGGATGCCCTGGCTTTCCTTTCCTTTCCACTCTGCTTTTCCTGCCACTTGTATGTTGGTGCCTAGGTCACTCTCTTTACCTGGATCCCTCCGCCACTTGCCTGCTCTCTCCTGGATGCCCTGGCTTTCCTTTCCTTTCCCCTGTGCTTTTTACCGGCCACTTGGGGGGTGGGGTATGGATCCCTCTCCTTACCTGGATTCCTCTGCTGCTTGCACATTCATAAGAGGCAATTGAAAATACCATGACTTGGGTTAGGTGCGTCGTAGTCTTCAAGGGGACATCTTTGCTCTTCAGCACTTGAAAGAGGTCCTTTGCAGAAGATTTGCCCAATGCAATACGTCTTCTAATATTTTGACTGCTGCTTCCATTGG
Organism: Orycteropus afer afer; assembly: GCF_000298275.1. Lineage (NCBI taxonomy): Eukaryota > Metazoa > Chordata > Mammalia > Tubulidentata > Orycteropodidae > Orycteropus > Orycteropus afer. The sequence goes on along the minus strand of NW_006922003.1, from coordinate 1,474,817 downwards.
TGTCGATCGTAGAGCCAAGTAACGTGAAACCCTTGACAACTTCAATCTTTTCTCCAGCCACTGTGAAACTGTTAGTTGGACCAGTTATGAGGATTTTTGTTTTCTTTATATTGAGGTGGAATCCATACTGCAAACTGTAGTCTTTAATCTTCATCAGTAAGTGCTTCAAGTCTTCCTCATTTCCAGCAAGCAAAGTTGTGTCATCTGTGTATTGCAGGTTGTAAATGAGTCTTCTTTCAATCCTGATGCCAGATTCTTCTTTGTATAATCCACCTTCTTGGATTATTCACTCAGCATAGAAGTTGAATAAGTATGGTGAAAGGATAGAACCTTGACACACTCTCTTCTTGATTTTGAACCATGCAGTATCCCCTTTTTCTGTTCGAACAATGGCCTCCTGATCTATGTACACGTTCCTCATGAGTACAATCAGATGTTGTGGAATTCCCATTCTTCTCAATGTTATCCACAATTTGTTATGATCCACACCATTGAATGTTTTTGCATAGTCAATAAAAAAACTAATAAACATCTTCCTGGTATTCTTTGCTTTGGCTAAGATCCATCTGACATCACTAATGACATCATCACTCCACATCCTCTTCTGAATCCAGCTTGCATTTCTGGAATCTGTCTGTCAATATGCTATAACCATTTTTGAGTTGTCTTCAGCAAGATTTTACTTGCATGTGATATTAATGATATTGTTTGTAGTTTCCACATTCTGTGGGATCACCTTTCCTTGGAATGGTACAAATATGGATCTCTTCTAGTCAGTTGGCCAGGTAACTGTCTTCCAAATTTCTTGGCATAACCAAGTCAGTTCCTCTAGCAGAAATTCCATTTGTTGAAACATCTAAATAGGTATTCTGTCAGTTCCTGGATACTTGGTCTTTGCCAATTCCTTCAGGGCAGCTTTGACTTCTTCCTTCAATACTATTGGTTCTTGATCATATGCCACCTCCTGAAATGGATGAACATTGACCAATTCTTTTTGATACAGTGTATTCCTTCCAGCTCCTTTTGATGTTTCCTGAATCATTCAATATTTTGCCCATAGAATCTTTCAATATTGCAACTCGAGGTTTAAATTTTTTCCTCCATTCTTTCAGCTTAGAAATGCAAAGTGTGTTCTTCCCTTTTGGTTCTCTAACTCCAGGTCTTTGTACATTTCATTATAGCAATTGGCTTTGTCTGCTCAAGCTGCTCTTTGAAATGTTTGACTCTTTATCTTGTCATTTCTTCCATTTGCTTTAGCTACTCTCCATTCAAAGGGGGGAGCTCTGGTAGCATAGTGCCTAAGGCACTGGACTGCTAACCAGAAGGCTGGCGGTTCAAACCCACCAGCCACTCCTTGGAAGGAAGGTTGGGCATTCCTACTTCCGTAGTAATACTGCCTCGGAAACCCAAGGAGGGGTCACTATGAGTCAGGGCCGACTGGATGGCAAATAACAACAACAACAACAACCACTCAAGGGCAAGTTTCAGAGTCTCTTCTGTCATCCATTTTGCTCTTTTCTTTCTTTCTTGTCTTTTTAATGACTTCTTGTTTTCTTCATGAGTGATGTTCTTGATGTCATCCCTAAATTCCTCTGGTTTTCAATCATTGGTGTTCAAAGTGTCAAATCTATTTTTTAAACAGTCTCTAAATTCCAGAGGGATATTATCAAGGTTACATTTTGGCTCTCATGGACTTGTTTTAATTGTCTTCAACTTCAACTTGAACGTGCATAAGAGCAGTTGAAGGTCTGTTCCACAATCAGTTCTTGGCAATGTTTAGGCCAATGATACTGAATTTCTCCATCACCTCTTGCCACAGATGTACTCCATTTGATTCCTATGTACTCCATCTGGAGAAGTCCATGTGTATAATCATCACTTACATTGTTGAAAAAAAGATATTTGCAATGCATAAGTTGGTCTTGCAAAATTCTATCTTGCGATCTCCTGCATTATACCTATCACCGAGGCCATATTTTCCAACTCCCAGTAACTCTTCTTTGTTTCCAACTTTGTGTTCCAGTCACCAGTGATAATCAACACATCTTGATTGCATGTTCAGTCATTTTCATACTGCAGAAATTGGTAGAAATGCTTAGTTTAGAGTAACTAAAAATTTTTAAATTTGATAAGAATCAGTTACTCATTTAAAATAAAGTCATTAAAAAAAAAGAAAAAAAAAAGAAAAGGTCACTGAAAACTTTATGAATAACAGGGAAATGTTGTCTTATGTAATGCCAGAAGATGAGCCCCTCAGGTTGAAAGACATTTTAAGATGAGAAGATTTGCTTCCTCAAAAGTTCAACCTTAAGAATGTAGATACGGTAAAACTTTATGGACTTTAGCATGCTGATGTAGAATCACTGAAAATGAGAAGAAAGAGCTGCAAGCTTCCATTATTAATCAGTATATGGAATATATGGAGTATGAATCTAGGAAAAGTTGAAGTTGTGACAAATAGAGATTGTTATCTCAGGCATTAGTGAGCTGAAATGGACTGGTCTTGGCTATTTTGAATCAGACAATCATATGGTTGTTTTCACAGACTTTTATTTAATTAATGACATTGAAACACTGAGTGCTTTTTTGGAAATGATAAAGTTGGTCTGTAACATATATCATATACTATGAATTTCAAAGGATTTTTTAAAAAGTAGAGGACTACTAAAAAGAAAAACTGAGTGAAACCCTTTTATATCTGGAGATATAAACTGTTTCTAGCACATATACTTAACACACATACACATAGCTTCTGCATGACAATTATAATCATAAAATAATAATAACGATAATTTTAAAAATGACTAAAATATTGGAAAAAAGAAACATAAGGGAAGACTAGGCTTACAAAATTCTTTCAAATTAGTAACGAAAACATATTATTAATGAACAATGTTGTTGTTGTTGTTGTTAAGTGCCGTCGAGTTGTTTCCGACTCATAGTGACCCCATGCACAGCAGAACGAAACACTGCCCTATCCCGCACCAGCCCCACAATCCCTGCTATACTCAAGCCCATCATCGCAGCCACTGTATCAATCCATCTCGTTGAAGGCCTCCCCCTCTTTCGTCGACCCTCCACCCTACCAAGCATGACATCCTTCTCCAGGGA
>NW_006922003.1:1467978-1470151 GCF_000298275.1 Orycteropus afer afer | reverse complement strand
AGAAGGCTGGTGGTTCAAACCCACCAGCCACTCCTTGGAAGGAAGGCTGGGCAATCTACTTCCATAGTGATACCACCTCGAAAACCCAAGGAGGGGTCGCTATGAGTCCAGGCTAACTCAATGACACATAACAACAACAACAACAATTGAATATTTCTTTCCTTCTTTTTGTTACCCATCGTTGGATAAGTGGTGTTTTCCTTGATCTGACTCCTGATCCAGGTATTCCTGCCTAGGACAGGATGAGCATCACTAAGAGTGAGGGTATAGAACTCTAGCCTTTGCATTTCCAAGGCTTTTTCTTCAATGACTATGATGACCTGCTGTTTCCTTAAAAGATGATGCTTTAGTCCAATCATGTTTAAGGTGCCTCTACAGACTTCAGTAGGTTCTAGAGACTTTTCCCTGACTAACATGCACTCTCAGACTTCTTTCCTCATTCACCACTCTTCATGAACACATCCAGTAGTACACTACTCTTATTTTGAAAAGTATGTTTTGCTGTTGCTTTCAGAGCTTTTGCATTTTTCTCATTTTCTTTCTCCTCCTTAATAGTGCTCTTGTTCTTTGAGGAAATATGTTCTTTTCATAGCATTGTTTACTAATGGTGGGGTTCTCACTTTTTTGGAGTGTTTTTCAGTGGAAGTGTCTGAGATTCACCATTGCTGGGGCTCTCAGTTCTTCCAGTTTTTCCACTTGGCTCCTTGTGTAGCTTTTCACAGAAATTCCTACCCTGTTCTTCCTGCTTTAGATATTTTGGTGACTTTTGAAAGCAAATTGCAATTTTTAGATTATATTTCTCATAATTTTCATGAAAATGAATTTGTAGGTTTTTTTTTTTTTTTTTTGCCCTTATTTTTACTTTTTTTCAGGAGGAGAAATAATAAGATTCAGGACCAAGTTGCCAAGTTCATACCAGTAAACTCTCTGAGGGTTTTATTTTTAATGAAGGGCCTGATGCCCATTTTTAAATTAAAAATACAACATTTAATTAACTATAAATGATAGATTAGTCCCAAACAAATATTGCTAATATGCACATGATTTGATAACACAGGAACACAGCCTCATGAAACTGTTCTTAACATAATATAATTAGTGTAAAAAATTATTCTCTTTAAAAGTCCTGCCTAATCTTTATTACAGAAGTTTAGAAAGTACAGGGACAACGTGATGAAGATTGATGCTCTCTGGAGGTATCTTCAGAGTTATATTTTGAGAAAATGATACTATGTTACTTGTAGTCTTACTTAAGATTTTCAGTGAGTAAGACAAAGCCACAGTTGTCTCTCCGTATCATTATGATCATTATGATAAGGAGAGAGACTCTCTGGCTTCTTTTCACTCATTGAAAAATCCCCTGTAGTCAGCCTAAGCCTATATCAAGTTATTATTCACTTTTCTGCTCTAGTAGCAACAATTCTTTCTTTTTTTTTTTGACTTTTCATCCCATCAATACTGGCTTCACCTTGCACATTAATAGCAGGTGAGGTTGATCTCCCTCAAAAAATATGGGGTTAACTTTGTGTATCTTTATTATTAATACATTAAATTTGTTCTTTATCTTGCTTCAAAGTGTGAAAAAAAAAATGTTTCAAACTATGGGTTGAGTGGCAGCCAATCTTAAAAGCATATCACACAATTCATAGACCTTTTAAAAATTATTTATAATTTTATTTTAACCATAAGGTCTGCTCTCTTCTTATAATTCTCAATCATTTTAACTTTTACTGGCCATTTTAATGATTGTGGTTCTTGGCCAATAAGACTATTCTATTTAGTAGAGGTGATAGAACACACAATTTAATGAATATTGCTCTTCCTAATACCCACTGTGGGGAGATACAAAATTATTCCACTGAATGTTGCTATTTATCTAAACATTGTAGGGAAATATTTTAATCTCTTTCAGAGGCAATTCCAACTAGCAGCGGAAATTCATTCATTATTTTATAGTTAGTGAATACTTCTGGTTCAATATTTATTTCTCATTCCAAAGAACTTATCATGACCTATAAGTCTCTATACACTCTGCATTCTATTCAGCTCAATTAAATAATTTTCTATCAGTATTCTATTTGCTCTGGTAGCATAGTGCCTAAGGCACTTGACTGCTAACCAGAAGGCAGGCGGTTCAAACCCACCAGCCACTCCTCGGAAGGAAGGTTGGGCA
>NW_006922003.1:1449347-1467878 GCF_000298275.1 Orycteropus afer afer | reverse complement strand
TAGTGATACTGCCTCGGAAACCCAAGGAGGGGTCGCTATGAGTCAGGGCCGACTCGACGGCAAACAACAACAACAACATTCTATTTGCTTACTCTGCTCTATTCATACCAGCTTCTTAGTATTCCTCAACAAGGCAAGCAGACTATTACCTCAGGGTTTTCATCTGCTATTCTCTTTGCCTGGAATACTCTTCTTAGAGTTATTATCTACAGAATATCCACATCCATTCCCTCAACTTACTTCAGGTCTGCTCAAATGTGATACTATTTGAAAGACCTTCCTATACCTCAAATTCTTTTCTTTTAATTTTTTTTTTTAATATTTATTCATAGCTGAATATGTTGTTGTTAGGTGCTATCCAATCAATTTTGACTTACAGCAACCCCTATAAGAGAATAGAGCTGCCCAATAGGGTTTTCCAGACTGTAATCTTTATGGGAGCCGATCACCAGAGCTCCCTCTCACAGAGCTGCTGGGTACTGTTGAACCACCAGCCTTTCACTTAGCTGTCGAGTGCTTAGCCATTGTGTCAATAAGTCTTCTTAGCTGGATATATTATCTTTTAATTAATTTATTTATATGGTCATTATCAGTATTACATTAAAAGTAGAAACTTTCATAAGAACAGGGACCGATCTACATTTATTTGTTAAATCTCTGGTGTTTAGCAGAGTTTGGTCCTTACTAAATGCTCGATAAATATGGTTTAAATAATTAACTGAATACTTCTCTTTTCATCCATTCACTTAGTTTTGGTCCTTTCTTACTGTTTATGTCACAGTTTGGTCCTGACTGAGCTTAGAGAAGCTAAGAAAAAAATTTACACCAGATGGAATAAGAGGATGATGGACTAGAACTCAGCAATAAGTTTATAGGATAAACACAATTTAAGTTCCACAGTCATTTTCTTTTGTGGGGGGAGGAAAAATTCCCAAACTTAGTGCCTTAAACTTTTACATATTTGCTATGGCTCTCTAGCCTACAAGTCTCTTCACTTGAAAGAGCTAGGTTAGTTTGGGTGGGTCAGGTTGATCTCAGCTAGGCTCACTCATGCATCAGTAGTTAATTGCAGGGTTTTCTGGGCTGTGGCTGATCCAAAATGAGCTTTCCTAGACCAGGTTACTACAGGTGTTCCCACATTCTCCAACAGTCACTGCAGTGTTTCTTCACAAGATATTTGCAGAGATCATAAAAAAATACTAACCCTATTCTATTGGCCAAAGCATGTCATAAAAGCAGGCCAGATCCAAGAGTAGGGAAACAGAGTCCACTGTTGATAACAAGAGCTGCAAAGTCACATTACAAGGGGTGCATAAACAGGGAGGAGAAGAAAACTGAGACTACTGGTGTAATCACTGTACCACTATTTCCAATATGGAACTACTCTACACTCATTCTGGGTATTCCTCTCAATGATAGTGATCGTCCATTTGATCTTTTGAATAGATACATGGCTCAAGCCAATATAAAGCCTTTATTCTTTGGTTGATGAGAGCTAGACACATGAGATAAAATTTACAGATAAAAGCTCACAAAGATCTCTCTTCTTTTTAAAACAAAAGGTGAAAAAATGAGTACAGAGTAAGAGGAAGCAGAAAAATAGTAGGTATGAGACAGAAAGAGAAAAAGAGCCCTGACACATTGTTGTAGCCCAAGCTAGACCGAGATACTCGGTGTCAAAATCAGCGAGAGCTCTAGAAGTCACATTTACATTTTTTAATATATTTCCTTCTGAAAGACACTAGTTTGAGTTGTTAGTGGCTGCTTCATGCTAAAGTAGCCCTGATTCATACAATAGTGATAAATCTATGGGAAACATTTGGAAGAATTCCATCTGGAAAGGATTCTCTTGAATGTTGCTTGCATATTACTAATGCCATATATTAATAACTTGAGTGTAAGTGACTTAGTGTCAAAAATAAGATTTATCATGAGTTTAAAACTTGAGGATTATATCCTTGTGTGTCCTTCTATCATACAATGCACATATTCCTTAATAAAATCATTTTGTTGTACTTTTTTCATTAAATTAAGCACTTATTCAAAAAAATATTTATCAGTGAAAGATACTGTGCTAAGCTCTGTGTTTTGCAAAGGAAAAAGACAAAGCACAATGATCATGGAGCTTATATGTTTAGTATAATTTAAGGTCGTGGGTTATATAAATTTTCAGAAATATTTTAGCAATCTTAACAGTCTCAATTTTGAAATGGTTTATGTCAGGTGATGAATTATTTGAAAAGTTAAGTTTCAAAAAACATGTTCTGCTGTTCTTGAGACATGACCAGCAGAGTGAGAAAATCTACTTTATTCCTTTCTCAAAAGTTGCCCTTTTCGAATGTCAAGCAAACACAGAACGGCTGAATTTTGAAAGTGCCAGTCTTAGAGTGTTACGCAATTTGTTCTGAGTATGAATTAGTCAGGCTGAGCCTTTGAGTGCATTAAAAACAAGGAAGATGAGCTGAACACATCCCTAAAGGGCAAAAATACTGTGAGGTCTACTTAGCTCAGTTTATGCACTGTTTCGTTCACAGTAGAGGTTTTCTGGTTTTACTATAAGATGATCTCATGTGTCACTATATCCTTAAAATGATTGTGGTCAGACCATACTATATAGAATAATGGGAATAAAGTAATGACACACTTATTTAGGTTGACTTATTACCAGAAATGTATAAACTTGCTTTCCACAAAAGATGAAAGATATTTTTTTCTGTCATTCTGATGGCTTAGCTTTGACTATACTAGTTTAAAATGAAATAGTTCTTTTACTCAGCCAGTATTTTATCTGAAAGTCACAAAGGCATTAGGCACATTTTTGTTTTTACTGAATTCACATTTTTCTCAGCTGAAGTGGCCAATGTTTTTAATATTTTGAAAGCACACAATCATATTGTAAAATAAAAATTAAAAAAAAACACCACTTGCCAGCAAAAGAACTAGGGCAAATAGCAATATATTTCCACATACAAAAATCACATTACAATCACAGCAGGCTGAAAGGTAGAGATGGTTACTTGAGGAGAGAGGAATGCAGTGGAGTAAAAGGGAGAATGAGAAGCAGGTAGGTAGAGAAGGACCTGCCTAGAAAGATATCAGCTCCTGTTTGGCTTCCCCTTCCTTTTCCTATCCTAGTCCCTACCAGCCTTCATCTGAGCACTGAAATCTGCTCCTATCTGGGACAATCTTGATGAAGATAATTTATGGATAAAACATACCCCCCCTGACTCTGATTCTGGAATTTCCCCTCCCCCAGTTCGTGAAATGTTAGTGACCTGTCAGAGAAGATCCCCTGCACTTATCACCCTGTGTTCAGGCTATCCCATCACTCAGCACAGGGATTGGTTCACAGCTAACCACATTATACAAGTAGAATCAAATAGGACTCTTATAATATTGACACTGTGGGAGCAACTGATCATTCATTTATTTATTTTTAGATAACATTAATGGAGTGCTTTTTATGTCCTTAAGTGGTTTATGCATATGAAATATAGACAGAATCATTATTATTACATGAGAGCCAAGATGCTTTGCTGTCACACTCTGAATGCCTGGTGGCACACCAGAATGACTGCTTTGAGAATTAAAAATGAGGGTACATATGCCATTTAAGACACTCTTGGAATGTCTGGATGCTCTTCATGGTAATACCTCTGATGTTAATTCCCCCTTCTTCCTGTCTAAACCAAAACCAAATCCCCAAATCCACTGCCTTCAAGTTGAGTCTATAGAACTGCCGCATAGGATTTTCAAGGCTGTAATCTTTATGGAAGCAGATTGCCACCTCTTTCTCCCACAGAGCAGCTGGTAGATTTGAACTGCTGACGTCTTGTTTAGTAGCTGAGTGTTTAACCAGTGCCTCACCAGGCTCCTTCTCTTCCATTCTAAAGTCTCAAGACTGCAGTATATTTTAAGGGTTTATATCTGTGATTAAATTCAAGGAAGTGTGAGGAAGTGGCATATCTCTCTACATATCAGAAGGTATTAGATGGTGCCAAAGGGGCAAGGAGGCTGCATCTTCTGATCTCTAACCCCACAAGAAGAAGACAATCACTATCAGTAGCCCAAGGCCAATTCCTGCGAGGCCAGACGTGCTGTCTCCCTCCAGCCCGTTCACCAACCGTTCCTCCTGCAGCACCCACCACTCTCTGCTGGGTTCGATAATTCACTGCAGTGGCCGCACACAACTCACAGATTATGGGGTTTATTAGGGAAGCACCAAGCTACAATTCAAGTTCAGGGAAAAATGCTCAGTCTCTCTTAGCCCGCCATCTCTCAAACAACAGTCTATCTCAATCTCTTTCCCAGCAGTGCATATATCTCGGTGTCTCTCTCTCTCATCAGCATATTTCTCTCAGCAGCACGTCTTTCTCAGACCTCTTCTGCCTCTAGGAGGGCTTCTTTTGAGCCTGGCAGAGAGACCATGAACCAATCCCAACATCAGAATTCTATATACCTGAGAGAGAGTGAACGTCCCAGAAGATTGCCTTGTGCTGGTTCAACAGAAATAACCCAGGTGGATGACTTTAGCAATCAGGAGCTCCTCAGTTACTCACAGCAAATTCCACCATGGAGTTTACAAAGACTTATGGCTAGAAAAACCATACCAGGTAATTTACTACACCACAGATGGTAAGTGAAAATCATCTGTGAGGGCTTCCATGCTCCACAGACATCATTACTTAGGCCTTCTTATAACCCAAAGAGAACGCTCCATCCTTTTCTATGTTTCTAAAAAGAAAAAAATAGCTTTGCAAATTGTAACGGAAAATCCTAACAATATGTTCTCACTTACAAAGATTGTCCTTGGCATACTTATTCTGTGCTTTCTTCTCTCCACTTTCCTTAGGTCCTTATCCTATTCTTATTTTGGCCCTAGATGTTCAGGTCACTACATTTTTTGGGGGGTAATAATAGAAAAGTATTTCAGAGGTTTTAGTAAAGTGTTTCCTTTCCAAAAAGAAGAAAAAGAATATATCAGTGTTTTTGCACCCTATTTCTGAAGCACATAAAGAGAAGTACCTAAACAAGATAAACAAAGAAATAGAAACAATAGGCTAGAGTTGTTTTTTCACTCAGCACAGACTAACCTACAGAATACAACTCACTTGGCTGAAAACATATGCACAAAGTCAGTATTCATATGTGATCCTTCCTTTGTCTGGGAAGAGAGTCTGGTGTTTACTCTTCAGCAGTGTTGGAGCTTTGGACAAACTGCCATTTACTTTACATGAAACTGCTGATTGCTCAGCAATTGTAGCTGAATGTCTGATATCAAGTAACCTTAGTCTTTAGAACTTATTATCAAAATCCTGTTTTGATTTACAATGCTGATTCTAATGTGGATGCAGATACGTGATTTTTTTTTCTTAATTTCTGTAACTCTCTTTATTCTTTGCTTTACTAGTTGAAGTTAGTTTAAATCATCAATATAATTGTTTGGTCTGAAACATTATGTTCTCCATCTAAGGAAGGAATTCTTTCAGTATTTTGTATAATTAATTATATTGCATATGTATTTTCTATTGTGAAATGTTTCAGCCTGATAAAGAGTTCTCAATCATTTATTGGAAGTGCTTACTTAAATGAATCTTTTACTTATTTATTTTTTTAATTAATTTGTGTAAACTTTGATTTGTTCCTTGTTTACTCTTTGGGGTTTGGAACACCATTGTCTTTAATTAATGATGTAATAAATGCAGTCAACTGGGTGTATGTGATAAGATCATGCACACCTTTGACAAAATGCTAGTTTGTTTTTGTTTCCTTTATTTTTTGTGAAGGAAGTTGCCTTAGTCTTATGCAAATTGGTACACTGATTGTACCTATGAGAATTGACTGTGGTCCCTCCTGTTAACTGCCGGTTCCTTTGAGAGCTATGAGGAGTTTGTTGACAGTTATAAGTAGTTGAGTTTTTGGCATCTAATAAATGCCTTGGGCATTATAAGTTCCTTCCAAGAGATATTTACACCATCCCTTTTCAGTAGCCTGTGAAAATTTCTAAGTAAATGAGTCATTCAGCAATATGAAAAATGAACTCTATTGACTCTAAGCTTCATTTCTCATATCTAATTCCCAGTGAAGACAGCATACTAGGCACAGTACCCAGACCCTTCACAACAAAAACTCAAGAAACCAAGTGAAATGGATATCTGATAGCCAAGTCCTGGCACTCAAAGAAAAGGATACAGATGAAGATCAAACACCAATTAGAGGAAGACATTGAACAAAAATAGCAAACAGGAAGATATACAGAATGGCAAATTGCCAACAGGTCTAACATTTTGAATTACTGACTATTTTGAATTACTGTGAGCAGTGTTTCCGTGAGGGTAGAAAGCAGATAACCTGCTCCACCAGCTCGAGACTGCACTGGAACTCACATCAGTGACCAGCAACCAGAGATGCGTGACCGCTCCACTCCTACCCTGCACAGCCTTCTAGTGACAGAGGCACTGTTCCTTCCACTCCCACCCACACAGTAGCCAGTCAAACCCTCCCCCAACTGCACTGTGCTGTTTTTTTGTTTTGTTTTCTTTTACTTTTTTCTTTCTTCTTAGTTCTTCCTTCTACTTCCCTTTTTTTTTCCTCCTCTTCCCCCATACCGTTTTTTTTTTTTTTTCATACTTTGGAGCGAGCGCCCAGGCTGGTCCACCACCTCTGTGGTCAACAGGGCCTGCCTCCACTTTTCTGAGGTCAATGGTGTTACTGCAATGGAGCAAGTACTGCATACTACAGCCATATTTGGCAGCCAGCATTTGCACCAGTACTGTGCCACTTTTATTTTTCTCATTTTTTTTTATTTTTTTCTTTCTTCTTAATTCTTCCCTCCTCCTCTACTTCTTTCTTTCTTTTTTTTTTTTTTTTCTTTCTCTTCCCTTTTTTGTTTTTGTGATCTTACAGAGTGGATACCCTACCAAGCATTCCCAACAGGAAAAAGATGGAAACAACCTAATTGCCCCATCAATGGATGAATGGATGAGTTTTGTTACATGCACACAAAGGAATACTTCACAATGTTAAAGATAATACTGAATCTAGGAAACATCTCATAATGTGGATGAACCTGGAGGACATTATGCCATCTGAAATTAGTCAATCACAAAAGGACAAATGTTGTGTGTTAACACTGCTCTAAAACGTCAAGAAAGGTTTATACACAGAAACAAACATTCTTTGAAAGGAACAAGGGGAGGGAGATAAAAGGAGGGTAAATCACCAACTAGAGGGTTGTTGTTGTTGTTGTTTGCCATCGAGTCGGCCCCGACTCATAGCGACCCCTCCTTGGGTTTCCGAGGCAGTATCACTACGGAAGTAGGATTGCCCAACCTTAGGTACATATTAATTTCGGTGAAGAGAAAATCAATATTCAATAAAGGGAGGTCAACACAAAATGATTAAGGCAAAAGAAGATGCTGGGAGGAGCATAAGAGTTAAAGACAACAAAGGTAAATACTATTATGTACACAATCTGCAATAGTATTAATAAGAATAATCTGCATGTGGATACATAGACATACAGGCTGAACAGGTATCAGGAGACAAGTGGGCCTATCCCCACAAATATATCTCAGTTTGACAGAGGGTTGTTTACATATGTATTTACATATGCTGCAAATATATCCAGCAATAAAGTAGAGCATAAAGGAAGCAAAGTTATGAAAACTTTTAGCTATAACAAACTTCTTGAGGGAATGAGTTATGCCTCAGGACCATAGTCTCAGGGGACAACAAGATCAAGTGGCATAGCATAGCCCACAAAGGCAAAGTTCTACATCCTACTTTGGTGAGTAGAGACTGGAATCTTAAAAGCTTATGAACAGCCATCTAAGGTACAACTATTGGTATCTCTCTTTCGGTAGCAAAGAAAAGTGAGGAAAAAGAAAGATGCACAGAAAGCAGTAGTTCAAAGGACTATTGGACTATGTGAACCCCAGCCTCCACGTTTTAGTGACAAGCAGAACTAGATAGTGTCCATAAACCACTGCTGACCATTTTGAAAGGGATCACAATAGGAGATCCTAAATAGAGTGGGAGAAAAATATGGAACAAAATACAATGAAAAAAGATCAGGCGTACAGCTCTGAGAGAGACTGGTGGAACTCACGAGACTATAGATAGCCCTTACACACCCTTCAAACCTTGAACTTAACTCTTCCTTATGGCTCAACTTTCAGCCAAACAGTAGTCAGGACTATAATGTGAACGATAACACCAGGAGGTACCCACTCTTTGGAACAACCAACCAAAAAGTGCTTAAATATGAGAGCAAAAGGGCAGCAATTGCCCAGGAATAAATCTTAGAAGGAAGAAGCACAAAGGAAAATGGTAGTGGAAAGAGTATCGTTACATTGTGGTGATTGACATCAATGTCACAAAATAAAATGTGTATGAACTGTTTTTATTTTGTTTTGTTGTTTTGAATAGGCATTCTACATTGAAGAGTAAAGAAGGTGAAAGATTCTCCCAAGTAAATTCAACCTGAGGTTTATCTGCACAAAATTCTTGATAAAGAAAGTTTATATTTTATTAGTGTGTATTTGTTAGTTATAAAGACTAATGACCTCAGTGATTTAAATAGCATGGCTTCATTTATATGCACTCTGTAAACACACAGAAGTTTATATGTGAACCCAACCACTGATCTCAATTAGCTTCTTTGCTATTACAATCAAGAAAAATACTATTATTTTCAAAGATGAAGTGCTTAAATAACCTCTGAGTTGACTTGAGTTGTAAATATTTCATTAGGCAATATGTTAACCAAAAACACAATGTTGATTTGAAGGGAAAATAAAAGGAACACAGACAATTAAGTTGATTCAGTAATAGTAGAAATTTATCAAACCAAGATAAACATTATCCAAATCCATATGTCCATACACAAGAGGTAATTCTAAAGAATTGTAATTCCTTTTGAAAAGCAAGAGCTGATGTATTCCATGTCCTGATTAAGAGACCAAACATTGTGCCCTAGAAAGGAGCTGGAGGGATTCCTAAGTGGTGCAAATGGTCAAACTGCTCACCTGCTAATTGAAAGATTTTTGGTTCAACTGCACCTAGAGGTGCCCCAAAAGAAAGACCTGACATTCTACATTTGGAAAATCAGCCATTGAAAACCCTACAGGGCACAGGTCTACTCTGACATGTGTGGGATCACCATGAGTCAAATTGACTTGACAACAACTCTTCTGTTTTATTTTTTACTATTTAAAGCAATTTCAGCCCATCATGCAACTATGAACTGGGAGGCATGCTTTTCTGAAGCTTACTGAAAAGTGAAAACAAAATCTGAAAATATCCATCGAGCAGAAATCTGGCTGGAGAGAGCAGAGCCAAAGGAATTGGAGTAGCATGGTTGACAGCTCTGGTAAAGGGAAAACAGCAGAACACTTCAACTAACAATTCTTTTTGGCTGACTAGATACCAACAAAGAAGAATTTTCCATCATGTACGCTCCACTTCTTCTCCATTTTATATTCTCACCCCAAGCATTTTGTTGAATATTTTCATTGAAATCTGTTTCCCTGCTAAGGAAGCTAATATACAGCTACATCACACCTTTCAGGTACATTTTAGCAATTATATACCCATGGAAATAACAGGAAACTGAGAATGGACCCAGAATAATTCTTTGATTGGCTTCTTTAAGCTATTATATTAAAAAATACTCCTCTTTGTAATATTTGATGACAACAGGAATAAATTATTCTCATTTTCTTACTTGCAATATTGAGAAGATTAAATTTCATAATACTTGAATTATTTTAAAAAATGTTAAGGGATAAAATAGAATGATCCATTGTGTAATGGTTAAAAGCTTGTTTCTGGAGTTGGAATACTTGGGTTCAGATCTGTAACCACCACTTTACTGTATGAATTTGAAAAAATACCCAATTTCTTTGAGCCTCAGATTCTTTCAATAAATATCGAGATGATTAAAATTTATGACATTATCAAGAGAATTAAATGAGAAAAATGAGTAAAAATAGTATTAGAAAAATGCTTTATACCTACCATTATTACAATTTTATTATTATTAAAATTATTATTTTATTTTTATTAATATAAAAAGGAATCTCTGCTTCCAGTAGTATTCTTATAAGCTTTTGAAAAGTTTTACCTTTATTTTACCTTCATTCTCATCTGTAATTTAGGATCCAATATAAATTCTGGTGATATTTTATACACACACACACACACACACACACACACACACACATATGGAGCTCTGGTGGCATATTGGATAAGGCATCTGGATGCTAACCAGGAAGTTAGAGGTTCAAACCCAACAGCTGCTCCATGGAAGGAAGATGGGGTGATCTACTTCCATAAAGATTTGCAGCCTTGGAAACACAATAGGGGTTGCTATGAGTCAGAATCGACTCAATGGCAGTGAGTTTTATATATATATATATATATATACATACATACATATATATATATATATACACATACATATATGTGTGTGTGTGTGTATAAATATCTCTGTTTTTGTTAGGTGCCATTGAGTTAGTTCTCTTAGGGCCCCTATATACAACAGAATGAAATACTGCCCAGTCCTGTGCCATCCTCACAATCCTTGCAATGTTTGAGCCTATTGTTTCAGCCACTGAATCAGTTCATCTCAGTGAGCATCTTCCTCCTTTGCTAATCCTTTATTTACCAGGCATGATATCCTTCTTCAGGGACTGGTCCCTTCTCATAATATGTCCAAAGTACACGAGAGAGAGTCTCACCATCTTCTTTTCTGAAGAGCATTCTGGCTGTATTTCTTCCAAGACAGATTTGTTCATTTTTTGGCAATCTGTGGAATACTAGCACCATAATTTAAATGCACCCATTCTTCTTTGGTCATTCTTATTCATTGTCTAACTTTCACATGCATATGAGGTGATTAAAAATGCCATGGCTTGGTTCAGGGACACTTTATTCTTCAAAGTGACAGCTTTGCTCTTTAACACTTTAAAGAGGTCTTTTGCAATAGATTTGTCCAATGCAGTACATCATTTGATTTATTGACTGCTACTTCCATGGGTATTGATTGTGAATCCAAGTGAAATGAAATACTTGACTACTTCAATCTTTTCTCCGTTTATCAAGATTTGGCTTATTGGTCCAGTTGTGAGGAATTTTGTTTTCTTTATGTTGAGGTATAACCCATACTGAAGACTTCATCAATGACTGTTTCAAGTCCTCTTCTCTTTCACCAAGCAGTGTTGTGTCATCTGCAAATTTCAGGTTAATGAGTCTTTCTCCAATCCTGATGTCCCATTTATCTTCATATAGTCCAACTTCTTGGAGCATTTGCTCTTTATACAGATTGAATAAGTGTGGTGGAATGGTGCAAACTTATACCCATTTTTTCCTAATTGTAAACCATGCAGAACCCTTTGTTCTGTTGGAAGTGACTGCCTCTTGGGCTATCTTCATACAGGTTCTACATGAGCACAATTAAGTGTCCTGGAATTCCCATTATTTGCAATGTTATCATATATATATATATATGTGTGTGTGTGTGTGTGTGTGTGTATATATATATATATATATAATTTTTCACACTTATTGTCACCTGTTACTGGATTTAGAATGTATGTAATTTCAAAACAGATATTGCCCTTTGTGGAAGAGTCTCCTTCCTGTCAATCCCATTTCCTCTTTTCTATACACATAGCTGGAGGATATTTTTCAGCTTCTTCAGCCAATAGCTGTAACAATGTGGCTATGTTATAGGTCATGAGGAAGAAGGGATATACCCCATTTTCAGACCTGGCCCTTAAAACCTGGTCCTCTTAATATTTCTTATTCTGATGGCTTCATGCAAAGGAACAAGGAAATCTTGCAATCCATACTTTGAAAACGGAAAGATCAGAAGTTGTAAAGAACCAGGTAATCTAAATCACATCTTGGAAGAAGGCTGTCTAATTATCAGATAAGCAGACAATTTGCATGATTGAAAAATAATTTTCAATTATGTTTTCATTCTGGCATTCATGGGTGTGCCTTTTATAGTAGCTAAACTATCTCCTACCAATTGCCACCTATTTGATTCTGAATTATAATGATCCAACAAGGCAAAATGGAAGTGTCCCATTGTGTTTCCATGGCTGTAATATTTATAGAACCAGAAAGACACATTTTTCTTCTGCAGAGCTGTTGCTGTTGTTAGGTGATGCTGAGTCAGCTGCAAATCATAGTGACCTTATGCACATTAGAATGAAACACTGCCCAGTCCTGTGCCAGTCCCACTATCCTTGCTATACCTGAGCCTGTCATTGCAGCCACTGTGTCAATCCATCTCACTGAGGTCCTTCCTCTTTTTCATTGACCCTCCACTTTACCAAGCATGATACCATTCTGCAGGGATTGATCCCTTCTGAGAACATGACCAGAGTAAGTGAGATGAAGTCTGGCTATTCTCACTTCCAATGAGCATTCTGGCTGCACTTCTTGAGGACAGATTTGTTAGTTCTTCTGGCAGTCCATGGTACTTTCTCTATTCTTCACCAACATCACAACTCAAAGGCATCAACTCTTCTTTGGTCTTCTTTATTCATTGTCCAGCTTTCAAATGCATATGAGGCAATTGAAAATACCATGGCTTGGGATAGGTACACTTTTGTCTTCATAGAGACTTCTTTGCTCTTCAGCTCTTTAAAGAGGTCTTTTGCAGCAGATTTGTTCAGTGCAATACATCATCTTATTTCTTGACTGCTGCTTCCTTCCATTGTTATTGATTGTGAAACCAAGTAATATGAAATCTTTGACAACTTCGAACTTTTCTCCACTTATCATGATGCTACTTATTGGTCCAGTTGTGAGGATTTTCGTTTTCTTTATGTTGAGGTGTAATCTATACTTCAGACTGTAGTCTTTAATCTTCATTAGTAAGTGCTTCAAGTCATCTTCACTTTCAGCAAGCAAAGTATCATCTGCGTATCAGAGGTTGTTAACGAGTCTTCCTCTAATTCTGATGCCATGTTCTTCTTCATAAAGTCTAGCTTCTTGGATTATTTGCTCAGCATACAGATTGAATAACTATAGTGAAATGATAAAATCCTGACACACTCCCTTCCTTATATAAAATCATACAGCATTCCTTTCTTCTGTTTGAATGATAGCCTCCTGGCTTATGTACAGGCTCCTCAGGAGCACAATTAAGTGCTCTGGAATTCCCATTATTCTCAATGTTATTCATAGTTTGTATGCTTCACACAGTTGAATGCCTTTACATAGTCAATAAAACATAAGTAAACATCTTTC
Source organism: Orycteropus afer afer (assembly GCF_000298275.1). NCBI lineage: Eukaryota > Metazoa > Chordata > Mammalia > Tubulidentata > Orycteropodidae > Orycteropus > Orycteropus afer. The sequence goes on along the minus strand of NW_006922003.1, from coordinate 1,454,612 downwards.
TGATATTCTTTGCTTTCAGCCAACATCCATCGAACATCAGCAATGATATCCCTCATTCCACATCCTCTTCTGAATCCAGCTTGCATTTTTGGATTATCTTCAAACCATATTTGAATTATCTTCAGCAATATTTTACTTGAGTGTGATATTAAAGATATTGTTCAGTTATTTCCATATTCTGTGGGATCACCTTTCTTTGGAATGGGTACAAATATGGATCTCTTCCAGTCAGTTGTCCAGGAAGCTATCTTCCAAATTTCTTGGCATAGGTGATGGAGTGCCTCCAGCATGGCATTCATTTGTTGAAACATCTCAGTGGATATTCCCATCACTTCTGGATCGTTGTTTTTCATCAATTCCTTCATTGCAGCTTCAACTTCTACCTTTAGTACCATTGGTTCTTGATCATATGCCACCTCCTGAAATGGATGAACATAGACCAATTATTTTTGGTACAGTGACTATGTATTCATTTCATCTTCTTTTGATGTTTCCTTCATCATTCAATATTTTGCCCATAGAATCTTTCAATATTGCAACTCGAGGCTTAATTTTTTTCTTCAATACTTTCAAGCTTGAGAAATGGCAAGATTGTTCTTCCCTTTTGGTTTTCTAACTCTAGGTCTTTGCACATTTCAATATAATAACAGACTTTGTCTTCTTGAGCTTCTCTTTGAAATCTTCCTATAAGCTTTTTTATCTTCCATTTGCTTTGGCTACTCTCCATTAAAAAACAAGTTTCAGAGTCTCTTCTGACATTTAATTGGTCTTTTCTTCCTTTCCTGTGTTTTTAATGACCTTTTGCTTTCTTCATGGATGATGTTCTTGGTGTCATCCCACAATTGCTCTGGTTTCCAGTCCTCCATTGGTGTTCAATGCATCAAATCTATTCTTCAGATGGTCTCTAAATTCAAGAGGGATATAACATTTCAGTTAGTAGCCAAGCGTTTAACTTCTGCACCACTTGGGCTCTTTATATCATGTAATGTCTCCTGTAACCATCTTTATATTGTGGCACAAAACCATTAACTGCTGGGCTACTAACTGAGAAGTTCACAGTTTCAACTCACCCAGCTGCTCTGTAGGAGAAAGACCTGGCAATCTGATATTACTGAAAATTACAACCAAGAAAATCCTATGGGACAGTTCCATTCTGTCACATGGAGTCATAATGAGTTGAGAAAAGCATACATAAATTATCAACATCAGGATTAAAAAAAGATGTGACATAATTCTATAGATATTAAAGGAATCTTCACATAATGTTTGGCAGCTTGGTGATGCGAATTGTTAGGCATGAGACCGCTAGCTCAAAGTTGTCAGTTCAAACTCAGCTGGAGGTGGCTGGAAAATCAGAACTGGTTAAGTGCTTCCAGAAAAGATCACAGCCTCAATAACTCTTTGGAACAATTCTACCCTGTACACATGGGATTGCTATGAGTTGGAACTGACTTGACTGGAACTAACATAACAACTATGTCATATGTCACATTGTGAACAACCTTATTCCTATAAACTTGACAAATTATTTTAATTCATTGAAAAACATAAACTACCAAAGCAAACTCAAAAAGAAATAGATAAATTGTATCTTTTAAAGAAATTGAATTTGTAATTAAAAACAAATTGCCCATACGTAAAACTCCAGGACCATATGGCATCACTGGTGAAATCTATTAAACATTTAAGTAAAAAGTTATGCTAATTATAGATAGATCTTGAAGAAAATGGAAGAGTAGGGAATACTTCACAATTCATTCTGGGTAGCTGACATTATCCTGATACCAAAACCTGACAAAAATATTTTAAAAAGAGAATATTATAAACAAGTATTATTTTTTCATGAAAATAGATGTACAAATTCTGAATGAAATTTTAGCAAATCAAATTCAAAAATAAATTAAAGGTCCTAAATCATAACTAACCAACCAAGCCCAATGCCAATGAGTTTAATCTAACACATAGTGACTCTATAGGATAGAGTAGAACAGCCTTATAGGAGTTTCAAGGCTGTAGTCTTTATGGAAGCACACTATAACATCTTTCTCCCATAGAGTGGCTGTTGACCTCTCAGTTAGCAGCCAAACTCTATATCCACATAAGATTTACTTCAAGAATGTGATAGAGGTTTAACATTTGTAAAACCAAAAACCAAACTCACCACCATTGATTTGGATCTGAGTCATAGCGACCCTTCCTTGGCTTTCTAAGGCTGTATCACTATGATGTAATTTCTTATATGAATAAAAGTTACAAAAGAAAAACAAATGAGTATTTCAGTAGACACAAACAAAGCATTGATAAAATTCAGCCTTCATTCTGGATAAGAACTCAGAAACATAAAAATAGAAGAAATTTCCTCATAGTGATAAAAGGAATCAAAGAAAATACCTACAACAAATATATTTAATGGTTAAAGATGGAATAGTTACCTTAGGATAATCAATGAGACAAGAATGTATGCTCTCACAATTTCTATTCAACATAATACTGGATATTATATCCAGTGTAAATCCGTAAGGTAAATCATTTCATTTTCAAGTAAAGACAATTTTACTTCTTTCTTTCCAATATGGATAATTAAAAGGTATCCATATTGGACAGAAAGAAGTAAAATTGTCTTTACTTGAAAATGAAATGATTTACCTTATGGAATACTGATGTGATATACCAAAATACCATACCCAAACTATTAAGTATATATCAAATTTTAAAGATAAAAGGTCAATATAAAATTCTTATTTTTATGTACTAGCAATAAAATGTCAGAAGTTGAAATTATCAAACAAGAACCTAAACAGTAGCGTCAAAAATATAAAAAATTTAGGGATAATCTGATGAAAGATCTGTATGATTTTACACTTAAACCTATAAAATATGGCTGAGTTAAACTGAAGAAGTATTAAGTAAATTGAGAGATATCCGTGAGTGGGAAGATTCAACATTGTTAACTGTTTCTTATTTTTAACATATGAATATCTAATTGTTCCAGCACCATTTTTGAAAAGATTATCCTTTCTCTTCTGAATTATTTCTAACTCACTTAGAAGTAAGTTGTCAATTTATATGTCCATTTCTGGATTCCTCATTCTGGTTCATTTATCTGTCTATTTTTTGTCAGTGGCATACTATCTTGATTACTGTAGCTTTATAATCAGCTTCTGAATAAAGAATAAAGTCGTGTTTGTCTTTTTCTTTTCTTTTCTTTTTTCTGTTTCAAACTGAGGGAAAAAAATGAAATTTTGATTCAGAGTCATAGATTAAAAGTTAGTTCTGCTATTAGGTCTATGGAAATTTACTTAAAGTTCTGAATCTCAATTTTCTCTTCTTTAAAATGAAAGTACTTTTACCTACATTGAGAGGTTATTTTAAAAATATATACATGTATATATAATATACCCTAGGAGCTCTGGTAGCATAGTGCCTAGGGCACTTGACTGCTAACCAGAAGGCTGGCGGTTCAAACCCACCAGCCACTCCTCAGAAGGAAGATGGGGGAATCTACTTCTGTAGTGATACTGCCTCGGAAACCCAAGGAGGGGTCGCTATGAGTCGGGTCCTACTTGACAGCACATAACAACAACAACAACAACATAATACACCTTATGATAAACCAAATAATATCAATATTCATGGAAAGTATTGATAAGTTAAAGTTGCTCTTGTTAGGTGCTATCAAGTTGGTTCTGACTCTAGTGACTCTTTGTAAAATAGAACAAAACACTGCTCGGATACAACTTCTTGACTATCGTTGCTAAGTTAAAGCCCACTGTTAGAGCCAGTGTGTCAATCCATCTTTTTGAGGGTCTTCCCCTTTTTTGCTAACCCTCTACTTTACCAACCATAATATCTTTCTGCAGGGAGTGGTCCTTCCTAATAACATATCCAGAATGTGGTAGACAAGAGTCATAATCCTCACTTCTAAGAAGCATTCTGTCTGTACATCTTACAAGACAGACTTGTTCATTCTTCTAGCAGTCCACTTTAAATATCTCCTTATCCTAAAAAGATATAAATGAGTCTATAAGACTCTTTTTAGCTTATTGTTTTCCACCTTATATGGAATGATTTAAATAGTACTATAGGAGCTCTGGCAGCATAATTTCAGTTTGTACCAAAATATAATGCTGGATAATTTTGTTTAGATTCTAAAAGTCAAATAATTAGAAACTTGTTATTGAAATTTATATATACAGGATCTGTTCATTTGAAAGGAAGAAGTAACATAAATGAGAAGAAAGGTGTGGCTATCTGCCAAGATGAGTTCTTAAGATTGACAGAATTACAGTCAAGAAAAGGCTCATTATTATTGCAAAAGTTAAAACAGACCAAAAAAAGCAATGTATTTTCAGTGAAGTGCAGAAGGAATATTATGAATGCTCTATTTTAAGTAAATTGTTGTTGTTGTTGTTATGTGCCATCGTGTCAGCCCCGACTCATAGCGACCCCTCCTTGGGTTTCCGAGGCAGTATCACTACGGAAGTAGGATTGCCCAACCATAGCAATTTCAAAGTATTTCCAGAATATTTACACTATGTTGATACCTTTTTTTCTTATTAACATATTCATGCATTTATTAAAAATGAATCTTGGACAGGAAGATGGTATCTTACTTGTAGCCCACATGCTAGTTCCCTCTAGCATTTTAGTGCCTGAAAAACAAGGTGCAGCAGTTTGAAGCAGGGATTCTGGTCCTCTGCATGGTTCATTAAGTCAGAATACGCCAAACATAAGGTAGTAAGATTAGGAAGGAGAGAGAGACAGTGTAATTACCTGGGGGAAAAAAAAAAAAAAATGTGAACCTGGACTGTGGAGTCCCGACCAGCAGATGAGATGGGGTATTGGAGGGCTCCCTGGGACAGTGGAGAAAATGCACTGGAGGACCTGCAAACACTCCACGGATCTACCTTCAGCACTTGCTTTTATCGGTAAACTTGGGACCACACCAAGAAAGCAGAGACATCTCCAGCTGCTGCTGAATTGGGAGCAGAGAAGGAAACTCACCACACGTGGGAGGACCCTGGGACTAACCTGCAGTGCCAATAAGAACACCCATCCCAGGACAGCTTTTTGGCACAGAAAGGCCTGGAGTATGGGATTTTTGCAGCTGTCTGAAGCTGACAGAAAGTGGCAGTCCCCCAACCATTGGGGTCTTTGCCAAACTTGAGCTGCAGGCCTGTGAATAACAGTGTAACATCATCATTAGCAGCCTACTCAAAGCCTTGGGAAAGGCTACTGGGGCCTTGGAGTTTTTTTTTTTTTTTT
>NW_006922003.1:1439626-1443692 GCF_000298275.1 Orycteropus afer afer | reverse complement strand
CCGTGGAGTCAGACCTGACTCTTAGCGACCCCTCCTTGCGTTTCCGAGGCATTATCACTACGGAAGTAGATTGCCTCATCTTCCTCCCGAGGAGTAGCTGGTGGATTTGAACCGCCAGCCTTCTGGTATTGTCATTAGAGAGAGGCAAATCAAAACCATGATGAGATACCATCTCACTCCAGCAATAATAGCAAAGTTCAACAGGACAGAAAATAACAATGCTGGTGAGGCTGCATTGGAACTCTTATACACTGCTGATGGGATTGTAAAATGGTACAACCATTCTGGCAAATGTTATGGAGTTTCCTTAAAAAACTGAAAGTAGAAATACCACTTGACCCAGCAATTCCATTACTAGGAATTGCTATCCTAAAGAAGTGAGAGGTAGTACACAAACAGACATATGCACACCTGTGTTCATTGCAGCATGGTTCACTGTGGTAAAGAGATGGAAACAACCTAAATGCCCATCAGCAGATGAATGGATAACCAAATTATGGTACATTCACACAATGGAATACTATGCTACGTTAAAAAACAACAAAGGAGACATGAACCATCTCACAACGTGAATGAGCCTGGGGCACATTATGCTGAGTGAAATAAGTCAGTCACAGGACAAATATTATATAAGCCCATTACTGTAAAAAGACAAGAAATGGTTTGCTTAAGGAAAGGAACTCACTTTATAAGTTACTGACACTGGCTGTTCAAATCCACCAGCAACTCCTCACAAGGAAGGTTGGGCAATCTACTTCCATAGTGATACTGCCTCGGAAACCCAAGGAGAGGTTGGATAGGACACAAAGGCAGTGAGTTTGTTTTTTTTGTTTTTTGTTTTTTGGGGGGTGGGGAGAGAAGGGGAGGGAATACCTTGAGGTTAAGTGGGGGCCACACAGTGAGGTGGGCAAAGGGAGGGATGGTATGGAAAAAGAGTCTGTGACCAACATGATAACACTGGGGAAATGGAGGACACCGAATTCTGCACATAAGAAATAGATGACAGAGGCTAAAACCAGTATATCTACAATATTGTATTACCATCAACACCAAACACCAGGCTACAGACAAACACATCAATGTCTAAGAAGATTAGATGGGGGTCAGTGAACAGAATTATACTCTCGATCAAGGATAGATTCAGCTGAGTCTAACCTTGCACAGATACCAGTGACACAAAATACCCACAATCTAACTTACAGAAACAACAGAAGACAGACATAGAACAATCCCTCACAGACAGCCAGGCACTGTGGGAGAGAGATCCAACAGCTCTACTGACTCAGGACTATAGTATCAGGGGACACCAGACTCAACTGGCACAACAAATTACATAAAAATCTTGTTCTACAACCTACATCAGTGAGTAGTAACTGGGGTCTTACAAGCTTTCAAGCAGCCATCTAAGATACAGCTAATGGTTTCCTATCATCAGAAGTGAAGAACAGTGCAAAAAAACAAGGACACTTGGAAGCAATCAGCCATAGGACACAACGGACCTCAAGACCAGAAGAACTAGATGGTGCCTGGCTACCAATGCCAACCACTCAGGAAAGGATCAAAACTGGAGATCCTGGATAGAGTGGGAGGAAAAATTGAAACAAAAACCAAAAACAGAATAATGACCAGAATTACTGGTTGGATGGAGTCTAGTGGGACCCCCAATACTCTGGCCCTGGGATACACTTTGGGCCTGGAATAAAACTCACTCCCAGAGGCTGGCTCTCAGCCCAATAGTAAACAAGATGTACACGCTGACCACTCAACCCAGGGTGAAGCACCCACATACTCTGGAGATGCATCCTTGGAGCAATCGACCATGGGGCCCCAGAGGGGCAACACTCACATGGAGAAAATGCAGGACACACAGTAGTGCATAACTATGAGGGGCTTGTGGGTAGGCGGTACTGGGAAAGGAGGGAAGGAGAGTGAGTTAGGGTTGGAGATGGTAACTGGGGAGTGAAACCAAATGTACACAAAATGTTGAATGTAAAACAAACTCTGCTCTGTAAATTTGCACCTAACGCATAATTTTAAAAATAAATAAACAAATAAATAAAACTTGCTATTCTTCAACTCATTGCATTGTTTCCACCTTTACCTTCACACACAGAAAAGATACTTAAAAGTGTTGTCTATACTGACAATTGACCATTTTAAAATTTATTTTCTGTCTTTGGCTCATATCATTTGAAATTATTTTTCAATAATCCATTGGGACTGGTTTCGTTAAAGTTAAGAATGATGTAGAACTTTTTAATTTCGATAATCCTTTCCCTTTTATTTTATCCAATTTAAAACAGTTGACCACTTCTACTTTTTAAAAGTTTTTTTTCTTTCTCTATATTGTTCTTGTTATGTGCCGTCGAGTCGGACCTGACTCATAATGAGCTCTCCTTGGGTTTCTGAGGTGGTATCACTATGGAAGTAGATTGCCCAACCTGTGTTCTGAGAAGTGGCTGGTGGGTTTGAATCACCAGCCTTATGGTTAGCAGTCAAGTGCTAACTTGACTTAGTTAGGCACTTGCTACCAGAGCTCCTTCTTTCTCTATACTTCAAACAAAAAAAAAGCAAACTCTAGTTTTATTATTATTATTATTTCTCTATCATATTATTCATTCTCCTGGAATAGATGGGATACCCACTAAGATGTTTCAACAAACGGATGCTTCCCTGGAGGTACTTATTCATCTATGCCAAGAAATTTAGAAGACAGCTACCTAGCCAACTGAGTGGAAGATATATATATAGATAGATAGATATCTATATCTATCTATCTATCTATCTATCTATCTATCTATCTATCTATATACCCATTCTAAAGAAAGGTGAATCCACAGAATGTCGAAATTATCAAACAATATCATTAATATCACAAGCAAGTGAAATTTTGCTGAATTTCAAAAACAGTTGCAACAACATATTGACAGGAAACTTCCAAAAATGCAAGAACGATTCAAAACAGGATGTGGAATGAGGGATATCATTGCAGATGTCATATGGATATTTTGGCTGAAAGCAAAGAATACCAGAAAGATGTTTACTTGTGTTTTATTGACCATGCAAAGGCATTTGACTGTGTGGATAATAACAAATTATGGATAACATTGAGAGGAATGGGAATTCCAGAACACTTAACTGTGCTCATGAGAAATGTGCACCTAGACAACAAGGCTGTCATTTGAACAGAACAAGAGGATACTGCCTGGTTTAAAATCAGGAAGGGAGTGTGTCAGGGTTGTATCCTTTAACTATATTGATTGAATCTGTATGGTGAGCAAATAATCTGAGAATCTGGACTATATGAAGAAGAATGCAACACCAGGATTGGAGGAAGACTCATTAATAACCTGTGATATGCAGATGACACAACCTTGCTTGCTGAAAGTGAAGAAGACTTGAAGCACTTCCTGATAAAGATTAAAGAGTACAGTCTGCAGTATGGATTACACCTCAGCATAAAGAAAACAAATATCTTCACAAATGGACCAATAAGCAGCATCACAATGAATGAAGAAAAGACTGGTGTTGTCGATGAATTCATATTACTTGGTTTCATAATCAATAACAATGAAAGAAAGCAGCAGTCAAGACATCAGACAACGTATTGCACTGGACAAATCTGCTGCAAAAGACCTCTTTAAAGTGCTGAAGAACAAAGATGCGTCTTTGAAGACTAAGGTGCGCCTTACCCAAGCCATGGTGTTTTCAATTGCCTCATATGCATGTGAAAGCTGGAAATGCATAAGGAAGACTGAAGAAGAGTTGATGCTTTTGAGTTATGCTGTTGGCAAAGTACACTGAAAATACCATGGACTGCCTGGAAGAAGTGCAACCAGAATATTCCTTATAAGTGAGAATGGCCAGACTTCATCTCACCTAGGGAGCTCTGGTAGCATAGTGGCTAAGACACTTGCCTGCTAACCAGACGGCTGTGGTTCAAACCCACCGGCCACTCCTCGGAAGGAAAGTTGGGCAATCCTACTTCCGTAGTGATACTGCCTCGGAAACCCAAGGAGGGGTCGCTATGAGTCGGGTTTGACTCGACGGCACATAACAACAACAA
>NW_006922003.1:1436354-1439526 GCF_000298275.1 Orycteropus afer afer | reverse complement strand
AAAAAAAATTATGCCACTGCAACACCTGCTGGCTTGAATCCTAAACCCCCTTGATGACAAACAGAGACCAGCATCCACATTGCACACAGTTAATCCATCATCCCAAAGAAAACTGTAGAGCAACCCGGCACAGCTGAATTAATAACTAAAGAAGTAAAATACACCAGCTCCACCTTTGCAAAAATATTAAATCATAAAATCATGACAAAACAAATCAATACATAACTAACAGTTAAAGACAACTTCAAAATGTCTACAAAAGAACAAGGGATCTCAAATCAAACAACAACAACAGCAACAGAAAGATAAGGCAATGGAAATAAAATCCCAACAAAAGTCTCATTAAGCATGGAGAAAGAGGAGGCAATAGAATTATCCAAGAAGGAATTTAGAAGGTATGTTTATAGAACCCTATAAGAGCTCAAGGAAAACGTAGAACAGAATCAAGGAGAACACAGACAGTACCATGGAAGAACTCAGGAAAAACCACTCAAAAATGAAATAGCAAGATCGATACACAATCAGAACTCACACAAAAACTGCAATTAGAAATCGAGAAGATGAATACCAAAATTATGGAATTACACAACACAGTGAAAGCACAAAACAACAGGTTAGAACTGGTGGAAGAACATATTTCCCAACTAGAAGATAAATCCTTTTACACCAGGCTGTATGAAGAAAAATTAGAACAAAGATTTAAAAGAAATGAAGATAACCTAATAGATATAAGGGATGACATGAAAAGAAATGACATACACCTTATTGGAATTCCAGAACAAGAAGAGGTGAAAAAAAAAAAAAAAAACACACTGAGAAAATTGTGGAAGACTTCCTAACAGAAAATTTCCCACATGTCATGAAGAAAGAAAAGATATTTGTCCAAGAAGCTCAAAGAACCCCATACACAATAGATCCCAACAGAGAAACACTGAGGCATATCATAATCAAACTCTCCAAAATCAAAGACAAAGAAAGAATCTTGTGCACTGCCCAGGAAAAAAGAAATATTACCCATAACAATCAAACAGTTAGACTGAGTTCTGATTACTCAGCAGAAATGATTCAGGCAAGAAGTCAACGGGACAGCATATAAAAAACACTGAAGGAAAAGAACTTCTAATCAAGAATCCTATATCCAGCCAAACTGACCATCAAATATGAGGGTGAAATCAAGACATTCTCAGAGAAACAGAAATTAAGGGACTTTGTGAACCCTACAAGAAATGCTTAAGGAAGTCCTTCCAATAGAGAGCCCACAACAGAGAACAACAAAATCAGGACACATGACATCAATACTCAAACCAAATCAGAAATAGATGCTTAAAATAAAACTATAAAATATTATACACTAAAAAAAAAGGAAGTCAATTTGCACATGACAACAGCAACTAACCAAATAGAGGGAATACAAGTTCTAGATACAAAACTTCCAAATGGAGAGGAAAACAGGACAATGTCCTCATAGAACAGACTGTTCCAAAAATATAGAGAGAAGAATTCAGTCCAAGATAACCACAGAGAAAATTAACAATCTCCCTAAGCAAACCCAGAAGGAAGGAAAAGATAAGAGTTTAGTAAGCACAAAACCAACAATAAAGAAAAAAAGAAAGGAAACACTTGATAACAAAATAAAGTCAGTGCAGAAAAGTATGTGGACCAAGGAAACTCCAACAGCACGACAAAAAAAAAAAAAAAAAAAATAGAATGACAACAATCAATGCATACCCGTCACTAATTACACTCAATATGAATGGTTTAATGCACCAATCAAAAGAAAAAGAATGGCGGACTGGATAAGAAAAGAAGATTCATTGACTCTCCTTAGACACAAAGATAAAAACAAATTAAGAGTTAAGGGGTGGAAAAAATATACCAACCAATGATAACCAAAATAGAGCAGGAGTGGCAATATTAGTTTCTGATAAAATAGACTTTGTGGTGAAAAACAATATAAGAAATAAAGAAGGTCACTATATGATTCTAAAAGTTTACTTGACCAAGAAGACATTATGATAATAAATATCTATGCACCCAATGAAAGTGCTCCAAAATAATACGTGAAGCAAATATGAATTGAATTGAAAGGGAAAATAGAAAACTCTACAACAGCAGCATGAGATTTTAACACACCACTTTCAAGGAGGGACAGATCAACTAGAAAAAAAAAAAAAAAAAAACTTAATTAAGAGATGGAAAACTCAACAACATAATCAACCAACTCAACCTCATAGATATATACAGAGGACTCCACCTAGCAATACACGTTCTTCTCTAGGGCACATGTATCATTCTCCAGAATAGATCATATGTTAGTGTTAGGACATAAAACAAGCCTCAATAAATTAAAAAAAAAAACATTGAAATACTACAAAGCATCATCTCAGACCACAATGCTATAAAATTAGAAATTAATAACAGGAAGATCAAGGAAAAGAAAAAAACCATCAAATGTGGAAGTTGAACAATACATTGCTCAAAAACTACTGGGTAATAGAACAAGCACAAACTGAAATTAAAAAAAAAAAAAAACAAGTCCTAGAAACAAACAAGAATGAAGATACATGTTACCAAAACCTATGGGACACAGCAAAAACCATACTCAGAGGTCATTTTATAGCAATAAATACATACATCAAAAAAGAGGAAAGAAACAAAATTAACACTCTGACTCAACAACTCCAACAAATAGAAAAAGAACAACAAAAGAATCCTACAGTATCTAGAAGTAAGGAGATAATAAAGATCAGACCAGAAATAAATGAAACAAAAAAACAATAGAGAAAATCAACAAAACAAGAAGATTGTTCTTCAAAAAGATTAACAAAATGGACAAACCATTGGCAAATCTAATAAAAGAAAAGAAAGAGAAGATGCAAATTACTAGAATAGTAAACAAGAAGGGTATCATCACAACAGAATCAACTGAAGTAAAAAAGATACTGACAGAATATTATGAAAAACTGTGCTCCAACAGATTTGAGAATCTAGAAGAGATGGACAAGTTTCTTGAATCACAAGACCTACCTAAACTATCACACTCAGAGACAGAATACTTGAACAGATCCATAACACAGGCAGATATTGAATGTTGTTGTTGTTAAGTGCCGTTGAGTCGTTTCCGACTCATAGCGACCCCATGCACAGCAGAACGAAACACTGCCCGATCCCG
>NW_006922003.1:1425112-1429089 GCF_000298275.1 Orycteropus afer afer | reverse complement strand
AACAACAACAACAACAACTTTGGTCATGTTGTCAGAATGGACCATTCCCTGGAGAAGGATATCATGCTTGGTAAGGTGGAGGGTGGACAAAAGAGGGGAAGGCCCTCAATGAGATGGATTGACACAGTGGCTGTGACAGTGGGCTCAAATATAACAAGGATTGTGAGGCTGGTACAAGACTGGGCAGTGTTTCGTTCTGTTGTACATAGGGTAGCTAGGAGTTAGAGCCAACTTGAGGAACCTAACAATTCATTCTTCTGCTACCTGTTTTTGAATCTTTATGGAAAGGATTCATAATTGTACACTGAAGTCTGGATCTTCCTTCCATAGTATGGAGTTTTTGCTTAGAAGTAATTGCACAGTAGGAGATTATATTTCACAGTTCATGCCTAGGTATGACTCTATAATTAGTTCTCACCTATGGAATGTAAGAGCGGGTGATGTGTGTGTCACTTCTCTGTAGTGGTTGTAGATGCACCACCTGCTCTCCTTCCCCTTCTGGTACAAGGCCCTTGGGAATCGGGATCCATAAGCAAAGGGACCTTGTTCTCTGAATTGTTAAACGGAGAAAACCCCTTTGTAGATCAAGAACTCTGACTTTGAACCATTGTGTGATAAACATATAAAATTTAATGTGTAATGTTCTTATATATTTTGGAGTCTATATGCCTGGTAGTTTGTATTACTCTATGTAAAATTCCACATCACTTAACTGTGTTCATAACGATTCAGTACATAGACCAAGAGGCTGTCATTTGACAGAGTGAGGCCATACTGCACTGTTTTAAATCAAGAAGGGTGTGAGTCAGGGTTGTATCCTTTCATCATACTTATTCAATCTAGATGCTGATGAATAAGTCAAGAAGCTGGACTATATGAAGAAGAATGCAGTATCAGGATTGGAGGGAAACTGACAATCTGAGATATGCAGAAGATGCAACCTTAATTGCTGAAAGTGAAGATGATTTGAAGCACTTACTGATGAAGATCAAGAACTACTTTCTTCAGTATGAATTATACCTCAACATAAAGAAAACAAAAATCAATAAACCAATAAACAACATCATGATAAATGGAGAAAAGTTTGAAGCTGTCAAGGATTTAATTTTACTTGGATCCATAATCAATATCCATGGAAGCAGAAGTCATATTACACTGGGGAAATCTGCTGCAAGGGACCCCTTTAAAGTAGTAAGGAGAAAAGATGTTACTTTGAAGACTAAGGTGTGCCTAACCCAAGACATGTTATTTTGAATAGTCTCATATGCATGTGAAAGCTGGACAATGAATAAAGAAAATCGAAGAAGAGTTGATGCCTTTGAATTTTGGTGTTGGTGAAGAATTTTGAAAATACCTTGGACTGTCAGAAGAACGAACCAATATGTTCTGGAGGAAGTGCAGACAGAATGTTCCTTAGAATTGAGAATGGCCAAATTTTATCACACCTACTTTGATCATATTGTCAGAAGGAACCATTCACTGGAGAAAGGTATCATGCTTGGTAAAGGAGAGGGTCAGTGAAAAAGAAGATGAACCTCAACAAGAGGGGTTGACACAATGGCTTTAATGATGAGCTCAACCATAGGAAAGATTGTGAAGATTGCAGGACTGAGCAAAGTTTCATTTTTTTGTAAGTAGGGTATCTATGAGTCAGAGCTGGCTCAATGGCACCTACCAACAAGAAAAATAGGGCCCATGTAGGATTATTTGAGTGGCAACAGCTATAATATGAGCAGAGACATTATACTTCTTTAGGGCAAGAACACTTCAGTTATAAAAAGTAAAGAGTATACATAATTCCTATAAAGGTGTAGGGATTTTCCTGGCTTTGGTATGAGATGTATATAGAGATGGTTTTCTACTAACTGTCATTTTTCCTTTAACTATGAAGTAAAACAATCAACCAAGAGTATGAGGACAGGAGAATTGGATGTATTAATAGAGATGAATAAATGTGACAGTCACCTCAGAGGATGAGAAAGTATAATAGAATTGTCGGACAGTATTAAAGGCGAATTTGAAATCCATAAATCCCAGTGAATATCTCCAGTACTATTCAGCTGCTCAGTTGGGTTTAACCAGAGATAGGGATTCATCTGATGACTCTGACTAAAGGAGAAAGGAGCAAAAGATGAAAGACTATTTGCAAGAGAAGTACTATAGGACCTAATCTGATATGTGAAGGAAGACAGAACATGAGAGGAATTCTGAATGACAAAAAGAACATCAGGTCAGGGGAAGCTGAGTTCCTCATGGGATTCATATCTCTATTTGAATTGAAGCATAGAATAATTAGACTAGAATGATGGAAGATAATATGCTGAACTTGAGAGGGAATATGGGCAATACAACTTTGTAATGTGAAATTCAATTAAACTGTAGTTTTTATAGAAGGAAGAGAAATAATTTAAACTAGTCCTTAGTAAGATGAATTCACTAAATTTCTGTTCACTACTGACTTTCCTGACCTTTAACCTTTTTCTGACTTCCAATGAACCTTCTTCAGACAGCACAATAGACCTGTGTGAGGCAGTATTGTGCAATTCTTAAGAAAATGAGCTTTGAACTTAAAACTGAGTTAGAATCTTTTCCTGTGTTGATTATATACTCGTTGGGTATAGGTTGCTTAAACTTTCTAGGTTACAGCTTCCTCAGTTCTATAATGGGAATAGATATCTACATCAAAGGATTATTATGTAAATTAAATTATTTTTAAAGAGGATTCAGAAGAAATTACTAAAATATATGGTCTTAGAAATAAAATGTTTGCAAATGTAACTAATTATAAAATTGACTAGTATTAGATTATTAGTATGTGGCTTCAAAAACTGAAAGACAACATTTTTATTAAAGAGAGAGAGAGAGAGAGAGAAAGAAATAAGATCAAGTACAAAGACTTTATAGTAAGTTAGATATCAAGCAGAGCCCCTGGGTAGCACACACATTTAAGCTCTTGCCTACTAGTGGAAATGTTGGTGGTTCAAATCCCTCTAGAGTCACCATGGAAGACATGCTTGGCCATTGGCTTCTGAAAGGTCACGGCCTTAAAAACCCTGTGGAACAGTTGTACTCTGACACACATGTGGTAGCCATGAGTTAAAATCAACACCATAGCAACTAGCAACATGATATCTGTCAATATATGAAGGAGTTCTTGAAAAGCTAGAACTATCCTGAATGGAAATAAAAAATTATTTTTCTCAAGCTGTAGGATCATGAGGAAAAGAAGACTACATTAAGTAGTTTACTTTTCCTTCTTAAGAAGGTGTTAAAGACTCCACTTCTTAGACTTTTGAATTATCTTTTTGTCAAGATAGTGTTAAGAAATCTTTTTCTTGGGACAGTAATCTATAATTGATGAGAAATTGAATTATGCATTATCTTTGAGGTGTTGATATTCTGATGAGGTTTAAAAGGAGAAAGAAATTAAATATGGTGGGCTAGAGTAGGAAAGTGAGTTGGGTACGCTTTCATAGCAAAAGTAACATTTGAGATAAGTCTTAAAACAATAAGTCAATACAGCAGAGGTCGGGAGATACGTAGAAGGTAAAATCTGAAGAAATGGAACACCATGAATAAAGGAATGAACATGAAACTTATCAATGAAGTGAGACTTCGAAATGATTTATTTTTTTGTTCCAACAGCTATATATGATGAAGAAGCTCTTTTTCATATACTGAATGCAAACTAACATTGTAATAGGGTCTCACCTGTGTGACTGGAATATGGCCCAAGGACTGAATTAAAATTATATTGTTACAATACAGCAGATTGATCATTATTTCTGACAGTGGAAGGTATTCCAGACCAGAAATCCATTCCTAATAACTCAACAGGATACACTTCTCACACCTGGTTGGTCCACATGTCTGAAAAACCATCTCTTTGTAACCTGAGAAAATATTTCCCTCATGTGACTGTTGTCTGGACTGAAAATAATAGCTTGTTTTCTACCATCTCCTTTTTTTCTTTCAAT
>NW_006922003.1:1422688-1424846 GCF_000298275.1 Orycteropus afer afer | reverse complement strand
ATTGATTGTACTGAAATAATGTTTAAGCCATAAGTAGATCCTTTTTAATTTTGCACTATCCTCTTTTTTTTCTGGATCCAGTTCTTTCTTTCTCCACATTACATTTGTTCTCCTGACTATTTTCCAGAAGATGACAAATAAAAGAGATGGACATGAGCCAAGTAGTAAATTACAAATCAACTCTCCAGAATGTTAAAACATCTGTTAATCAACTAGGTATCTTTCCAAACAGTATTTGAAATAATTAGTTTTTCTAATTTGTCGATTGTGATGTTGTTATTGTTAGGTGCCATCGAATCAATTCCTACACATAGAGACACTATGTACAATGGAATGAAACACTGCTGCTCTTGTGCCATCCTCACATTCCCTGCAATGCTAGAGCCCGTTATTGCAGCCACTGGGTTGATCCATCTCATTGAGGATCTTCCCCATTTTCTCTGATCCGCCACTTTACCAAGCATGATATTCTTCTCCAGGGACTGGTCCCTTCTGACACATGACCAAATTAGGTGAGACAGAATCTTTTTTTCTAAGTCTGTTGATTGTAATATTAGGTAACAATAAAACAGACACAAGAAAAATAGGCACAGAACACATGTATACATGCATATACACAATAGCATATATTCTATTGAGCAGAATGGAAATTTAAATTTCCATGTCTTTAGTACTTTATATTTTTGTGAACATATTATTCACACATTCCTTTATTTTTCTTTCACTACACCAAGTGTTTCCCCTTTAATGTGCCATGTAATCCCCAACCAGATCAATCTTTCTGAAATACTATTTCAATAGTATATTTACAGAATCAAAAATATGACCCTTTATTCACCTGCTGAATGGATAAATTCCAAGCTAGACTTGGACTGGCTAATATAACTAGCCCTGCCTTTTCAGAAGACACACTTATTCTCCCATCCAAAATCCCTGCTCAAGCCATGTAGACTTATCCACTGCCACTTTTCCACCTTTGTGCCCTTGCCTTCTCTCTATTAAAAATCCTAATCCTCATCAAGTTTCACACCAAATCTCATCTCTATTTTTGTATTATAATTATTTTTCTTACATAAGCATCTGTAAGAGACAGTCATAAATAGTTTTATGTTATAAAATAATATGAAAATCTAGAAATATGTCAGTGACATAGTTTCTTGAAGGGTTTAAACATCATGTTGTTCTTAGGAGCTGTCAAGTCATCTCCAACTCATAGCAACCCTATGCACAGCAGAACTAAACACTGCCTGGTCCTGCACCAGCTCCATGATCCTTGCTATACTTGAGCCCATCTCTGCTGCCACTGTGTCAATCCATCTCATTGAGGACCTTCCCCTCTTTTGTTGATGCTCCACCTTACCAAGCATGACATCCTTCTCCAGTGAATGGTCCCTTCTGACAACATGACCAAAGTATGTGAGACAAAGTATGGCCATTCTTGCTTCCAAGGAGCATTCCAGCTGCACTTCCTCCATGGCAGATTTGTTAGTTCTTTTAGCAGTCCATGGTACTTTCAGCATTCTTCACCAACACCACAACTCGAAACATTTGTCCAGCTCTCACATGCATATGAGGCAATTGAAAATACCATGGCTTGTGTCAGGCACACCTTATACCGCAAAGAGACATCTTTGCTCTTCAGCACTTGAAAGAGGTCCTTTGCAGCCGATTTGCCTGGTGCTATACGTCATCTGATGTCCTGACTGCTGCTTCCATCAGTGTCAATTGTTGAACCAAGCAAAGTGAAGTCTTTGACAACTTCAATCTTTTCTCCATTTACCATAATGCTGCTTATAGGTCCAGTTGTGAGGATTTTTGTTTTCTTTATAATGAGATGTAATCCATATTGTAGACAGTATTCTTCAATCTTCATCAATAAGTACTTCAAGTCATCCTCACTTTCAGAAAGCAAGGTTGTGTCATCTGCGTATTGCAGGTTAATGAATCTTTCTCCAATCCTGAAGACATATTTTTCATATAGTCCGCTTCTCTGATTATTTTCTCAGCACACAGATTGAATAAGTGTGGTGAAAGGATACAACCCTGACACACTCACTTCTTGATTTTAAACCATACAGTGTCCCCTTGTTCTCTTTGAATGACAGCCTCCTGGTCTATGTGCAGGTTCTTAATGAGTACAACTAAATGTTCTGGAATT
>NW_006922003.1:1419533-1422342 GCF_000298275.1 Orycteropus afer afer | reverse complement strand
TCTTGACATAGCTGAGTGAGTGCCTCCATTAGGGCATCTGTTTGTTGAAATATCTCAATGGGTATTCCATCATTTCCTTGAGCCTTTTTTTTTTTGCCAATTTCTTCAGTGCAGCTTTGACTTCTTCCTTCCATACCATGGGTTCTTCAATATATGCCATGTCATGAAATGGATGAAGATCGACCAGATGTTTTTGGTACAGTGACTGTGTATTCCTTCCATCTTCTTTTGATTCTTCCTGCATCATTCAATATTTTGCCCATACCAAACCAAACCAAACTCACTGCTGTTGAGTTGGATCTGACTCATAGAGACTCCTCCTTGGGTTTCTAAGGCAGTATCACTAAGGAAGTATGTTGCCCAACCTTCCTTGTGAGAAGTGACTGGTGGGTTTGACCACCAGCCTTCTTGTTAGCAGTCAAATACGTTAGGCACTAACCCACCAGAATCGCTCAATATTGCAACTCGAGGCTTAAATTTTTTCCTTAGTTCTTTCAGCTTGTGAAATGCTGAGCGTGTTCTTCCCTTTTGGTTTTCTGATTCCAGGTCTTTGCACATTTTATAGTAATTGGCTTTGTCTTCTGCTCTAGCTGCTCTTTGAAATCTTCTGTTTAGCTCTTTTGTCTTGTCATTTCTTCCATTTGCTTTAGCTACTCTCCACTCAAGGGCAAGTTTCAGATTCTTTTCTGACATCTATTTTGGTGTTTTCTTTCTTTGTCAAATTTTTAATGACCTCTTGTTTTCTTCATAGATGATGTTCTTGATGTCATCCCACAATTCTTCTGGTTTTGGTGAGTGGTGTTCAATGCATCAACTCTATTCTTTAGATTGTCTTTAAATTCAGGAGGGATATAGTCAAGATCATATTTTGGCTCTTGTGGACTTGTTTTAATTGTCTTCAACTTCAAGTTGAACTTGCATATGAGCAGTTGATGGTCTGTTTCACAGACAAACTCTTGGCTTTATTTTGGCTGAAGCTATTGAGCTTTTCCATCACCTTTTGCCACAATCTGATTCCTGTGTACTCCATCTGGTGAAGTCAACATATATAGCCACCATTTTTGCTGTTGAAAAAAGGTATTTTAAATGAATAAGTCATTGGTTTTGCCAAATTCTATCATGCAATCTCAAGTGTTATTTCTGTTACCAAGGCCAAATATTCCAACTACCAGTGATTCTTCCTGTATTCCAACTTTTGCATCCAGTCACCAGTAATAATTAACACGTCTTGATTACATAGTAGGTAAATTTCAGACTGCAGAAGTTGATAAAAATATTTAATTTCCTCATTTTTGGCTTTGGTGGTTGGTGCATAAATTTGAATAGTAGTATTAACTGGTCTTCCTTGTAGGCATATGGATATTATCCCATCACTGACAGCACTGTACTTCAGGACAATCTTGAAACATCCTTTGTGATGATGAATGACACACCATTCCTCTTCAAATTATCATTCCTGGCATAGTAGATCATATGGTTGTTTGATTCAAAATGGCCAAAACTGGTCCATTTCAGCTCGCTAATGCCTAGGATATCAATCTTTATACATTCCATTTGATTTTTAACAACTTCCAATTTCCCTGGATTCATACTTAGTACATTCCATGTTCTGATTATTGATGGATGTTTGCACCTGTTTCTCCTCAATTTGAGATGTGCTGCATCAGCAAATGGAGGTCCCAAGAGCTTTGCTTTATCCATATAATTAAGGTTGGCTCTACTCTGATGAGGCAGCTCTTTCCCAGTCATATTTTGAGAGCCTAAGGGGCTCATCTTCCTGCACTGTACCAGACAATGTTTCCAGGCTATTCATAAAGTTGCCCAGTTATGTATCAGACTGTGCTTCTCTGCTATTCATAAGGTTTTTCCTGGCCAATTGTTTGAGAAGTGGGTAGCCTCTTTCTTCTTCTAGTCTGTCTCAGTCTGTAAGCTGTGTTGAAACCTGTGCACCATGAGCAACCCTGCTGGCTTTTGAAACACCGGTGTCATAACCTCAAGCCTCACAGCAACTTGCAAGCCACCAGAGTATGACAAGCTGACAGACAAGTTTGTCTCCCTTAGCTGTTGGAAACTTCTCAGCTCTCCCCTTACCTGATTCCTACTTGGGTCCTGCCTCTTTTGTCATTCTGGGCATTCCCTCCCTTTGCTGCCTTGGGGGGTGGGTCCTGCCCTTAAACATCATATAATAAATCAATCTGCTCATTCAACGATTAATTTTATTATGATATTCCTCTTTTTTTCACATTTTCACTAAACTTTTCTAATAAATACATTTATTTCTTTATTATAGGCTTATCATATTTCTAACTTGCAAAGAGGCTTCATCAACAAACTTAATTTTGTTTGTTTGTTTTTGTTCCATAGCAGCAGGTTAAGACTAATAGTCTCGTGAGGATAGGAAATACACTTGTTAGTTTTCTCCTCTAATCTAAACTCTATTCTAGCACAGTTCTTGCCCACATAGTACATATCCATTACATACTGAAATAATAAATAGTGACTTCAAAGGAATTTTATAAGTGTTATATACTATAAAGATAGCACTTATAATATTATAGTCAAGCTTTTCTTAATAAATGCATTACTTTGAAATGTAGTTTGTGTACAGTGAAATACACAAAATTAAAGTGAAATGGGTCAATGCTTTTCTTTTTCTTTTTTTTTTTTTTTATTGTTTCCTTGCCCTCCTCTCCCACCTCTGGTAACCCACAAAAAAAGTTTCCTTCCATATATAAACCTTTCCTTGACTTTTCACAACAATGAACTAATACTATATTTGTCCTTCTTTGATTGACTTACTTCACTCAAC
>NW_006922003.1:1399407-1419022 GCF_000298275.1 Orycteropus afer afer | reverse complement strand
TCATTTTTCTTTGAGGTTACCCTGTGATTTGTAATTTTCTTCCCAAGTTTAGAACAGTCTTGTCTATCTTGCAGTTGTCTTGACTTCCCTACCATTTAGAAGTTCTGTCACTACACAATTTTTTTCCCTCTTTTTGGTTTGTTGTTGTCCTCATTTGTCAATTGCTATCTCTGGTTCCCTGTTTACAATGTTGTAGGCTTATTTACTTTGAATACTTCCATAACTGGGTTAGTTTCTAGGTTATGTCATCATATATGCTAATGGTCAGTTGTCGGTTACTGTTGTTGATTCTCTGTCCAAAGGACTCCCGTTAGCATGTCTTTAAGGTTGATTTGATTTTAAGAAATTCCTTTAATTTTGCTTATCTGGAAATGCCCTAATTTCACTATCATATTTGAGGGACAATTTTGCTGGATATATAATTCTTGGTTGGAAATTTTTTTCCTTCAGGATTTTATATCCACCATCCCATTGTCTTCTCCCCTACCTTCTCAGTTTCTGCTGAGAAATCTGAGCTTAGTTTTATTGGTTGCCCTTGTGGGTAACTTTTTGTTTTTCCTGTGCTGCTTTCAGAATTCTTTCTTTGTTTTTGATTTGGGTGAGTTTGATAATGATATGTCTTGGTGATTTTCTTTCAGGGTCTATCCTGTTTGAGGTTAATTGGACTTCCTAAATGGATATATTCTCATCTTTCATCATATTAGAGAAATTCTCTTCCAACAAATCTTTGACAATTTTCTCTGTGGTTTTCTTTTTCTCTTCCTTTTCTGGAATTCTGATTACATGTAGGTTATTCCTTTTGATGGTATCCTACATGAACTTTAGGGTTTCTTCATTTTGTTTTCTTTATTTTTTTTTTTTTCTGATTGACCCCTTTCCAAAGAAGTATTGAAGTATTTGTCTTCAATCTCATTGATTCTATCATCCATTGATTCAGTTCTCCTCCTTTGCCCTTTCAATGTGTTATCTATTTCTGAAAATTTAGTATTAATCTTCTGGATTTCTATCTGTAAACTTTATATCATTTCTGATTTTTCATTTGCTTTGTCATTTTGTTCTTGTATTGCATTTTGACATTGTTCTAGCATTTTCTCTGTGTTTCCCCAATTTTGTCAGTGTTTTCCTTGATATCTCTCTCAATCCATTGAAGGTGACTAAATATAATTCTTTTGAATTTCTTATCAAATAGTTCCAATGCTGCTTCTTCCTCAAGGATTAATTCTGGTTCTGTATCCGGGTCCCTTGTTTCTCCTGCTTTATCTTGCTTCTTTGTGTGGACTGTGATTCTCCATTGTCTCTGAGACAGTGTGGACCTTTTTGTGTTTATATTTAATTGGAGATTTTATATTGGAGTGATTTGCCCAAGATTTTCATTTTTTTGTTTTGTTTGTATGTTATCTAAGTAGGTAGGGTACTGTACTCTATTCACTAGTTGACAGCTCTTATACACTCACCACCTGTCTCCTCTCCCATTGTCAGCCACCCTTATGTTCCTGCTGTCCTTGGCAAAGAAAGCCTATTCTTAGGTCCCTGGAATCCGAATGAGAATGCTGTCCCTTTAAATATCCAAAATGTCCACCTCTTGCAAACATTCAAAATGGGTGCACCCTCAGTCACTTTAAATATCAAAAATGGCTACCACTTGTAAATAATCAAAGTGACTGTGTCCTTTGGACAGACAAAATTTCACAGCTCAAGTTGTCTCCCTCTTTGCTGTTTCTCTTCCCAGTCATCAGCCACCAGTGCAATTGTCCCTGCAGCCTTTGGTGACCAGTGCTGATCTTTAGGTAAATTCTCAGGCCAACAGTGCTTGGAAATATTCAGACTGTTGGTGTCATCAGAGTAGCTGACAGTCCACAACTCTGTCCATCTTCCTACTTACTGTATTCATTCAAGTTCTTCCATTAGTTGGTGCCTAATCCACTTGTGTATACTTCCTGTCAAAGTTCAGGGCTAAAGGATTATGTTTTGTATCTCTGTCAATTGGTTTCTCATTTCTTTGTTGAAGATGGTCTGCCATGCTTGTCTGCCTATTCCACCAAATTACCAGAAGTTTGGTATAGTCAAACTTTGGCTGAAAGGTAGTTGCTAGTATATGATTTCAGGAGAATGATTTTATTTTTTTAGAAACATGAAATAAAGAATGCTATAAAATTCTACAAAAATATTTTTTAAAATTATAAGAGACTAGTACTCGCCCAATAGCCTAGGTATAGTCATTTGATGAAATTTGGTAAATTCATACCGATAAGATATATTACTTCTAGACACTAAATTCAACAAGCATTTAGTGACTCCTTATTATGTACCAGCCACTGTGTTAGATTTAGGAATTTTTGAGATTTAAAAAAAAAAAAAAAAAAAAAATCTTTCCTTTCAAAATTCCAAATACAGAAAATTAAAAAGTGAATACATACATGCAATGCTCTGTGACATAGACTGAGATACAGTAAGCACATTTATCTCAAGGAAGGTTGGGCAATCTTTTTCTGTAGTGATACCACCTCTGAAACCCAAGGAGGCGTTGCTATGAGTCAGATGTGACTTGACAGCAGTGAGTTTGGTTTTGGTTTATGGTGTATTACACTGAAAAAGTTTCTCAGAGACATGTGAGTTGGGTTTTAAGGACTAACAAATGTTGTTTTCTAGTTAGGTGCCCCCGAGTAAGTTCTGACTCAATGTGACCCCATGTGAAACAATAAAATAATGATTGGTCCTGCACCATTCTCACAATCATTGCTATGTTTGAGCCCATTTTTGCAGCCACAATGTCAATCCACCTCACTGGAGGTCTTCCTCTTTTTCATTGATTCTCTACTTTACCAAGCATCATGTATCTTTTCCAGGGACTGGTTCCTCTGGATAACATGATCAAAGTACTTGAGCTGAAATCTTGCAATCCTCACTAGTAAGGAACACTCTTGTTATACTTCTTACAAGGTAGACTTGTGCATACTTCTGGTTGTTTTTTTTAAGTGACACTGAGTTGGTTCTGACTCATAGTTACCCTATGCACAACAGAACAAAATACTGCTAGGTAGTGTGCCATCCTCACAATCCTTGCTATACCTGACTTCTGGTAGTTCAAGATAAATTCACTGTTCTTCACAAACACCAAAATTTGAAGGCATCAACTCTTCTTCGCTCTTCATTATTCTTTGCCCACTTTTCACATGCACATGAGGCAATTGAAAACACCATGGTTTAGCTAGGTACACTTTAGCCCTTAAAGTGACATCTTTGGTTTTTAACACTTAAAAGAGATCTTTTGAAGCAGATTTGTCCAAAGCAATATGCCATTTTATTTATTGACAGCTGTTTCCATGGGCATTGATTGTGGATCCAAGTAACATGAAATCTTTGACAACTTCAATCCTTTTTCCATTTATTGTGATGTTGCTTATTGGTACAATTGTGAGGATTTTTGCTTTCTTTAGTGTTGAGGTGTAATCCGTCCAAAAAAAAACTATAGTCTTTGACCTTCATCTGTAAGTGCTTCATGGCATCTTCTCTTTCAGCAAGCAATGTTGTGTCGTTTGCATATCACAGGTTATTATTGATTCTTCCTGCAATCTAAATGCTGTCTGCTTCTTCATATAGTCCAGCTTCTTGGATTATTTGCTCAGCATACAGATCAAATAAATATGGTGAAAGGGTACAATCCTTATGCACACACTTCCTGATTTCAAACCATGCTGTATACCCTTGTTCTGTCAGAATGACAGCCTCTTTGTCTATGTTCAGGTTCCTCATGAACACAATTCAGTGTTTGGAAATTCCCATTGTTTGCAATGTTATCCATAATTTGTTATGATCCACAAAGTTGAGTGCTTTTGTGTGAATAAAACACAGGAAAATATCTCTCTTGCATTCTTTGCTTTCAGCCAAGATCTATTTGACAACAGGAATAATATCCCTCATTCCATTTTTTTTTCTAAATCCACCTTGAATTTTTTTGGAAGTTCCCTGTCAATATAGTGCTGCAATATTTTTTAATTATACATCATTTCTCCAGTGCTGCTATAACAGAACTATTACAAGTGAATGGCTTTAACAAACAGGAATTTATTCTCCTACAATTTAGAAGGGAGCTCTGGTAGCATAGTGGCTAAAGCACTTGACTGCTAACCAGAAGGCTGGCGGTTCAAACCCACCAGCCACTCCTCGGAAGGAAGGTTGGGCAATCTACTTCCGTAGTGATACTGCCTCAGAAATGCAAGGAGGGGTCGCTATGAGTCGGGGCCGACTCGACGGCAGATAACAACAGCAACAACAGTTTAGAAGGGTAGAAGTCTGTGTTCAAAGTGCTGGATCTAAGGGCTTGATGAAGACCCCTTGACCTTGGGCTTTGGCTCTGCCTCCTGCTCCAAGCCCACTGGTGCTAGAGGATTTTTCTCACTCATGAAGCTGCTGGATGCTGAGGCTAATAAATCCGAGATTGGCTAGTAGAATGGCACAATCTCCAAATCAACAACCACATGGAAGACCACTGATTCAAGTCCAGGAACAGTCCCAAGGTCAGCAGGCAACACAGCAGGCAATTGAGTGAACAGTTTGCCAAACTCAGGATCCAGATGTGCCAAAAAGCAAAAGATCTTTTTTAAACTTCTCCTTATATACTGGAAGCAGACCACACCCTGAAGGCAACTACTTAGCTGCTCATAGCAGATTCCACCATGGAGATGATTACCAATATTATCATGTGGAATAGCTATATCCAATTGCCCAGTCACTCAAAACCACAGCCCAGCCAAACTGGCACACAACCTTGATGACCACAAATTATTTTCAGCAAAATTCTACTTGCATGTGATATTAATGATATTGTTCAATAATTTCTGCATTCATTACAATTTCTTTGGAATGGGCAAAAATATGGATCTCTTCCAACCAGTTGGTCAGGTTCATCTCTTTCAAATTTTGTGGTTTAAAGAGTAAGTGTTGCATCCATTTGTTGAAACATCTCAGTGGGTGTTCTTGTTACCTAGTGCCACTCTGACGAGAATATACCACAAATGGGATGGCTTATACAAACAGAAGTTTATTCTTACAATTTGGAGTCTTTAAGTCCAAGTTCAAAGTGCCAAGCTCTAGGTGCTGGGTGAAAGCCCCTCAGCCTTGGACTTCAGCTCTGCCTCCAGCTTCCAGCCCACTGGAGCTAGATGCTTTTCTTCACTCAGATAGCTGCTGACTGCTGAGACTGACAAGTCCAAGGTTGACAAGTAAAAAGGCACAGTCCTGATGTTACCAAACCACACAGCAGGTCATTAATTTAAGTCCATTGTGAGTTCCAAAGTCAGCAGAGCATGGCAAGCTGCTGAACATAGTTACATGCAGGGTCCAAGCGTGCCATAAGCTAGAGACCATTCCCGAAGGCTTCTGCTTATATACAGGAAGCAGATCATATTCCCTAAGGCATCTACTCAGCTGCTCACAGTAGATTCCACCATGGATGTGATTACCACTCTCATCATGGGGAATATTACATTTAGCTACCCAGCCACTCAACCAGGCCCAGCCAAGTTGACACACAAACTGAACTACCACAGTGGATATTTTGTCAATACCTGGAGCCTTGTTTTTACCCAATTCCTTCAGTGCAACTTGAATTTCTTCCTTCAGTACCATTGGTTCTTGATCATATGCTACCTCCTGAAATGACTGAATGTCAACTAATTCTTCTTGGTACAGTGACTCTGTGTATTCCGTCCATCTTCTTTTCATGATTTATTGCATCGTTCAATGTTTTTCCCATAGAATCCTTCAGTACTGCCTTTCAAGGCTAGAATTCTTTCTTCAGTTCTCTCAGTTTGAGAAATGCCAAGTGTGTTTTTTTCCTTTTGGTTTTATAATTATAGGTTTTTGCACATTTTATTATAATGCTTTTTACATTGTCTTCTCATGCCACTTTTTTAAATCTGCTGTTCAGAACTTTTATTTCATCATTTCCTCCATTCACCTTTGCTACTGTCTATTCAAGAGCAAGTTTCAGAATCTGACATCCATTTTGATTTTTTCTTTCTTTCCTATCTTTTAAATGACCATTTTCATTCTTCATGTATGATTTTCTTGATGTTGTCCCATAATTTTTCTGGTCTTTGGTCACTGGTGTTAAATCTATTCTTCAGATGATCTTTAAATTCAGGTGGGATATACTTAAGGTCATAGTTTGGCTCCTGTGAAATTGTTTTTTATTATCTTTAGCTTCAGCTTGGACTTGCACATGAGCAAATAATAGTCTGTTCCACAGTCCGCTCCTGGCCTTGTTTTGACTGATAATATAAGCTTTTCTATCACCTCTTTTCAAAGATGTACTCAATTTGATTCCTGTGCATTCCATCTGATGAGGTGTCTGTGTTTAGCCACCATTTATGTTTTGACAAAAAGGTATTTGCAGTAAGTTGTTTTTCTTGCAAAATCCTACCATTTAATCTCTGCCATCATTTCTATCACCAAGGCCATATTTTCTAGGTACCAATAATTTTTCTTTGTTTCCAACTTTTGCAATCCAATCACCAGTAATTATCAATACATCTTGATTATACATTTAGTCAATTTCAGACTGCAGACTTTGGTAAAATTATTCCAATTCTTCATCTTTGGCTTTAATGATTTGTGCATAATTTGAATAATAATAGTATTAACTAGTCTTCCTTGTAGACATATGGACATTATCCTATCATTGACAGCATTGTACTTCAGCATTGTACTTCATTTTATCTTGAAATGTTCTTTTTGATGATGAACTCAATGCCATTCCTCAACAATTTATCATACATAGTAGATCATATGTATGTCTGATTCCAATCTGCCAAAAACAGTCCATTTCAGCTCACTAATACCTAAGACATTGATCTTTATATGTTCCATTTCATTTTTGAAAACTTCCAATTTTCCTAGATTCATACTTCATACCTTCTATATTTTGATTATTAGCCAATGCTTATAGCAGTTTCTTACTTTTTTTGAGTCATGCCTCACCAGCAAATGAAGGTCCAAAAGCTTTACTTCACTCATATCAGCAAGATTGACTCTACCCCAGCCATATTTTGAGAGTCTTACAACCTGAGGTTTTCATCTTTGGGCCCTATATCCAACAATGTTTAATAGTTATTCATAAGTTTTCAATGGCCAATTTTTCCAGAAGTGGATGGCTCTGTCTTTCTTCTAACCTGTCTTAGTCTGGAAGCTCCACTGAAACCTTTCTACCATTGATGATGCTTGTGGTGCTCGAAATACTACTGGTGGGATAGCTTCCAGACTCACAGAAGCGTGCTAGCCATCACCACAAGACAAATTAAAAGGCAAGTGATGGGGAGTAAATATTAGCCTTGTTTTAAAAAGAAAACAAACAACACTGCAGTTGGTGAGAGGTTCAAAGGAGTAAGGGTGTGTCAAGAAGAGAGAAAAGCCTGTGAAAAGCATCGAGCCTTAGATACACTCAATGGATTACAAATATTTCAGTAAGACTTAAGTGTGATTATGTTAATTTCCATGGTGCGAGGATGAATACTGGCTGGATCATGCAAGTTTAGATTTCATCCTGTAACAAAGGGGGGCACCATTTAATGGTTTCAAACATCAAAGTGAAATTATTGGATTAATATTTAAGAAAGTCCCTTGATAGCTGTTAGATAGATAGCAGAACACAAGACTGAAAACAAGGAAAAGGGTTTTGAGGTTGTTGCACAAATCCAGGTGAGAAATGAAGATCTGAGCTAAGACAGTGACAATGAGATGAACAACAACAAAACCAAAAACAAAAACAGAACAGAAATTTAAGTAACATTTAGAAGATAGAATCAATACATTTCCATGACAGAGTTAGCATTACAGTTAAGAGATTGGAAAGAATTAAACATGACACTTGCATCTCTGTCTTGGAAGATCTTTTATATAATATTCTGTTCATTGAAAAAGGGATAAAGGAAGAGAAGCATATCTATGTGTGGCCATGGGGGCAGGGGCAGGGAGGAGGTCTGAATTCTTGGATTCCAAAAGAACAGAATACCTTTGATACAAAAAATATGTCCTTGCACTTGATTAATTGAATATAATGCCCTACAATAATAGACTTTAGACTGGGCAATGTACTTCCATAAAGATTTACTGCCTTGGAAATCCAAAGGAGGTCGCTATGACTATGCATCTACTCAATGGCAGTGAATTTGGGAGCACTTGTGGTGTAGTGCCTAAGGCATATGACTGCTTATCAGAAGACTGGCAGTTCAAACCCACCAGCCACTCCTCAGAAGGAAGACTGGGCAATCTACTTTCACAGAGATACTGCCTTGGAAACCCAAGGAGAGGTTGCTGTGAGTTGGACCGACTAGATGGCAGTGAGATTTTTTTTTCTTTAATAATATTTAAGACTATACTTTTACAGAATTTTTTAACACAAAGTACAATCACACTAAGTTCACAGTGTTTTGAATTTTAATCTTCTTCTTTTTCCTTCATAATTTCATTGATATAAAACTTTAGCACCAATGTTTTTTCAATAACAACTCAAAAAAGTTTCCTTTGAAGGATTACTGTTTATTACGTCAATGTCTGCCTAGTCATATAGAAAGATAGTACAAGGCAAAAGGGGAGAGTATCTAGAAGAAAGAACATTTCTTCCTTTAGTATGTCAACTTAAGAGCTGTCCTATTTTAGGATTTACTCACCTTATTGTCCTTCTTTATAGACTATTGCATTAACAACTCAGATGTCTTCAACTCCATTGCCTTTAAAGATTTTGTTCTTTCTATGTGACTTAAGAATAAGCTGGAGAGAAAACAATAATGCATATCTTATGTACTAGACTTTATCAGTCACCATTTTTTGCCCAATTCATGAAACACAGTGTTATTATTAGTTTGCACCTATACTGCACATGAGTAAAGATTATGTTAATTAACCTGTTATCAATATAATAACTAGTAACTTTTCTACAAGTGTTACAGAATTAACCCTTATGTAGAGTTCTTTAAAATATGAAAATAACTTCATTTACATTTACCATTATAAAAATAATGTTTACTCTAAATAATTATAGTAAAAAAATTATAAAGTTAAAACCTTTAAAGTCCCATCTTCCTTAGATAATCCATGTTATATAATTATGAATAATCTATCCATTTTTGTGGCTGACCTTCCAGGCTTGTATATGTGTGTGCTTGTGTACATAGGTATGCGTGTAAGAGAGACAGAATAAAGTTATATATAATTTTGTATTCATGGGCTTACACTGTATTTCCTATTTTATCACCTTTTTTATTAAACAAAACATTGCAACTACTTTTCCATGGGTACAAAATATCTTTTTGTTTGGATGTATCATAATTTTATTTTATTATTACCTTTTAATAAACTTTATGATTTCCCTTTTATGTGAATATAAAAAAGTGCTTTAATATTAATCATTGTCACTTGTTTGATTATCTCTTTAGTATAAAACTAAAGGAAGAGTCGTATGCATATTACCAAAACACATAGCAGAAAAGCTGCATCAGTCTATACTTTTGCCAACAGCACATACCTCTTGGTCTATATTACCACCCTGATGTTGCCTCTTTTTCTAATCCTTGCCAGTCTCTTAGACAAATGTATCTCATTGGTGTGCATGCATATCAATTAAGAAAATGTTGTCCCTGTTCACCCTACATAATATAGCACAACTACATTTTGTAGTCATACTCTGCCATTCTCACTCTCTTTTCATAGTAGTATCACTACTTGATTCACCATGTATTTATTTGTTATTTGTTTTCTGACTTTTCACCATAGTTTAATCTCCATGACAGCATGGATCTATCTCTTTTCTTTACTTTTCTGTCTCCAGCAATCTAAGCAGGTCCTGGAACATAATGGATATTTGGAAAATAAAAATATTGAATGAATTTTAAAAAGTATTTTTTCTGTTAATACCATATTTATGCATAATTTTTTTTCATTTTTATTACATACTTAATTTTCATAAGCATCCATATCAATTTCTTATCCCATTTGTCAATGTGCTGATATTTTAGTCAGTATTACACTCTTATTAATATTATTTTTTTGTCATTGTTAAGTGCCCTCGAGTAAATTTTGACCCCATGTGGCAGACTGTGCCCTAAGATTTTCCAGGTTATAACCTTTATGCCAAATCTTTCTCCTTCAGAGCTTCTGGATAGGTTTGAACCACCAAATTTTAGTTAACAGAGGAGTGCTTAATTTTACACCATCAGAGATCCTTCTTAATACTAGTTTCATAATATACTGGCAATTCTGCAAGGGCATACTTCAGTCCTACTCTCTTTTAACAGGATAAAAATAAAATAAAATAAAATAACTCACTGCCGTTGAGTTGGATCTGACTCATAGTGAGCTCCTAATAATTTCTTCCCTTTGTGTTCTTGCAGATGATCTTTATAATTATTTAATTAAGTATCAGACAATCACATTAGTGTTTAATTGCAATTGCCTTGACCTTAGAGAAATATTTAGATAAAATTGACATCATTATTTTATCTTCCTCTCCATGACAATTCATGTCTATATTTTGAAAACTACATTTGTGCTTACTTGTAGAAAATATTATAGTTTTCTTCATATATATGCTGAACATTTTCTATACCTTTATATATAGTTATGTTATGCTTTTGTTGCTACTGTAAATAGGCTATTTTTCCATTACATTTCTAACTAGTTTTTGGACTGTCTTTATTCAAAGAACTGCATTAGAATCTCTCAGAAACATTACATTCAAATATAGTTATAGACTACGTCCCCAAAAAATGTGTTGAAATCCTAACCTCTGTCTTTTGGATACACTTTTGTTTGAAACCAGGGTTTTCTTTTTTATGTTAATGAGGTCATACCAGTGTG
Organism: Orycteropus afer afer; assembly: GCF_000298275.1. NCBI lineage: Eukaryota > Metazoa > Chordata > Mammalia > Tubulidentata > Orycteropodidae > Orycteropus > Orycteropus afer. Next base: position 1,408,168 of record NW_006922003.1, on the reverse strand, counting down.
TCATAAATCAAATCTCTTCTGAGTTATAACAAGAGTCAGTTAGAAATAGACACATACACACATACAGGGAAGACGATGCCACATAAGGACCATCACTAAACCAAGGAGTGTCCAGGACTACCAATCAAGAAGAAATAAACCTGGTAAACCCTTGATTTGGACTTTAGCCTCCAGAAGCATAAGAAAATAAATCTGGTCTTCAAGGCCATAGGAGCTCTGGTAGCATAGTGGCTAAGACACTTGTCTGCTAACCAGACGGCTGGCGGTTCAAACCCACCAGCCACTCCTCAGAAGGAAGGTTGGGCAATCCTACTTCCGTAGTGATACTGCCTCGGAAACCCAAGGAGGGGTCGCTATGAGTCGGGTTTGACTCGATGGCACATAACAACCAACAATGAGCAAAATCAAATTGCATTTAACTTGTACTTAAAAAAAAAAAGATCTTATTTTTCTTAAAAAAAATTGCTTATGAAAATATGCCAATAATTTTAGAAATGATGTCAGTGGATGTTAAGAAATACATTAGATGTGTCTACAATCACCTTTTGTCAGTTTGTCATACTGTCATGGCTTGTGGGTTGCTGTGATGCTGGAAGCAATACCATTTCCATATTTCAAATACCAGCAGGGTATCCCATGGTGACTAGGGTTTAGTGGAGTATCCAGGATAAAATAGACTAGAAAGAAGAATGTAGCAGTCTATTTCTCAAAAAATATTGGCCACTGGAAACTGTATGATTGGTAGTGAAACACTGTCTAATGTAGTGCCAGAAGATGAGCCCCTCAGGTTCAAAGACACCCAAAATGCAACTGGGGAAGGACCTGCCTCCTCAAAGTAGAGTCAATCTTAGTGGTGTGCATGGAGGAAAGTTTTCAGGACCACAGTTACTGATGTTGCACAACTCAAAATGAGAAGAAAGAGTGACAAACATCCATTGATAATTGAAATGTGATATGTAGCTGTGATAGTTGGAGCTGTGTGTCAACTTGGCTGGACCCCAGTTCTGTGTGGTTGTTCCCATGATGGGATTGGATGAATGTGTTCTGAGTGGCCAATCTGTTCAAAGGGAGTTTCCCTAGGGGTGTGGCCTGCTTCCAGGATATCCAGGGACATCCTGGGAAGAGAGACATTCTTCTGTGGATCAGGATTCTGTTGTGCTCCCTACAACTGTCCGTGAATGAGCAGTCCACCACTCAGCCTGCAGATATTGGATTTGTCATTCTTTGGAGTCAACAGCTGGTGTACTGCCTGCCAGCCTTGAGCTTCTTGGCCCCTGTGCTTGCGGGAGCCAGGAAAAGCTTCTAGCCTGATGTTTGCTCCAGGGGCTTTGGATTTGCCAGCTTCTATATATCTGTGAGCCATTTTCCTAAGATAAATTTCTCTCTCTCTTTATATCTTTATATATATAAGCTTTGCTTGTTTTTGTTTCTCTGGAGAATCTAGTCTAACACATTAGCACATATGAATCTAGGAAAATTGGAAGTTGTCAGAAATGAAATCAATTGCATAAAGATCAATACCTTAGGCATTTGTGAGCTGAAGTGAACTTCTATTGGCAATTTTGAATAGTACAATCTAATCATATCATGTACTATGTTGGGAATGACATAATTGAAGAGAACAATGTCACATTTATCATCAGAAAGAACATTTCAAGATCTATCCTGAAGTACAATGCTGTCAGTGATAGGATAATATCCATAAGCCTACAAGAAAGACCGGTTCATACTACTATTATTCAAATTTACACACCAAAGATGAAGAAAATGAATATTCTTACCAACTTCTGAAATCTGATTTGCCAAAACATACTATGAAGATGCTTTAGTAATTACTGGTGGTTGGAATGTGAAAGTTGGAAACAAAGAAGAAGCATGTTGTTGTTTGGTGCTGTTGAGTTGTTTCTGACTCATAATGACCCTATGCATAGCAGAACAAAACACCGCCTGGTCCTGCGCCAGTTCCATGGTCCTTGGTATACTTGAGCTTATCACCACTGCCACCATGTCAATCCGTCTCATTGAGGGCCTTCCATTCTTTCATCAACCCTCCACCTTACCAAGCATGACATCCTTCTCCAGAGAGTTGCACTTCTGACAACATGACCAAAGTAGGTGAGACAAAACCTGGCGATTCTCTCACCCGAGGAGCATTCCAGTTGTACTTCCTCCAGGACAGATCTGTTAGTTCTTTTAGTAGTCTATGATACTCTCAGCATTCTTCGCCAACACCACAACTCAAAAGCATCAATTCTTCTTTGGTCTTCCTTATTCATTGTCCAGCTCTCACATGCATATATGGTGACTGAAAATACCATAGCCTCTGTCAGGCGCACCTTAGTCCTCAAGGAGACATCTTTGCTCTTCAGCACTTGAGAGAGGTCCTTTGCAGCAAGTTTGCCCAGTGCTCTAACTCGTCTGATATCCTGAATGTTGCTTCCACTGGTGTCAATCGTAGAACCAAGCAATGTGAAGTCTTTGACAACGTCAATCTTTTCTCCATTTATCATGATCCTGCTTGTAGGTCCAGTCTGAAGATTTTTGTTTTATTTATATCGAGATGTGATCCATACTGCAGACTGTATTCTTCAATCTTCATCAGTAAATGCTTCAAGTATTCCACACTTTCATCAAGCTAAGTCGTGTCATCAGCATAGAACAGGTTGTTAATGATTCTTCTTCCAATCCTTATACCATGTTCTTCTTCATATAGTCCAGCTTCTCAGATTATTTGCTCAGCCTAAGTATGGTGAAAGGATACAACCCTAATGCACTCCCTCTTGCTTTTAACCCATGAAGCATCCCCTTGTTCTGTTTGAACAAAAGCCTCCTGGTCTATGTAGAGGTTCCTCATGAATACAATTAAGTGTTCTGGAATTCCCATTCTTCTCAATGTTATCCACAATTTTTTTATGATCCACTCAATCAAATGTTTCTGCACAGTGAATAAAACACAAGTAAACATCTTTCTGATATTCTTTGCTTTGAGCCAAGACCCATCTGACACCAGCAATGATATCTTTCCTTCAACATCCTCTTCTGAATCCAGCTTGCATTTCTAGAAGTTTCTGTAAATATGCTGCTGCAACCATTTTTGAATTTTCTTCAGTAAGATTTTACTTGCATGTGATATTAACAATATTGTTTGATATATTCCAGATTGTGTGGGATCACCTTTCTTTGGAATGGGTACAAATATGGATCTCTTCCAGTCACATGGCCAGGTAGTTGTCTTCCAAATCTCTTGGCATAGCTGAGTGAGTGCTTCCAGTGGGAAACTCATTTGTTGAAATAGTGAGTATTCTGTCAATTCCTGGAGCCTTCTTCTTCACCCATTCCTTTAGTGAAGCTTCACCTTCTTCCTTCAAAACCATTGGTTCTTGAACATATGCCACCTCCTGAAATGGAGGAAGATTGACCAGTTCTTTTTGATACAATGACTCTGTATTCTTTTCATATGTCCTGCAACATTCAATATTGTTCCCATAGAGTCAATATTGCAACTCGAGGCTTAAACTTTTTTCTCAGTTCTTTCAGCTTGAGACATGCCAAGTGTGTTCTTTCCTTTTGGTTTTCTAACTCCTGGTCTTTGCACATTTCTTTATAGTAATTGACCTTGTCTGCTCACACTGCCCTTTGAAATCTTCTGTTCAGCTCTTTTGTCTTGTCATTTCTTCCATTTGCTTTAGCTAATCTTCACTTGAGAGCAAGTTTCAGAGTCTTTTCTGACATCCATTTTGGTCTTTTCTTTCTTTCTCATAATTTTAATGACCTTTTGCTTTCTTCATGGATGATGCTCTTCTTCTGATTTTTGATCATTGGTGTTCAATGCATCAAATATATTCTTTAGATGGTCTCTAAATTCAGGAGGGATATATTCAAGGTCATATTTTGACTCTCATGGACTTGTTTTAATTGTCTTCAACTTCAAGTTGAACTTGCATATGAGCTGTTGGTGATCTGTTCCTTAATCAGCTCCTGACCTGGTTTTGGCTGAAGATATTGAGCTTTTCCATCTCCTCTTGCCATGGATGTAGTCAATCTGATTCCTGTGTACTCCATCTGGCAAAGTCCATGTGTATAGCTGCTGTGTGTGTTGTTGAAAAAAGGTATTTGCCATGAATAAATCATTGATCTTGCAAATTTCTATCATGAGATCTCCAGCATTATTTCTGTCACCAAGCCCAAATTTTCTAGCTACTGGTGGTTCTTCTTTATTTCTACTTTTGCATTTCAGTCACCAGATAATTAACACATTTTGATTGCATGTTCAGTCAATTTCAGACTGCAGAAGTTCATAAAAATCTTCAATTTCCTCATCTTTGGACTTGGTAGTTGGTGTGTAAATTTGTATGATAGTGTATTAATGGGTCTTCCTTGTACATGTATGGATGTTATCTTATCAGTGACAGTACTTCAGGACGGATGTTGAAACATCCTTTGTGATGAATGCCACACCATTCCTCTTCAAATTATCATTCCTAGCATAGCATATCATATGGTTGTCTGATTAAATATGGCCAAAACCAGTCCATTTCAACTCAATAATGCTTAGGATATCAATCTTTGTGTGTTCCATTTCATTTTTGACAACTTCCAATTTTCCTAGATTCATACTTTGTACATTCCATATTCCTATTATTAATGGATGCTTGGAGCTGTTTCTTCTCAATTTGAGTTGTGCCACATAAGCATATGGATGTCCCAAAAGATTTACTGTACCTATATCATTAAGGTTGGTTCTGCTCTGATGAGGAAACTCTTTCCCAATCTTGAGAGCCTTCTGACCCAAAGGACTGGTCTTTCTGCACTGTGTTGGACAATGTTTCCAAGCTATTCATAAATTTGCCCAGTAATGTATCAGACAGTGTTTCTCTGGTATTCATAAGGTTTTCCCTAGCCAAGTTTTTGAGAAGTGGATGGCCTCTTCCCTCTTCCTGATTTGTCTCTCTCTGTAAGTTGCATTGAAACCTGTACACCATGTGCAACCCTGTTGGCACTTGAAACACCTGTGCCACAGCCTCACAACTATGTGCAAGTTATCTCCATTAACTGTTGGAAAGCTGTCTGCCCCCACTTACCTAATTCCTACCTGGATCCTGTGGCTTTTGTGGTCCCTGGCACTCTCCCCCTCCCTTTCCTGGCTCTGGAGCAGGGGGACTGCCTGCCTCCCAACCCTAAGAATAAGCATGTGTAGTTGGAAATATAATTTAGGTGGCAGAAATTACGCTGGAGATGGCATGACATAATTTTGCAAAACAAACAACTTGTTTATTGCAAATAGTTTTTTTCAACAACATTAATGGTATCTATACACCTGGACTTGGAAGGAAAATGGGGCAATCTACTTCCATAGTGATACTGCCTTGGAAACCCAAGGAGGGGTCGCTATGAGTCAGGTCCGACTCTATGGCACATAACAACAACAACAACAACAACATACACCTGGACTTTAACACATGGAATATAAAGGAATAAAATAGACTACACTTGTGGAAAGAAATAATGGAGAAGCTCCATATTAGCAGTAAAAGCAAGGCCAGGAGAAACCTGTGAAAGAGACCATCAATATCATATGCAAGTTTAAGCTGAAACTGAAAAAAATTTTAAAAAGTCCACTAGAGCCTAAATACAGACTTGAGTATATCCTACCAAAATTTAGAGAATAGATTTGACACATGAAACACCAATGACCGAAGACCAAAAAGTTGTGGAATGACATCAAAGACATCATACATGGAGAAAGGAAAAGGTCATTAAAAAGAAAGGAAAGAAGGAAAAGACCAATGTGAATATCAAGAGACTCTGAAATTTGTTCTTGAATGGAGAGTAACTGAAGGGAAGGGATAAAATGATAAAGGGAAAATACTGAAGAGAAGATTTCAAAGGGTGGTTTGAAAAGACAAAACAAAATATTATAATGAAATGTGCAAAGACCTGGAGTTAGAAAATGAAAAGAGAGGAACATACTTGAGTTTCTCAAGCTGGAATAACTGAAGGAAAATTCAAACCTTGGGCTGCAATACTGAAGGATTCTATGGGCAAAGTATTGAACAATGGTGAAAGCATAAAAAAGAAGATGGAGTCACAGTAACAAAAAGAATTGGTCTGTGTTCAACTATTTCAGGAGGCAGCATGTGCTCAACAACCAATGGTACTGAAGGAAGAGGTCCAAGCTGCACTGAAGAAATTGGAGAAAAACAAGGCTCAAGGAATTGATGGAATATCCATTGAGATGTTTCAACAAATGGATAAAATGTTGGAAACACTCACTCATTTAGGCCAAGAAATTTGGAAGAAAGCTCCCTGCCCAATGGACTAGAAGGGATTTATATTTATGCCCATTTCAAAGAAAGGTGACCCAGAACAGTGTAGAAATTACCAAACCATGTCACTAATATCAGATGAAAGTAAAATTTTACTGAAAATAATTGAAAAATGTTTGCAGTGGTACATCAACAGGGAACATCCAGATATTTGGGATATTGAATGAATAATATTATTGCTGATGTCACATGCATCTTGACTGAAAGCATAGAATACCAGAAAGATATATTTAATTGTGTTTTACCTACTATGCAAGTGTATTTGACAGAGTGGATCACAACAAATTATGAATAACATTGTGAAGAATGGGAATTCCTGAACATTTAATTTTGCTCATGAGGAAATTGTACAGGGACCAAAAAGTTCCAACAAAAAAGAGGATACTGAATGGTTTAAAATTAGGGAACATGTGCGTCAGGGTTGTCTCCTTTCACATACTTATTTAATCTGTATACTGAGCAAATAATCCCAGAAACAGGACTATATGAAAAAGGATATGTCATCAGGGTTGAAGGACAACACATAAACAACCTGTGATATGCAGATGACACAACTTTGCTGAAAGTGAAGAAGACTTGAAGCACTTGCTGATGAAGATCAAAGACTCCAGTATTTAATATGGATTACACCTCAGCATAAAGAAAACAAAATCTTTATACCTGGACCAATGAGGAACACTATGATAAATGGAGAAGAGTTTGAAGTTGTGAAGGATATGGCTGAAGTTTTCAAGGAATGGCTGACCCAAATGGTATTTTCAATTGTCTCATATGCATGTGAAAGCTGGACAATGAACAAGGACGACAGGAAAAGAACTGATGCATTTGGATTATGGTGTTGGTGAAACATATTGAATATACCATGGACTTCCAGAACAAAGAACAAATCTGTCTTGGAAAAAGTACAGCCAGAATTCTCCTTAGACTTGAGAATGGCCAGACTTGGTTCCTGTACTTTGGTCCTGTTATCAGGAGGGACCAGTTTCTGGAGAAGTATGTCATGCTTACTAAAGTGGAGCGTCAACTGAAAAGAGGAAAACTCTCAATGATGTGCATTGACACAGTGGCTGCAACAATGTGTTCAAGCAGAGCAGCTATCATGAGGATGGCACAGGATGAGGCATTGTTTCGTTCTGTTGTGCATAGTATCAATGACTCAAAACCAACCTCTAACAACAAGAGCTATCTTTTACAACTAGTACGATGGTAATCCTTTCCTCTAGAAGTAATATTTTTATTCTCTGCATATTTAAATATTTTCTCCATATGTTTAAAAAACCCAGTACTGAAAGTCTAAGTATAGATAAGAAATAAATGCAAAGTACCCACTTTTTAGAATGTAATTGCAAGAACGCAAAGAGCAGTATATGTTAACCTGAGAAAATCAAATATTCTCATAGATATATCTGCAGATTTTCAATTGTTTTGTTTGTTTTACATAAACCACTTGCTCCCCTTTACATAGTCATGAAAAGCTACATACTTTAGGTATTAAGGAAAGAACAAAAACCTTAAAATGAATAAAGTTTCCCAAAGGTGTTTCTAAGCCAAACTGCAGTTTCTGGGAGAATATGATTACTAATAAATGTGTTCACAGTAAGTTGAGGGGAAAGCCTAAATAAGAAAAAAGCTAAATTGTAGCCTTTTGAGTATTTCTAAAATGACCATAAGTTTAATATGATATAGGACTTCTGGGTAATGACTGCTGAATTGATTACAGCTTTTGAGATAGGTGGATTTCTTTATGTCCTATTTCAATTCACAAATATAAACCGTAATTCCCACACTTTTACATTGCCATGATCTGAATGAATCTTCCTGTGTAATTTCCACTAATCATTTTTATGCATCCATCTGTGCAAAAGACTCCTTGATATTACCCACTAACCATCTGCACATTTATGGAAAAGCTGCTGGTACCTGCTTATGCGAAACCAACCATATCCTTTCCCATCACCAGTCATGTTCACCAAAAGACAGAGTATATAAATGTTTTTAAATGTTCCTTTTATATTAAATAAAGATACAGGAGAAGACTAATGTAACATAATCAAGCTGCATAATATAAACATCAGTCATGTATTTCAAAGCTTGAGTTTTATTCTTCGTGAGGGAAAAAAAAAATAAAGTTTAAAAAATTAATGTCCAAAGTGAGGAAATGACTTTAAAGTGAAGCTGTGCTAAATTGTCAGTTTTGCCTCAAAACATTTTCTTGGAAGATGAAAAGCCAAAAAAAAAGCCTCCCTTTCTCTGCTTTCACTGCTGTCCCCTAGGCACTTTGTATCTTCTCGATTCCATTCCTCTAGGGAATGTAGGACGAGTTAATCTCACCATTTGATATGCCTCAAAACATTTTCTTGGAAGATGAAAAGCCAAAAAAAAGCCTCCCTTTCTCTGCTTTCACTGCTGTCCCCTAGGCACTTTGTATCTTCTCG
>NW_006922003.1:1397899-1399307 GCF_000298275.1 Orycteropus afer afer | reverse complement strand
AAAAAATTAATGTCCAAAGTGAGGAAATGACTTTAAAGTGAAGCTGTGCTAAATTGTCGGTTTTGCCTCAAAACATTTTCTTGGAAGATGAAAAGCCAAAAAAAAGCCTCCCTTTCTCTGCTTTCACTGCTGTCCCCTAGGCACTTTGTATCTTCTCGATTCCATTCCTCTAGGGAATGAAGGACGAGTTAATCTCACCATTTGATATGCACCATAACGTGCTCTAGTTTTCTGAGGTGTTCTGAAGATGTGTGGTATGGGGGAGTCACATCTATTATTCCTGCTTCCACCCCCAAAGTCATCACTGGAACCCACTCCCATAGGCCAGTTGCAGATTTTTTCACCATCAGAGTTTGATTGTTTTATATCATTTCTTACAAGTTCTTGTTTCTTTTGAAATATTCTAATATACTTGACAACTGAAATCACATATTTTAGTAATTTTCAATCATATTTTAGTCTCTAAAATTGTCTTTAATGGCACTTACTCAACAGGCTGCATATTTTACCAATCAGCTGGCAGCATCCTTGATTGTGTGCATATTTGAATACTGAAGGTTTTATATATTTTTGATTGAGACTCGTACTTTAATGAGCCCCACAAATTGTGTCTGTGCATAAAAGGTCTGTCAGACAGTTCTAAAGTGTTTTGAGGACATTATCTTTTTATACTGTGTGTGGGGGGGTATGTGTATGTATGTATTGGTAGAGGGCTTTTGCTGTTGCCTGTTACAGATAAATCTAAAGAGAAAGTATTTGCTTTAAAAGAAAGATGAACAGCAATCTGAAATTCTAAATTAGAGTTACAACTGAATGGAGTTGTGCTTTCATTTTTATAGAGCATTTGTCCTCTTTGCCTTCTAAAGTCATTGCTATTTACCTCTGAACATTAGCAACTACAAATAAGATGAGTTTTGGCATGCACACATAACTCTTGCCCCGAAAGGGGTACTCTTTTGTTACAGCAGAGTTGTTCCTGCCCTTATTTTCCAGTTTCATCATCCTTTTCTTGGGTTCTCTTTTATGGAGTAATTATTTTATGCCATAAATATGTTAGCCTCTTCCTCTCATGGTCATATGCAGTAATTTACTGGTGTGATATTTAAAGCTGTGTGTCAATTTGGCTGGGCCATTATTAAAAGTGGTTTAGCAATTATGAAGTAGTCATCCCCCAAAATAAGATCTGATGTAATCATCTCTATGATGAGATCATCTACGAGCATCCCATCAGTTGTCGAAGATTCCTTTGGGATGTGGCCTGCTTCCGTGTCTATAGAAAAGCTGAAGCAAATCTCTCTGGACTTTTGCCTGTTCTGGATCCTGCATCTGGCTCATCATCATCCATACTTGAACCAGTGGCCTGCTGTGTTGCCTACTGATTTGGGGATTGTTATCTTCCCAGCCTGTG
>NW_006922003.1:1392948-1397799 GCF_000298275.1 Orycteropus afer afer | reverse complement strand
CCCATCAGTTGTCGAAGATTCCTTTGGGATGTGGCCTGCTTCCGTGTCTATAGAAAAGCTGAAGCAAATCTCTCTGGACTTTTGCCTGTTCTGGAACCTGCATCTGGCTCATCATCATCCACACTTGAACCAGTGGCCTGCTGTGTTGCCTACTGATTTGGGGATTGTTACCTTCCCAGCCTGTGAGCCAAAAGCTCGCCATTTTACCTGCAGATTTTAGACTCATCAGCCTCTGAAACCAGCAGCCTGCTGATCTTCAGTGTGTCAGCTCCTGCAGCCACGTGAGTCAGGACAAGCCTCCAGCTTGAGCCTGACTTATGTAGTTGGGACTTGTCAGCCTCTACAACTCCCTGAGCTATTTCCTTGAGCTAAATTTCTCTCTCTCTCTCTCTCTTTCTCACTCTCTTTTTCTCTCTCACTCTCTGTAAAGTTTCATTGGTTTTACTTCTCTAGAGAATCAATCCTAAGACAGCCAGTAAAATTTGAATAACTGTCCTCAGAGTGTGGGTGTATGTGCATGCGTTGCCTTGATTTATAATATTGGCTGGCTGATTCCTATGATGTAACTCCAGCCACCATGGTTGATTTCCACTACCAAAGTGACTGTACTGAATGGGGAGGAAATTCATGCATTCTGCTCCCAAGAACGGGTGCATAATACCTCCAGCATGTCAGTGCTTGTTAATTTATTTCTACCTCTTTTAGATTAGGGATACAAATAGGGTAGAGTGGAGAACAGAGAAGGAAGAGGAAAAGATCAAAAGTTTATTTACCTTAGCTTTTATGTAGGTAAATTAGATACCTAAAGTAGATGTGTGGTGTACTGCATTATGATATCCTAGCATGTTGTTGCTGTTGTTGTCAGGTGCTATTGAGTCAGCTCCAACTCTTAGCAACCCCATGTCCAACAGAGCAAAACACAGCCTGGTCCCGTGCCATCCTCACAAGCATTGCTATGCTTGAGCCCATCATTGCAGCCACTGTGTCAATCCATCTCATTGAGGATCTTCTCTTCTTTTGCTAACTCTCTACTTCACCAGCATGAGATCCTTCTCCAGGCACTGGTCCCTTCTGACAACATGACTAAAATGCATGATATGAAGTCTGCCTACTCTTGCTTCTAAGGAGCATTCTGGCAGCACTCTTCCAGGACAGATTTGTTAATTCTTCTAGTTGTTGTTGTTATTGTTATTGTTGTTGTTATTCTTCTAGCAGTCCATAGTATTTTCAGTATTCTTCACCAACATCACAATTCACAGGCATCGACTCTTCTTCAGTCTTCCTTATTCATTGTCAAGCTTTCACATATATATGAGACAATTGAAAATGCCATGGCTTAGTTTAGGAACAGCTTAGTATTCAAAGTGACATCTTTTCTCCTTAACACTTTAAAGAGGTGTTTTGTACCAGATGTGACCAGTGCAATACATCAACTGATTTCTGCTTGTTGTTCCATGGACATTGACTGTACATCCAAGTAAAATGAAATTCCTGACAACTTCATTTGTTTCTCCATTTAATGTAATATTGTTTATTCATCCAGTTGTGAGGATTTTTGTTTTCTTTATCTGAGGTATAATCCATACTGAAGACTATAGTCTTTGAGCTTCATCAGTAAGTGCTACAATTCATCTTCACTTTCAGCAAGCAAGATTGTTTCATCTGAATATCACAGGTTATTAAGGAGTCTTCCTCGAATCCTGATGCCACGTTCTTCTTCATTTAGTCCAACTTTATAGATTATTTGCTTGGCATACAGGTTAAATAAGCATGATGAGAGGCTACAACCTGTAGGCACACACTTTCTAATTTTAAATCATATACTATCCTCATGTTCTTGTTCTTAGTCTATGTACAGATTCTTCTTGAGCACAATTAAATGTTCTGGAATTCACATTCTTCACAACGTTGTTTATAATTTGCTGTAATGCACACAGTTGAATGCCTTTGCTTAGTCACTAAAGCATAGGTAAACATCTTTCTGGTATTATTTGCTTTCTGCCACGATCCAAGTGACATCTGCAATGATATCCCTCATTCCACATCCTCTTCTGAATCCAACTTTCATATCTGGCATTTCTCTGTCAATATACTACTGCAATCTTTTTAAATTATCTTCAGCAAAATTTGACACGCATGTGACATTAATGATACTGTTCAAAAATGTCCACATTCTGTTGGATAACCTTTTTTTGGAATGGATACAGACAGGGATCTCTTCCAGTCAGTTGTTCAGGTAGCTGTCTTCCAAATTTCTTGAAATAAATGAGTAAGCATTTTCAAGGCTGCTTCCATTTGTTGGAATATTGCAGTGGGTATTCTGTCAATTCCGGGAGTCTTGTTTTTCGTCACTTCCTTCAGTGCAGCTTGGACTTCTTCCTTCAATACTATTGGTCCTTGATCACATTCTACCTCCTGAAATGCTTGCACTTCAACCAACTGGTTTTGTACAGTGACTCTGTGTACTGCTTCCATCTTTTTTCAATGCTTCCTGCATCATTCAATATTTTGCCCATTGAATCTTTCAATATTGAAACTTGAGGCTTGAATTTTTTTCTTCAGCTCTTTGAGCTTGAGAAATGCTGAATGTGTTATTCCCTTTGGTTTTCTAATTTCAGGTCTTTGCCCATTTCATAATAATACTTTATTTTGTCCTTTTTATCTGCCCTTTGAAATCTTCTACTCAGCTCTATTATTTCATCATTTCTTCCATTCACTTTAGCACTCTCCACTGAAGAGAAAATGTCAGAGTCTCTTCTGATTTGATTTTGGTCTTTTCTTCCTTTCTTTTCCTTTTAATGATCTTTTTCTTTCTTCATGTGTGATGTTCTTGATTTCAACTCCCTGGTCTTCTGTCATTTGTTTCCAATGCATCAAATCTCTTCTTAATATGGTACCTAAATTCAGGTGGGATATAATCAAAGATCCATTTTGGCTCTCATGGACACATTTTAATTTTCTTCACCTTCAACTTAAACTTGTGCATGAGCAATAGATGGTCTGTTCTACAGTCAATTCCTGGCCTTGTTTTGATTGATGACGTTGACCTTGTCCATCACCTCTTTCCACATAGTTGATTTTATTCTTGTATATTCCATCAGGCAAGGTCCATGTGTATAGTTTCAATTTTTGTTGTTGAAAAAGGTGTTAGTAATGAATAAGTCATTACTCTTGTAAAATTCTATCGTGCCATCTCCAGCATCATTTATATCATCAAAGTCATATTTTTCAAATACTGATGCTTCTTCTTTGCTTCCAACTTTTGCATTCCAATCACCAGTAATTATCAATACATCCTGATTGCACATTTGGTCAATTTCAGACTGCAGGGGGTGGGGGGAACCTAACTTACTGCTGTTAAATCAATTCAACTCAGAGCAACCCCTCCGTGGTTTTCTGAGATGGTACCTCTATGAATTCTATGAAGTACATTGCCCAATCTTCCTTCCAGAGAGTGGCTGGTGAGTTTGAATCACCAGCCTTCTGGTTAGCAGTCAGATGCCTTAGGCAAAGTTGGTAAAAATCTTCAATTTGTTCCTCTTGGGCTTCAGTGGTTGATGCATAAGTTTGAATAATCACAGTATTTACCGGTCTTCCTTGTAGGCATATGGACATATGGATATTGTCCTATTATTGACAGCAGTGTACTTCAGGATAGATCTTGATGTGTTCTTCTTTTTCTTTTTTTTTTCCACTTGTCATTTGGGTGGAAATTTACAGAGAAAATTCATTTTCCATAAATCAGTTAATACACTTTTGTCTCATGACATTGACTGCAATGCCTATAATGTAAGAATTCTCTTCCAGTTTCTTCCCAGTGGGTACCTTTCCCTATGGCCTTCTTTTCTTTGCATTCTTACCCTCTGAACTATCTTCCTGTGCAAATATTGCCCTTCTGATCTTTCATAGTTGATTGTTGTAAGGGAAGTATCTACCTGGTGTAAATGTTCTTTATATACACCTATTATTTGCTTGGAAGCCATTTAAATGAGTTCAGTTCAAGCCCAAAAGGGTGACTAAAGGGCATAGTCATGGCGGTTTCAGAAGTCTCTATCAAACCAGTAAGCCTGGTCTTTATTATGATTTTGAGTTTTGTTCCACATTTTTCTCCCACTCTATCCATAATCTCCAATTTTGATCCCTGGTGTTGTTGTTTCTTTTATTCCTTTTTCATTCCCCCCAGCTTTGATTACAATTAAGAAAGAAAAGGCAAAAGAAAGTCTTTACAAGTAGCTAGAACTATTATTCTTTACTGTCATAGTTTCTGCCACAAGTGTCCAAATGCCCAAACAGTGTTTCCTTCTGTGGGCCTCTCCCTTAAAAAGTGCATTTATGGATCTTCTCCTGCATTTACCGCCCCACTGCAGAGTAGGCTGGCACAGCCAGGGGATTCTGCTGGCTTCCAACAATGGCCTTCAGGTCTGTCCTCCAGCAATAAACCCTTTCAACTGAAGTCTCTTTCAGGCAAAGTCCTTTCAAGATAGCTTTAATATGCTCTGCGCTAAAGCCAGTGGTGCTCTCTGTATACTTTCCCTACCAGAAGTTGGAGGAACCCTGGTAGCGTAGTGCCTAAGGCACTTGACTGCTAACCAGAAAGCTGGAGGTTCAAACCCACCAGCCACTCCTCGGAAGGAAGGTTGGGCAATCTACTTCCATGGTGACATGACCTTAGAAATCCAAGGAGGGGTCGCTATGAGTCGGGGCCTACTCGACGGCACACAACAACAACAAAAACAATATCAGAAGTTGGAAGAGCAGTTTTTGCTCATGGTTTTCCTTTTTTTAATATTTTTAGAGGGAGTTTCCACTGACATTTCCCCAAAACTCCAATAGTATGTACCTACTCCACCA
>NW_006922003.1:1391777-1392493 GCF_000298275.1 Orycteropus afer afer | reverse complement strand
TTATCAGAGACATCTTTTTATTATACCACACTTCCCATATTCTTTCTACACTATTCATTTTTCTTCAGCTAATGATAGTAACCTGATAGATAGCTTTTAATATACTTTATCCATAATTATATAATTGTATATAAGCTTGTTTATAAATATATAGGTTTTGTCACTAGTCATTTTTAGTAAGGTCATATGTTCTATATTTATTTGCATCATGATATCTTCAGTTTGAAAAGTAATGTGGAATTCTCCCTCAGCTAGTGGTGAAGAATTCTTTCATCAGTTGATGCATAATGCTATATTCAAACATTTGTCATTCCAAGAGTATTCTTTTTTTCACTACAAATGCTGTAGTAAACATCTACCAATATTATATTTTTATGAGATAAATTATGGGAAGTGACTGGGTCAATTTGCAGCTTACATTATTTTCCAGTGAAAGGCTGTAACAACTCATACAACTATTAGCAGCTTTGGTGGCACTGTGCCTTCATTTGACTGCTAACCAGAAGGCTGGTGGTTCAAACCCCCCAACCACTCCTTGGAAGGAAGGTTGGACAATCTACTTTTGTTGTGATACCGCCTTGGAAACCCAAGGAGGGGTTGCTATGAGTCAGATTCTGACTCCACAGCAGTGAGTTTGGTTTTGTTTTTTGGTATTAACAGTGCCAGTGTTTAGAAACACATATATTTTTTTCCTTTCCAGAGTCACTAGATGGATT
>NW_006922003.1:1383353-1391602 GCF_000298275.1 Orycteropus afer afer | reverse complement strand
ATTCTCTACTTGCTTCAGATTGTGGGTGGCATTATTTTCAAGCCATTATTCATCCCTTCCTGTAGCTAGAGTCATGTGCCTGTAAACATTCTTCCATAGATAGAATACATATCCTTGCCAATTTTGAGGTCAATCAAGTACAAGGTTTGGTCAGTGGAATGAGGCTGAAGGGAAAGAGTCCTGAGCCTAGACCTTAAGTGCCATCGAACATCCCTGTTAGACTACTGGTATGAGGAGGAGGAGGAATGAGGTATGAGGAGCAGAGCTGTCCCAACCAACCCACAGAACTCCAGTGAGAAGCAGAGACCCTATCCCACATGAAGCAGAGCCACCAGCCATGCCTACTACTGTTCAGCCAAAATGAAGGTATTTCATAGATTCTTGAACAATGGTAAAGGATCATTGCTTTAATCCCCTGAATTTGGAAGAGGTTTATTACTGAATGATTGCTAAATGATACAAATTACTGATTAATTTATGTACATCATGACATTTCACTCCGATTGTTGGTTTTCTTTTTTTCTTTTTCCCTAACTCCAATACTATTAATTCTGCACTACTATCTAAATGAAATACATGATCTCAATAGGTAGAGAAAAAACATTTGATAAAAATCAAAATGTTTTCATGATATAAAATCTCAGTAGATCAAGAATATGAAACAACATCCTCAAACGAAATTAAGTATATTTCTGAGAAATCTACCGTTACATCATCCATAAGGGTGAAACACTGAATGCCTTTTTCTTAAAGTTGGGAAGAAGATAAGACTATGCACTGACAGTACCTTTATTCATCATTGTATTGAGTAGTCTAGGATGTCCAATAGGAGTTCTGGTGGTGTGCCTAACTGCTAACCAGAGGGCTGTTCGTTCAAACCCACCAGCCACTCCTTGGAAGGAAGATTGGGCAATCTACTTCCGTAGAGATACTGCCTTAGAAACCCAAGGAGGAGTAGCTATGAGTCAGATCCTACTCAACAGCAGTTTTTTTTTTAGGATGTCCAATAAGGAAAGAAAAATAAATAAAAATATAACAATTGGAAAGAAATAAGTAAATTGTTCTCATACACAGATGACAAGAGGGAGAGCATTAAATATTTTCAATATAAAATGAGATAAACTAGTCAAATCTGGGGCGTTGACTTGAATAAACATGAAACAGAACATTTGTTCAGAAAGGCAGGTACTGAACTTTCATGAATCACTGTAGTTATTGCAGTGTATCAATGACTATATTGCCCTTTTTACTTTTAGTTACCTGCAATTGTCTCATAAAGTAAAATTTTATGGATTTATATTTCTAACTATTTAAATAGTAGTTTGGCTGAGTTAGAAATTAGATTCTATTAGGATAATTTATCTTGCTCGGCAACAGCATATCATCTAAATTATGTCATAATAAAAATGACTTCTTTAACACACATGGATTATATAGCAATATTGATATCCAAGCTCCTTTGATTTTCATGTTATGTAGAACTCCAAGGTTGGGAATTGGAGTATAAATTTATTTAAGGAGATGTGTCTCACCTCACCGTAGGTGAAGAAATTAGATTATTACTGTGTTTATCACTCTTCACTTATTTATTATGAAAGAAAATCAAATATCTCTAAAGACAACATTTGGTGCCAAGGATATAGTGTGAAAACACATACAGTTAGTTTCTGATTTGTGACAAGGTTCTTTTTTGGTGACTGTTATAAGACGGTTCTGACATAATGTGACTACCTCATTTTTTGTGCTTTTTTTTCTCAGTTTTTGTTATTATGAGCTATTATTACCAGTATCTTTACAAATCCAATCTTTATTTGTCTTTGGGATTAGAAACATATATACATGTAAATTTACATTTATGATCTGCAGCATTGTTTGTAGTACATATTACTAATGCTAAGATGTACCAAAAAAAGTAAACAAATTACATGGCAATTTTAAGTATGGTCCATCATAACTAGAATACTTCATAAATTTGGGACTACTTGTACTCATCATTTACATCAGAAAATTTGGAAGGCAACTACCTGACCAACCAACTGAAAGAGATCCATATTTGTGCTCATTCCAAAGAAAGATGATCCAACAGAATGTGGAAATTATTGACAATATCATTAATATCACATGTATGTAAAATTTTGCTAAAGGTAATTTAGAAACTACTGCAGCAGTATATCAACAAGGAACTGCCAGAAATTCAATCTGAATTCATAAGAGGACATAATATGAGGGCTGCCATTGCTGATGTCAGATGATTCTTGTCTGAAAGCAGAGAACACCAGAAAGATATTGTGGTAGTTAAGGTTGTGTGTCAACTTGACTGGGCCTGATTGAGTGGCTGGGCATTTACTCCCCATGGTGAGATTGGCAATCAACTCCATGGTGGAATTTATTGGAGCAGATGAGTAGCTGCTTCAGGGATGTGGTCTGCTTCCAGTATATAAGAAGCAGCTTTGAGGAAGGTGTCTAGCTTTTTGAAATACTTGGAACCTGCATATAGCTGAGTCTTCATTCAGTAGCCTGCCATGCTCTGTCGATCTTGAGACTTTTAATGGACTTGAACTAATGGCCTGCTGTGTGGTTTGGTAATATCAGGACTGTCTTTTTCCTTGTCAACCTTAGGTTTGTCAGCCTCAGCAGCTAGCAGCTGCCAGAGATAAGAAAAGCCTACAGCTTCAGTGGGCTGGGAGCAAGAGGCAGAGCTGAAGCCCAAGGTCTATGGGCTTTCACCCAGCCCCTAGAACCTGGCACTTTGAACTAGGACTTCCAGCCTCCAAAACTGTAAGAGAATAAATTCCTGCTTGTTCAGGTCATTCCCATTTGTGGTGTATGTCTGTCAGAGGGGCACTAGGTAACAAAAACGTATGTTTACCTGTGTTTGCTGACTATGCAAAGACATGCAATTGTGTGGATGGTAACAAATTATGGATAACATTGTGAAGAGTGAGAATTCCAGAACACTTCATTGTGCTCATGAATCTGTTTGAAGTCATTCAAATAGATCAAGGGCATACTACATGGTTTTAAAATCAGGAAAGGTGTGTGTCAAGGGTGTTTTCCTTCATCATACTTATTCAATCTGTATGCAGAGAAAATAATCTGAGAAGAACAAGGCAGCAGTATAGGAGGAAGATTCATTAATAACCTGTGATACACAGAAAAAGACTTGAAGCACTTATAGATGAAGATCAAAGACTGTAGTTTTCAGAATGAATTACACATCACCATAAAGAAGAAAAAAAAAAATCTTTACAATTGGATCAATAAGGGACATCATGATAAATGCAGAAAATATATAAGTTGTCAAGAATTTCATTTTACATGTATCCACAATCAATGCCCATGGAAGCAAAAGTCAAAAAATCAAATGACATACTACATTTGGCAAAAGACTTCTTTAAAGTGTTAGATACCAAAAATCTCACTAGAACTAAGGTGTACCTGACCCAAACCATGGTATTTTCTATAATCGTGTATGCATGTGAAAGCTGGAAAATGAACTTTAAAAGTCTGGAGAAGAATTGATGCCTTTGCATTAGGATGTTTGACAAAAATAAATAAATAAATAAATAAATATACCATGGACTGCCAGAAGAACAAAAAATTTGTCTTGAAATGTTCCTTAGAAGTAAGGATGGTAAGACTTTGTATCCTGTACTTTGGACATGTTATCAGGAGGGACCAGTCCCTGGAGAAGGACATCATGCTTGGAAAAGTAGACAGTCAGCAAAAAGAAAAAGATCCTCAATGAGACAGACAGACACAGTGGCTCTAACAAGGAGCTCAAGCATAGCAACAGTTGTGAGGATGGTACAAAACCAGGCTGTGTTTTGTTCTGTTGTTCATAGGTTCCCTATGAGTTGAAACCCTGTTGGTAACATGTAACAACAGCAACCTGTATTATATTCTCTAATTTCAGTAAATAGTTCTACCTATAGTGGAGAGTTTCTGTATTCATTGCATACAACTCAAGATAAGTCTAATACATTTGTACTAAACTATTCGGAGTCATTTCTCTTGCTCTCTTCCTCCATACCCCATTGGATATTCACAAATGATTATTTGACAAGATTAGCAATTCCAATATAAATTCTTCAAGATAATCAGTAGTGATTAATTGAGCATTGACTATGTGGTAGACATTGATGATAGGTGGGTGTATAGGTAGGTCATGGTTTCTTTCAACAAGGACACTCAACAATCAAGGTGGTATGTGAGTTGGCTGAGAAAGAAATAACTATAACACCATGTTCAAAGAGGTAAATTAGTATAGCAGTTAAGAGTACTAGCTCTGGAGAAAGATTCACTTTTGGGCTTCACTGTTGTTATGGATTAGGTACTTTGATTAACCTTTTTACTGGCTCAATTACTTCACCTGTACTATTGGCCCAATAATATCATCTCCCTTTAAAATTTGTGGGAAGACTAGTGAATCCATGAAAGGTACTTGTTGTTGTTGTTGTTATGTGCCGTCGAGTCGGACCCAACTCATAGCGACCCCTCCTTGGGTTTCTCAGGTGGTATCACTAGGGAAGTAGATTTCCCAATCTTCCTTCTGAGGAGTGGCTGGTGGATTTGAACCTCCAGCCTTCTGGTTAGCAGTCAATTGCCTTAGGCACTATGCTACCAGACCTCCTTGACAGGTACTTAGAATAGTAATAGAATAGTGTTCTAATAGTTGTTGAGTATGTTGTTGTTAGCTACCACTGGGTTGGCCTGCAACTCATGGCAACCCTATGCACAATGGAACAAAACACTGCTGCATCCTGTGCCATGCCTGCATTGACGGGGGATTGAACCACTTTGATCCATTTAATTTTCACTGAGTGATTTACAGAAGTAGGTCTTCCAGGTCTGTCTTAGCCTAGAAGCTCTACATCATGACAACATGCAAGCCCCAACTGATGTGTATAATAGTATGTGTTAATAATAAACACACTATAAATTTTAGCTACCATTACACTAAGTGCTAAATATTTCTGTTGTTGTTGTTATGTGCCATTGATTAGAACTCATGTCTATGTCATATATATATGGTTATATCAATCAATGTAATATTTGCAAGATATTGCTATATTGTTATAATCTATGGGAAAAAATGAGAAAATACTTGAAATTTGTTTATACTATGAATCTCCTTTCCTCTGCTTGTTTTCCTTGAGATTTTGTTCTTAAACTGTATAAAAACATACTTTTGATTATTCATTCATACTAAGGTATAAGCGATGGAAACCAATCACTATTGAACTCTTTCTTTATTTAAACTATTTTTAAGAAATTCATGATATGCAAAACACCATGCGAGGCTTAAGCAGGAGCTAGATGTATGTGAGGAAGAGATAGATGATTGATTGATAGATAGAACGAACGAACATTAACAACAACAAACACACAAACAAAAACACTTGAATGCTTTGGAATCATGTTGGTGTATTAATCCTAACTCCACTCTTTATTATCTGTGTCACTGTGGACAAATCTTTTAACATCTCTGGGCTTTCGTTTCCTTGTCTTAATCCTTGGTTACCAACATGTAGCTTTTATGATGTTATAAAGATTCAATGAAATAATGTATAGGGAGCACCTTGTCCTCTATACTCACAAGGAGGCCACAGTGCAGCAGGCATGATATAAATGAATATGAATAGCTATGGAGCAATCAGAATTGATGTAGGGTGTATAACACATGACTATGGCACACAATAGGTGCAAATTATTTTTCTGGTAGTTTATACCATATTGGCACATAATGGTTTCAGTGCTTCTGAGTACCTGAAATCACACAAGCAAGATACTCATTTTACTGACTCTGCTTTCATTAGGATTTGCATCACACAATTGTGAGCAACTTACACGTAAGGAATATCATCTTGTCTCTCACTATGTTGGTAGTATTTATTATTTATTTATTTTAGATCATGGAATTAGATTGCCCACTGAAATGAAAAGAAGGTAATACACCATGGGTGAAAAGATGTAATTATCATAACTGCCTTTCTCTTCATTTTGTCCCTTGAAGTGTAAATTTTAATGAGATAAAGACTTGAAGTAGAAAGTAGCTCTATGGGTTTTGTTTTTAATATGAAGAAAGACTGAGCTAGGTCAAGCATACGAACTTCATCTGAGTTGGAGGGTGGTGCACTTTGTTTTAAAGATACTCCAGCTGTATAACACCTTGAGCACCTTCATGATTGTACTAATTTATTTTGCAGCTCCTGCTGTTCATTCTAATGATGTCAATATGCCACTTATCATCTATTTTTATGTTCTTTATCTGAAATGCACTAGAACAGGGAATGTTGTTTCTCTTTTGCTGTTTTCTTTTTCTGTGTAATTTCTAGAGGAAATAATACAGGATACCCTGCCCCATTAAAAAGAAAAAAAATATGAAGCCGAAATTTAGCAAATGGAACTTTATTCACAAGAAGGGGTGATATTCCATTCTGAAATTATATATACAAATTTATTCCTTTGATTCCTCAGTTAATTTTAGTAGAAGCCTATTAGGGTATTAAGTCATTGTTACAGTGTCAATTCATACTCCTTACAGTAAGCCTTTGCTCTTTTCAATCTCCCTTCATCCTTTTCCCCTGAATGGCTTTATATAGATAAATATAGGTCAACATTTCAGGCTTTACAGGTCATATAATTTCTGTCACAAGTAATCAGCTCTGCCATTATAGTGTGAAAGCAACCATAAACAAAAATTAAATAAACATACTTGGCTGTATTTTAATAAAACTTTATTTCTGGACATGAAATTTGAATTTTAATTTGCCATGTTATAATTTTGGCATGTTAATATTTTCTTCAACTATTTAAAGTATGAAAATTATTTTTTAGCTTGTAGGCATTACAAAAATTGGTAGCAGGGCAAATATGGGCTACAAGCTATGGTGATCTCAAATATTTATCTTTGCTTCTTGTATAAATGTCTTCTCTCTCTCTCTTTAAATTTAAAGTGATAAATGCTGAAAGAAAATTAAAATAAAGCATTCAGGAAATTCAAGGGAGGCTTCATGAAGAGTATAAATTTTTTACTGGCTTAAAATCTGCTACCACTGGGGAACATTCCATAGCTGAAAGTTGCAGGCATAACCCAGGTCAGTCAACTGACAAAGCGTGTGCTATTTGGCATACCAAAAGTAAATAAAAATTCCTTGGATTGTTATGTATGCATTTATTTATTTTTGCTCAGTCAGTATCATTATCATATCTCTATAGGAATTTTCTAGGCAGTCTTCCTGGCAACTGTGCTGAATTACTTTGATATTTGACTACATTTCACAAGTTAAGTGATCTTCATTTTCTATCCAGGAAATGACTGAGATCTTCAGAGAATCTAGTTTACAGTTCTTTGTTGCTCTAGGAACATCCCTGGCTTTAGTCATTTTGACCCCAACTTGGAAATTTTCTGTCCTTAAACCTGACTCTTTTTGTCTTGCCCTCAAGCCTTAGCTACAAACAAAAGCCAAAGTGACCCTTTTATCACTCTTATTCTGTAACTTCCTTTCAACAAATACCCTGACAGTACCTTTGGAAAAATATATCCTGGGGTCTATTTATACAAAGTTCTGTAAGATGTAATACTCCTTTTTGGTAATTGGAAGATGTCTATAGTCACAGTTAATATCTAAAATCTTGAAATGTGTGACTCTTCCTTGTTAACCTGATATTTTGTTCTCTAGAGTGTTCTCTGCTATGGCCACATTCATTTCATAAGTAATATTCTTTTTCCATTAGGATTCTTCTCTCTCAACAGGCTTAAAGAAAGATTTATTTTCACTCCCACTGGTAGTCTGGCTTCTTTGACTCCTCCATTCTTTTGTTGTCTTTTTGAGCTTGTCTCTTGGAGTTATGGATATTTTATGTAGGTCATGCATTGTATAGGTATTATCAATGGCTGAGTCCTTTTGTCTCCTTCAAATGTCAAATAGCCAACCTGATTATTTTCTAAAATGTTCAGTACTTTGCAGCTGCAACATCCCTGTATAGAGTTAAAAAAAAAAAAAAAAAAAGGATACTTTTCTCAAAACTACTTTTGTTTTCTCTTTCCTACTAGAATATTTAGGTTAGAGGCACTTCAAATTTAGATATCCTTTCTAAATTCACCTCCAAACAATACATCCAAATGCATCTTTTATGTGTATAATAATGCATTTTGGCTTGGTGTCAGTGAAAGCATCAGGCTTGGAATTAATTAGAAGACCTGGCTTCAAATTTGTAATCTTTGTTTCTGTCATTCAATAAAA
>NW_006922003.1:1377350-1379078 GCF_000298275.1 Orycteropus afer afer | reverse complement strand
TTAAAAAAAATAATTAAAACACATTGCATTCTAACATTGATGTTGTCAATTCCAGTATGTTTAAGTCAAATGGTTTATTGCCTTCATGTGTTATTTCCTTGGTAGACATACAGAAAGGATGGTGAGTAGTCAATTTCCTTCCCTTCCTCACATTAGCAAACTAAATATTGCCTCTCTTTCCAAAAAGAAGATTATTGTTAGGTGGTAAACCTATCCTTCAAAGGAAAAAGATGGTGCTCTTAACTGAATAAAATCTGTTAATGATGATGAAATCTGTACTTTTCTTTCCTACTTTGTTTTTAATTCCATTCCCATCAAATATTTCTAATAATAAAATCTAGAGTGGTGGGAAGACTTGATTAGATTAAATTCTTCACATTGGTCTTAAATTTTAGTAGATTTTTAATATATAAATTCCATATGATAATGATAAACAATTTGCTTTAGGGAATCAGTCTTCCTTCTGTACCTGGTTGACTAGTCTTACATGCTATTATCCTGCAATAAATGTGGTTCATTGTCTGGGCAGCATAATGTGGAAATAAACAGTTCTTCCAAGGATAAAACACCATCACTTGACCCAAATGTTGTGCCAATTTTAATTCCTGACTCCATTCTCTTCAGTGACTGTTCAGCCCTTATTCCAGAAGAATGTTAAAGAAAAAAAAAAAAATTGAGAGTGTTTATGGTTAAATGATCTCCATTAACATCTTCTAAAATGAAATCAACATTTTGCCTGTTGTTGTTGTTATGTGCCGTCGAGTTGGATCTGACTCATAGCGACCACCCTTCCTTGGGTTTCCGAGGTGGTATCACTAGGGAAGTAGATTGCCCAACCTTTTGCCTAGCTAAGTTAAATGGAATTTAGGGAAGGATAAGTGCATGTATGTGTACGTGTGTGTGTGTGTGTGTGTGTCTGTCTGTCTGTCTTCAGTTTGTCCAGGGTGTTACTTATGCCACTGAGCTTCACAGCTGTATTTTCTCAGATGTATTTAACAAAATATTGTATTCCTTGGATGATGTCCCATTAGTGTCTAGGACAAACGTGATCATGGACTTCTCAAGTCAGAGAGAGTAATTCTGGAACTCACAATGGAAGAGCATTTTCTATCTCTGTGTTTGCATGTCCTAAGTCAAAGTTCTGGGTTGTCTTTCTTAATGATATTCTTTGTGTCTTTACAAAAAGTCTGCTCCTTTCCTGCTATGAAAGAAACTTTCATCTCAGTTGTTTCTGCAGGTGTTTAAGTGTCACTTTCGTTATAAAATTACCCAATGCCCGGCAGTTTTATTTTTAATACATCTAAATTTATCCTTTGTAGTTCACTTCTAGGAGCTCTGGTAGCACAGTGGTTAAGCCCTGTATGCTATAGAAAAGGTTGATGGTTCAAGCCATCAGCTGTTCTGGGAGAGAAAGATGTGGCAGTCTGCTTCTGGAACGATTTACACACTTGAAAACCATATTGGGCAGTTCTACTCTGTCCTGTAGGATCAATACAAGTCAGAATTCAACTTGCTGGCAATGGGTTTAGTTCACTGGCATAATTTTTTGTAAGTTAGTAGTGGGTTAAAACAAAACAAAACAAAACAAACTGCCATTGACTCAGATCCCTCTTTGGGTTTCTGAGGCGATGTTGTTGTTGTTGTTATGTGCCGTCGAGTCAAACCCGACTCATAGTGACCCCTCCTTGGGTTTCTGAGGCAGTATCACTACGGAAGTAGGATTGCCCA
>NW_006922003.1:1361520-1377105 GCF_000298275.1 Orycteropus afer afer | reverse complement strand
AGGTTGAGCTGATCTTGGCTGAGCTATTTCATTGTGTGCAGTCAGCTGGTAGTATGCTGGGGGCTTCCTGTCCTTGGATGTTCTGAGCTAGGACTAGTCACTTCTCCTCTGCAGAATTCTCACATTATTCCATAGGCTAGGCTGGGGATATTTTTTTGTAATTAATATGTTATCCAACTATTCTGGGTAGATGGAGAATTTTATCAGGTAGATCAATAATGCAATTAAACAATAAGTGATGAGCAGTGAATGTTTTCATCATAATAATGAACTATCAACAAACTCAGAGCCACATAAACAGTTTTAAACATGAACATATAAAAAACCATCATAAACTTTAATGATCACCCCAAATTTGTCAATATACAATACTGGTGGCCCTGCTCCTTTCATTACCAGCTGTTAGATGATTCTTTTCCTCTGAGCCCCAGGTTAACATAAAAATAATTTTTAAGACAGTACTCCAGGCAACCATTTCTGATTCATCTACTTTTGCCTGGGAGATAAAATTGATTTTCCATTGAGAATGTACATTTACTCCATATTTTACACAGCCCAACTTTTTCTAATGTGATTCAGCAATTGGAGACTAACTAGATCACACTATGTTTCATCCATTTTCAATGCAACCTTAAAATGCCCTCGTAGTATTTGGTGTAATGAAGTTCAAGAGAAGAGTTATTGCAAGTTATGAGAAACCAACATCAAACATATTATATTAATCCCTTTTTCTGATAGTTTATGTAGTTTAGAAATGGCTAGATGCCACTGTAGCACCAGCTTTGAATTTGGACACACCACAACCATGCTATTAAAACAATAATGACTGCATATAATTTCCAATGGACAAATTTCAATGCTCTTTCTTTCTTTTCACCTTTTGAATCTTATTTACTGAGTAGTTTTGGACAAACCTCTGTCTGGGCCTCAGTTTATACTCATCAAAAATTAGTGTTTTAGACAGTATCAGTCATTCTTAAAGTATAGTCATGAATCAGCAGCATCTCAGAATCTATTCTTTCACTATCTGCTTGTTAAAGATGCAAATTCTCTGATCCCATGTAAGACTTCGTGTTGTAATTAAGGTTGTTGTCGAATCGGCTGGGCCCGCTTGAGTGGCTGGGCAGCTGGATGTAGTTATTCCCCATGGTAAGATTGGCAGTCAATTCTATGGTGGAATATACTGGAGGAGCTGAGTAGCTGCTTTAGGGATGTGGTCTGCTTCCAGTACATAAGAAGCAATTTTGAGGAAGCTCTCCAGCATTTTGGCACACTTGAATCCTGCATGTAGCTGAGTTGTTCAGCAGTCTGCCATATGCTGCCAATATTGGGACTTCTTTTTGACACTAATCAGTGGCCTGCCGTATTGTTTGGTAACCTTCGGACTGTACTTTTTTATTTGTTGACTTTGGGTTTATCAGCCTCAGCAGCCAGCAGCTGCCTGAGTGAAGAAAGCCTCCAGCTTCAGTGGGCCAGAAATAGGAGGCAGAGCTGAAACCCAAGGTTAATGTTCTTTCACCAAACCCCTAAAACATGGCACTTTGAACTCAGATTTGAAGCCTCCAGACTGTAAGAGAATAAACTCCTGCTTCTTAAAGCCATCCCATTTGTGGTATCTTCTGTTAGAGCAGCACTAGGTAACCAAAACACTTCATTAATAAAAAAACTGATGGAGGAGGGATGGTCAGAGTATATCTTTTAATGGGCAACTTCTCCAGGTAAGCTAGTAACTTTCAGCTGCAGCAGACACACTTTTCATCTCTTTAGGTTTCCAGCATCCCAGTGTGGATCTAAGGAGTTCTGGTGGTACAGTAGTTAAAGCATCTGGCTGCTAATAAAAAGGTCAGTCTTTGAATCCATCAACCACTCTATGGGAGAAAGATGAGTTAGTCTGTTTCCATAAATATTTACAGCCTTGGAAACTCTATGGGGCAGTTCTACTCTGTCCTATAGAGTCACTGTGAGTCAGAATCAACTTGCTGGCAGCAGATTTTAGTGGACCTTCCCTCATGGCTTAGCTGATTTTTCATCTAAATCTTCTTGGGTATTTTTAGTTTAAAGAGGGGCCTCAATGAGGGTAATGCTTTGTCTGGGATTTTAATTTCCAAATCATGAGATAGCTTATCTTTGCCTCAACATATTTTCTTCTTTACCCCATCCCATGAAGGTCCTAGCCTTCTGTGCTTCAATCTTGTTACTCTTGGCTCCAGGAAGCCACATTTCCAAGAAGAAAGTTTTTTTTTGGTTTTGATATAAGATGAAGACAGTCTCCAAATCACAGATTGATTTTATTTGTATGTCAGAAATAATTATGAATTTTTTATTGCCATCCAAAAGAAAGCCTGATAGAAAAGACATTATTGACTCTGGATTTAGACAATGCTAAGAGTAAATTTCCAAATCTTTAGCTTGAAAATGTATTATATTCTACCAGTTGCCTGATTTCTCTCCTTTTATTCTTTTATAATCTATGAAAACAAAAATGTGGACAACCCTGAAATATGACATGAATGAAATTACCTGGCATGTAGCAGGCACTCAATAAACTTGTTTTGTTCAGTTTCCCAGTCTTCACAATCACAATCAGACAACTTGATTTTTCAAAACCTTTTGCTATCTGAGCCAGCAAGCCCATATTCACAATCCCTGTCTTCCAATCAGATAAACTCCCACCTCCCCGTTGAAGATTCTACTTGTGACACCATCATTTTCTCTCATTGAATCCCTTCATTTTTCACTATTTTCATTCTCATACTCCCCTTGCCAAGAATGTTTTCTGGCTTTCAGAAAATAAATCAAATCAGGGACTCATCATGGTCAGTAATAATAACAAAACTATAAAATAAAAAATAATGATAGCTAACATTTGTTGAAAATTTATATTTAGTAATGGATTCTTCAAAGCAATCTTTTGATATAGGTGATACTATTTTCACTTTATAGATGAGGAGACTGAAGCACAGAGAAGGTAATAATCTAGCTCAAAGTGACAAAGCTGAGAAGTGGCAGAGCTAAGATATGAGGAAACATGAAAATAAAATCAAATGATTGCAATCTGAGTTTCCATATAAAGGATAAATTGAAAAAAAAAATGAAGAGATATCTTAAATAAAATATTTTTAAGAGCAGAATCATATATAAAGCTCTTAAAATTTAATAATAATCGAGTCATTATATTGGAAAAAAAAGTAAAAATCAGTTTATATTATTATCCCCTTTTATATACATCAGGTCCTTGGGTGACATAACTGGTTTGAGATTGGCTACTGACTGAAAGGTTGGCTGTTTGGACTCTCCCAGCAGTTCTGCAGAAGAAACCTTGGTGATCTGATCCATAAACATCACAGACAAGAAAAAACTGAATAACAGTTCTACTATATAACAAATGGAATCACCATAAATCGGAATTGACTTGAGAACAATGGGTTTGGCTTTGTTGTTTTGCTAAAGCTGTATACAGAGGCATTGATTCTTTTAATAACATTCAATATAATTAAAACATATTCTGGTGTATGTGTGTGTGTGTGTGTGTGCGCGTGCACACATCTTTGCATGTTTGCATGTATGTATGCATGTACATATGTATTTCTTTGTATTTAGACCTAGATGTAAATAATTTTAAGGTTATGGAAAAAGGACTGAGACACTTTTGGGTTTAAGGAATGAAATCAAATTGTCAAGGATCATTTGAGACTGACAAATTGAAAAAATATATACACTACAGCATAAATATAATTCTATTTATAGTCAACAGAACTTCCTAATACTATGGTTATTGGAATGGACAAGTTTATTACATGTATTTTCAAACTTGACAGCACACTTTTAGTTCTAGAGAAGACTGATTTAATACCCTTTTGGTACCTATAAGTCAAAACCTAAAAAAGTATCACAATTCTCTAGTGTAGGGCAAGAGAAAGGTGCTCTGGTGGTACAGTGGTTAACACATTTGGCTGCTAAAAACAAAAGGTCAGTGGTTCAAACCCACCAGCTCCTGTGCAGGAGAAAAAGGAGTCAGTCTGATTTTGTAAGGATTACAGCTTTGGAAACCCTATGAGGCAGTTCTATGCTATGGTATAGGGTCATTGTAAGTCAGAATCAACTCCATGGCCAGGGATTTGGTTTAGCTTTAGGGCAAGAGAAATGATATTCCTATAATGTATGTCTTGGAGAGGTATTCCAAAGAATAATTCTGTTTAGAGATTGTTTTATCATGTCACCCATTTCATTTATCATGAACCATGTTTACTTGATATGAAATTCTACTTATTTCTTTAATTTTTACAAAAGAGCAATACAATGTATGATACATTCATGGCATCATATTGGTTTTTCAACAAATATTAATGAGAATCTGTAATTTGTGCCAGGCACTATCTAGGAATAGGGATACAACAGGAAAGACAAGATCCCTAAAGTCACAAACCTAATATTTTACGAACAATAAACTATTGGATAAGAATACACCCATTTGTCACTTGTTGGCATGGTTAGTTTCCAAAGATGAGGTCATTATTGGAAAATAATCATTGTGCAAATAGGCCGAATGATCACATCAGATCACAAAATAGAGAATGATTCTATCATTGCATAACTGCCAAGTTACATCATTATATCATCACCAAATTAAATCATTATATCACTGCCAAATCACATCATTACCTAACTGCCAAACCACGAGAAATCATGACCCAGCCAAGTTGACACATAACCTTAACCATCACAGCCAGCATGACTCTTGCCTCACATCTCCACATTATTGACTGCCAGATGTACATCATTAATGCACAAAATAGTTGGACAGTAGATTTTTTACTACTGATGTAAGTATGAAATATGGGATAATGAGATAATGGACAAGTAAGGAGTGGGTGTATATAAGATAGTGCTGTTGTTGTTGTTGTTGTTGTTGTTGTTATGTGCCATCGAGTCAGACCAGACTGCTAGAGACCCCTCCTTGGGTTTCCGAGGCAGTATCACTATGGAAGTAGATTGCCCAACCTTCCTTCTGAGGAGTGGCTGGTGGGTTTGGACCATGAGCCTTCTGGTTAGCAGTCAAGTGCCCTAGGCACTATGCTACTAGAGCTCCTAAGATAGTGTTACACGCTCTTGAAAAATAGTGTAATTTGGGGGATAGGAGGAAATAGAGAAAATAACTTGTTTTCTTTACAAACCTCTTCAAGGAAATTATATTAACCAATTTGATTTATATTTTTGAAGGATTATTCAAGCTATTGAATAAAGAATGGATAATAAGAGGGTGGGGAAAAGAGAAGCAGAAAGATCAGTTAGAAAGCAATTGTTTAGATGAGGGAAGATGCTGGTCTGAGCTAAGGTGTTATCAGAGAAAATAATGAGACCCTTCTATTTAGAAACAATTAAAGTTGTAGGTCTCAAAATATGGCACCAAAATCTAAAGTATTGGACCAAACCTTGCATCTACTAAATCTTAGATTTACTGAGTTTATTGTTTTTAAATGTCTCTCAGATAATATTGAGAAATGCTAAAATTTAAAAACTCCTACTTAGAGGTAAAGGTAGCAAAACAGAAGATGGCAACTTAACCAAAGGAACGAATCCTTAGTTCAGTTTGTTTATGTTTAAATATCATTAATGTCCCATGCAAATACAATTTTACTGAAGATAATTAAAAACTTGTTCAGTCGTACCTGGGCAGGGATCTGCCAGAAATTCAAGCCAAATTCAGAAGAGGATATGCAACAAGGAATATTGATGATGCCAGATGAATCTTGGCTGAAAGTAGAGAATACCAGAAAGATATTTCCAAAACAAAACTAATTACCATTGAATTGATTCCAACTCACAGCAACCCCCATTGGGCTTCCAAGGCTGTTAGTTTTTATGGAATCAGACTGCTTCATCTTTCTCCCATGGAGCAACTATAAATACTAACCATTAACCTTTGGTTAGGCACCAAATGTCCTAACCACCACACCACCAAAGAATGATGTTTACCTATGCTTTATTGACTATGCATCTGATTGTGTGCATCATAACAAATTATAGATAACATTGGGAAGAAAGAGAATTCCAAAACCATTGTGCTCATGAGGAACTTGTGCATAAAGAGATAGTCATTTGAACAGAACAAAAGAATATTGTGTGGCTTAAAATAAGGAAAGGTGTGTATCAGGATTGAATCTTTTCACCATATTTATTCAATCTGTATGCTAAGCAAATAATCTTAGAAACTGGACTGTATGAAGAAGAACATGGCATCAGGATTGGAGGAAGACTCATTAACTACCCATGATACTTGGATGCCATAACCTTGCTTGCTGAAAGCAAAGAACACTTGAAGTACTTATTGATGAAGATCTAAAACTACAGCCTTCAATATGGATTACACCTCAACATAAAGAACCAATAAGCAGTACCATGATAAATGTAGAAAAGATTAAAGTTGTCCAGGATTTAATTTTACTTAGATTCAACACCAATCGAAGCAGCAGTCAGGAAATCTAACAAGATATTAGAATGGGAAAACCTACTCTAAAAGAACTCTTTAAAACGTCAAAACAGCAAAGATGTCACTTTGAGGGCTAAGGTGCTCCTTACTTAAGCCGTGGTCTTTTCAATTATCTCACATGCATGTGAAGGCTGGACAATGAATAAGGAAGGCTGAAGAAGAATTGATGCATTTAAATGATGATATTGGTGAATACTATTGAATATACCATGGATTTCCAGAACAATTAACAAATCTGTGTTGGAAGAAGTACAGCCAGAATGTTCCTTAGAAGAGAGGATGGTGACACCTCATCTCACATACTTTGGACATCTTCAAGGGGGACAAGTCCTGGAAAAGTACATCATTCTTAATAAAGAAGAGGGTTAGTGAAAAAGAGGAAGATCCTTAATGACATGGCTTGACACTGTGGCGGCAACAATGGATTCAAACACAGCAACAATTGTGAGGATGGAGAAGGCAGGCAATGTTTTGCTCTGTCATACACAGGGTCACTAAAGTGTGAATTGTCTTTGCCAGTACCTAACAACAACAGAGATGTGGTGGTATAATAGACTTTTCAAAAGATTAAGGAAAGTAAAAGAATTTTTTGATTCAATAAAATCACTTCAAAATCAATGTTGGCAATATAATTAAAAGTAGTTACTCAACCATTTTGGCAAAGCAAGCTTTGGTGAAGCACTGCATTTCTTGACTACTCTATCTTCTTCCTCCATTCTCTTTTCTCTGCTCTCCCTAGTACAAATGTGTTCACATATAATGGAGAGCAATTTTCCTGCTTCTTGGTTCATCCAATTTCATCAGCTAAAAGTCTACTCTTCCTGCCTGCCATGGATTCAATTGTGTCCCCAAAAAAGGTATGTTGCAGTCTTAACTCCCAGTCCCTGTGAACGTGACCTTGTTTGGAAATAGGCTTTTTGAAGTTAACATGAGGTCATACTAATCCCATACGACTGAAATCCTTACAAAAGAGAAGAAACATAGGCTGTCTTAGTTACATATGCTAGCCTAACAATGACAACAAAAACACTAAAAATGGGTAGCTATAAAGAACAGAAATTAATTTTCTTACAGTTCAGGAGGCCATAAGTCTGAATTAAGGGA
Organism: Orycteropus afer afer; assembly: GCF_000298275.1. NCBI lineage: Eukaryota > Metazoa > Chordata > Mammalia > Tubulidentata > Orycteropodidae > Orycteropus > Orycteropus afer. Next base: position 1,369,511 of record NW_006922003.1, on the reverse strand, counting down.
GTGGATCTAGAAGGAAGTCCTTTGGTGGTAGTCCCAGGAGATCCTGGACATTCTTTGGTATCCTTTGACAATCCCATCATTCCTAGGTGTTCCTTGGTGCTCCTTGGTAATCCTTGGTGTTCCTGGGTTCTTATACCATTTGCTGTGTTTGTCTGTCTTCATGTCGTGTCTTCCTATTGTGTGTGTCTTTGTGTTTACTCCATTTCTTTAATAACAGAGAAGTGATTAGATTTAGGACCCACTCTAATCTAATGAGGCCTGATATGGATTCATTACATAACAAAAAAGCCATATTTCCAAACAGGATTAAATCCACAGGTACAGGAGCTAAGGCCTCAATATATGTTTTGGGAGAACACAATTGAATCCAATACACAGGCACAAAAGGAAGACAGCCATATAAAATCACAGGTAAAGATTAGAGTAACATGTACAAGCCAAACAATGACAAGAATTGCTAAGAATCACCTGAAGCTTGGGATGATTGTTGTCTAGATCTTTCATAGAAAACAGCTTTGCTGGTATCCCGAATCTGGACTTTCAGCCTCCAAACTCTGAAAGAATATAATTCTGTTGTTTTAAACACATATCAATATACCTATGAGCCCAAAACTCTATGCTAATTTTCTTTCTGAAACTTCTAATGCACTCTGGTCGAAATCATCATTATTACCCAATTAAATGACACTTATCACCATATGGTTTCATCTACATGCACCATAGGAATGAGGTTTTGTTTTCACTGCTGCTGGTTTATTTACTGTCATTGATTTTGTCAAATTTTCTGATATTTTAGGTAAAATATTGTGGTGATTAATAACAACCTTTTTGAGAATTAAGTAGTTATTAAAGAAAAAGGAGAAATATAAAAATGACTTCCATTCAGTTTCTAATAATGTTATAGCTAATAATGTTGTAATTCATTATACAAAGACTATGCAAAACTATTTGTTGTTATTATGCAGATAACCTAAGAAATGTTACATTTAAGCAATTTATTACAACTATATTTATTACATATTATTCTATGATTAAAATGGATAATAAACATTACTAAGGATTCTTTATGGTATAGTATGGAAGGGGGTCCATGTTGGAGAGATGGCACTAACCCTGGTGATGTCACTGCCTGGGATGCTTAATGTAATTCCTAAACACAATTCTCTATCAAGGAACCACTTTGGTATCAGCAATTAAGAAACTGTACTCCATTATACGGAGGAGTCAATTTTGATTGCCATGATTCTAAAATGGTCTTAAAAACCATTAATTTACTAAAATGATATATTTTAGTATTAAAATGATTTTTAATTAAGAGGAAAGTGCTTAAATGTTACAAAAGACATTCATTATGAATGTTAACATCACTACACCTTTACTAGCATTTCATGTTCTTTTATTTTGGACTTCAAATAAATAATATCATTTTAATTTAGAGCTTTTCTATTCCATGAATATTGATGAATATTCTTTCAAAGTCTACACAGGGCCAATAATAATTACATTCCATTTTTTCAAAAATTAATTTTCAAATTTTGGTGGCAATTATTACCATTATACATTATAACCTGATACAAAAGTGAATAAATAACATAATCCAAGGAAAATTATTCTTTTCCTATATAGTTATTTTATTGCAGCAATATTTGTACCACTTTTCAATATGGATGTGAGAGCAAAGTATAACACAATTCTTTTTTTCTCTTAGAACTATATCTGTTTTATAAGATTGCTACTCTATTAATCATAACTTTGGCAGCTCTATGCTTGGATTGCAGTATAAAATGTAATTTATTAAAATCTGTGCCAAGCAAGTCTAAGACAGAGAGTTCAGTATTTATTAATGCTTTTTCCATTTTAGGCTTAGAGAAAGCTGAATTAAATGCAGTAAAACTTCTGACACTCTCTTCACACTTAATTCTTTTGGGTACAAAAAGAAGTCTTTATTATTTAAAATAGACACCATAACTAAAAGAAAAAGAACAAAACAAAAAACTCTAAAACCTTTCAATAGGTCTCTGTTTTTTTAATCTCTGGAGTCTGAGAGGATCCCCTTGTAACTGGGTGCTAAACCAGGTTCTTCTTTGGAATAGTGAAATAAGCCTATATATTTTTGGTTCTTTATGATCAAAACTGGGTGATCAAGCTTAATCAGATTAACTGATAAGACCAGCTTCATCTTTTCTTTCTTATTACTGAGAAAAAGTTGGTGTCATAATTCCTAGGACTCTAGCACAAATAGAAAGCAGTCTGGTGGTGAAGTGGTTAAGACATTTGGTTGATAACCATAGGTTGGTGGTTTGAATGCAACAGCCACTCCACCAAGGAAAGATGAAATAATCTGCTTCTGTAAAGATTTACAGCCTTGGAAATTCATTGGGGGTTGCTATGAGTCAAAATCTACTTGATGGCACTGAGGTTCTTTTTTGGAGCACAAATAGAGTGATGAATTAAATAGTATTATTTTAAGTATAAACAGTATTAAATTTGTTGAGGAAAGATATATGGAAAGATAAATTTGTTGTGGAAAGATAGATTTATTGGAGGAGAAATTATTCATTTACAAATTTAGATGTAGTGCGATAGTTAAGTGCTCAGCTGCTAACTGAAAGGTTGGCAGTTGGAACCTACAAGTTGCTCCATGGGAGAAAAGACCTGGCAATCTTCTCATAAAGTTGTGCAGCCTAGGAAACCTTATGGGTAGTTCTACCCTTTAATATAGGATCTCTCTTAATTGGAATTGACTCCCAGCACACAGCACAACAACAATCTAAAATGAAAAGATATGAAGGATGATTCATTTTTTTCAGGTCAAGAAATTGAGGAGAAAATGCTCTTTTTTCAAGAATAATAAGGGAAGGGAGTACAGCATCATACAGTCATTGAAGTCAGGTGTTTAGCATTCTATGTTATCAAAACACTTTTGAATAATTTATTAAGCATTCTCTCCCAAAATGCCAGATTATTTCCATTCAATTCTATATTTTTCTAATATTCTACCTAAAGAAATAATTACTCATCTGTCAATTTGTTGTCCTGTGGTGCCTTTTGTGTTTCTGTGAGGCTGGAGGCTATGCCACTGATACTTCAAATACCAACAAGGTCACCCATGGTGGACAGATTTCAGCGGAGCTTCCAGACTAAGACAGACTTGGAAGAAGGGAGGGACCATCCACTTCTCAAAGAATTGGCCAGTGAAAACCTTATGAATAGCAGGAAAACACTATCTAATATATTGCTGGAAAACTTTACGAATAACCTTGAAACACTGTCTATTTTAGGGCCAGAAGATGATTCCCTTCAGGTCCAAGGCATTTGAAATATGACTGCAGAAGAACTGCCTCCTTAAAGTAGAGTCCACCTTAAGGACGTAGATGGAATAAAGCTTTCAGAACCTCCATTTCCTGATGGGTGTGACTCAAAATGGGAAGAAAGAGTGGTAAAAATCCATTAATACTTGGAATGTGGAATGTATGAATGTAGGAAAATTGGAAGTTGTCAAAAATGAAATAGAACATGTTAAAGATCGATATCCTAGGTATTAGCGAGCTTAAATGGACAGGTTTTGGCCATTTGGGATCAGACAATTATACTATGCCAGGAATGACAAATTAAAGAAGAATGATGTGGCATTAATTGTCACAAAGAATGTTTCGAGATCTACCCTGAAGTACAATGCTGTCAATGATAGGATAATATCTACATGCCTCCAAGGAAGACCAGTCAATACTACTATTAGTCAAATTTACATACCAACCAAGAAAGCCAAAGATGAGGAAACTGAAGAGTTTTACCAACTTTTGCAGCCTGAAATTGACAAAATACACAATGCAGATGTATTGATTATTATTGATGACTGGAATGCAAAAGCTGGAAACAAAGAAGAATCTTGTAGTCAGAAAATATGGCCTTGCTGATAGAAATGATGCTGGAGAACACATGATAGAGTTTTGCAAGACCAATGACTTATTCATTTCAAATACCTTTTTTCAACAATGTAAACAGCAGCTATGCATGAGGATCTCAACAGATGGAATACACAGGAATCAAATCAACTACATCTGTGGAAAGAGATGATGGAGAAGCTCCATATCTTCAGCCAAAACAAGGTGAAGAGGTGACTGTGGAACAGACCATTGATAGCTCAATGCAAGTTCAAGTTGAAGCTGAAGACAATTAAAACAAGGCCATGACAGCCAAAATATTACCTTGAGAGCTCTGGCGGTGCAGTGCTTGAGAAATTTGACTGCTAATCAGAAGGTTGGCAGTTCAAACCCACCAGCTGCTCTGCAGAAGGAAAATGGGAAAATCAACTTGTGTAGAGACTGACCACCTTGGAAACCCAGTGGGGGTCACTGTGAGTTGAAATCAACTCAATGGCAGCAGGTTTTGTTTAGTTTTGGGTATACCCCACCTGAATTTCAAGAGCATCTGAAGAATAGATGTGACACATTTAACACGAGTGACTGAAAACAAGATGAATTGTGGAATTACATAAAGAACATCACAAATGAAGAAATGGTCATTAAAAAGAGATGAAAGGGAGAAAAGACCAAAATGGATGTTGGAAGAGACTCTGAAACCTGCTCTTGAATGGAGAGTAGCTAAAGCAAATGGAAGAAATGACAAGATAAAAGAGCTGTACAGCTTTCAAAGAGCATCTCAAGAAGACAAAGTCAATTATTACAATGAAATGTGCAAAGACCTGGAGTTAGAAAACCAAAAGGGAACAACACACTCAGCATTTTTCAAGCTGAAAGAACCAAAGAAAAAAATTCAAGCCTTGAATTGTAATATTGAAAGTTTCTATGGGTAAAATATTGAATGATTCAGGATGCATCAAATGAAGATGGAAGGAATACACAGAATCACTGTACAAAAAAAGAACTGGTTGATATTCAACCATTTCAGGAGGTGGCATATGATCAAGAAACAATGATATTGAAAGAAGGAGTAGAAAAGCTGCACTGAAGGAGTTGGTGAAAAACAAGGCTCCAGGAATTGACAAAATACCCATTTAGATGTTTCAACAAATGGATGCTGTACTAAGGGCATTTACTCATCTATGCCAAGAGATTTGGAAGACAGCTACCTGGCCAACTGAATCGAAGAGATCCACATTTGTATCCATTCCAAAGAAAGGTGATTTCTACAGAATGTGCAAATTATCAAACAATATCATTAATATCACAAACAAGTAACATTTTGCTCAAGATAATTCAAAAATAGTTGTAGCAGTATTTTGACAGGAAACATCCAGAAATGCAAGCTGGATTCAAAAGAGGATGTGGAACAAGGGATATTATTGCTAATGCCAGACAGATCTTAGCTGAAAATAAAGAATGCCTGAAAGATGTTTACTTGTGTTTTCTTGACTATGCAAAAGCATTTAACTGTGTGGACCATAACAAATTATGGATAACATTGAGAAAAATGCAAATTTAAGAATACTTAATTGTGATCATGAACAACCTGCACATAGACCAGGAGGCTGTTATTCAAACAGAACAAGGGGATACTGCATGGTTTAACATGAGGAAGAGAGTGTGTGAGGGTTGTATCCTTTTATCATACTTGTTCAATCTGTGTGATGAGCAAATAATCTGAGAAGCTGGACTATATGAAGGAGAATGTAGTATAAGGATTGAAGAAAGACTCATTAACAACCTGTGATATGCAGATGACACAACCTTGCTTTCTGAAAGTGAAGATAACTTAAAGATTACTTATAAGGATTAAAGACTACAATCTGCAGTATAGATTACACCTCAACATAAAGAAAATGAAAATCCTCACAACTGGACCAATAAGCAGGATCACAAGAAATGGAGAAAGATTGAATTTGTCAAAAATTTCATTTTGCTTGGATCTACAATCAACACCCGTGGAAGCATCTGTCAAGAAATCAGATGACTTATTGCAATGGCAGATCTGCTGCCAAAGACCTCTTTAAAGTGCTGAAGAGTAAAGATGTCTCTTTGAAGACTAAGGTGTGCCTAACCAAAGCCAGTATTTTCAATAGCCTCATATGCATGTGAAAGCTGGATACTGATAAAGAAGCCTGTAGAAGAGTTGATGTTTTTGACTTGTGGTGTTTGCAAAGAACACTGAAAGTACCATGGACTGCCAGAAGAACTAACAAATCTGTCCTGAAAAGAGTGAAGCTGCAATGTTCCTTAAAAGTGAGAATGGACAGACCTGTCTCCCCTTCTTTGGTCATGTTATCAGAAGAGACCATTCCGTGGATAATATCATGCTTAGTAAAGTGAGAGTCAGCTAAGAAGAGGAAGATCCTTTACAAGATGGATTGACACAGTGGCTGCAATGACGGGTCCAGGTATACCAAGAATTGTGAGGCTAGCACAGGACCAGGCAGAGTTTCATTCTGTTGTACATAGGGTAGCTATGAGTCAGAGCCAAGTTGAAGGCACCTAACAGCAACAACAATAAAAATAATTGAAAGGTCCTTCTATAAAAATTTAAAAAAAAATGTTTTACTCATACAGATATACAGCATAATCTATTTTTGTTTATCTCTGTTTTTATTATTCTTGTTATTTTTAATTTCTATATTCCAAAACAAAAACACCAAACTCACTGCCATGGAGTTGATTCTAATCACAAGGACTCTGGTTGGGTTTCCAAGGCAGTAAATTTCACGGAAGCAGACTGCCTCATCTTTCTTCTGTGGATGAGCTAGTGGGCTTAACCACTGACCTTCTCATTAGCAGCCAAATGCCTTAACCACTACATCAATAGAGCTTGTAAATAATATTTGACCTTTGAAAAATATTGGTTAAACGTTCTTTTGGTAGCTCTGGTGGAGTAGTGCATAAGGCATTCGACGGCTAATCAGAAGGCTGGCAGTACAAACCCACCAGCCACTCTTCAAAAGGAAGATTGGGCAATCTACTGCTAGAAATAATAATAATAATAATAATAATAAAACACATTGCCTTCTAGTGGATTGACTCATAGTGACTCCTCCTTGGGTTTCTGAGGCAGTATCTCTACAGAGGTAGATTGCCCAATCTTCCTTCCTATCTTCTTTCCCAGAAGTGGCTAGTGGGTTTGAATTGCCAGCCTTCTAGAAAGTAGTCAAATGCCTTAGACACTCTACCAGAGATACCTCTTTGGAAACCCAAGGAGGGGTTGCTATGAGTAAAATCCACTAGATGGCAATGAATTTTCTGAAAATGTTCTTTTGTCAAGAAAGTAACTGAAACTTAGTCTTCTCCTAAAAACTTCAAATTCTTGAGATAAGAATTCAAGGCTAAATTTATAACAAAATTAAACTTATATTTAATTTAAAGCATTTTACAGTATTTTTTGTTACATTGATTATTGAGTGTGTTTTTTAATATAATTTTAAAATAACTTATTCTTCTTGTAAACTATGTGGGTGAAAGATAATTAGCTGAGGTTAATAAAACACATGGTCTGTAAACTGTTAATGGCAGATTAGTAAATATTTTCAAAACAACTTGCTTATCTTCAGAATCCAATTTATCTGTTTTAAAATAAGTTTACATATTTTTTTACATAGCATGAGAATTGTTAGAAATTTTTATAGCATTTGATAAAAAGAAAAATAACTAAATATTTGCAACAGCCATCCAATATCTACATATTAAGGTCTATGATGATTTTGTAATGTGCCTAATGGGCTAGTCTGAACTACATTTCCCAGAATTTGTTTGCTTGTACGCTTCCAGGTTAGGTAGGCCACAACAGAGACCCTTTTTTTTTTTTTTTTCACTTTTATTGTGGTGAAAACATACATAACAAGACATCAACATAACAAATTCCACATTCACAACTGAAGGACACTGATTACATTTTTCATGTTGTACCACTGTTATTGCTATTCTTTTCAAAAATATTTTACCACCTATTAACATAAACTCAATGATCTCCCTAACAAAAGCTTCCCCTTTCTCTCTCCCTACCCCTGGTAACCACTAATAATCTTTGGTTACTATATATATATA
>NW_006922003.1:1358762-1361050 GCF_000298275.1 Orycteropus afer afer | reverse complement strand
GTGATCCTTGCTATATTTGAGCCCATCGTCACAGCCACCCTGTCAATCCATCTCGTTGGAGGCCTTCCCCTCTTTCATCAAATCTCTACCTTACCAAGCATGACATCCTGCTCCAGAGAATGGTCCCTTCTGACAACATTACCAAGTAGGTGAGATGAAGTCTGGTCATTCTCACTTCCAAGGAGCATTTTGCCTGCATTTCCTCCAGGACAGATCTGTTAGTTCTTCTAGCAGCCCATGGTACTTCCAGCATTCTTCTACAACCCCACAACTCAAAAACATCAACTCTTCTTCCCTCGTCTTTATTCATTGTCCAGCTCTCACATGAATATGAGGCAGCTGAAAATATCATGGCTTGTGTTAGGTGCACCTTAGTCCTCAAGGAGACATCTTTGTTTCTCAGCATTTGAAAGAGGTACAGCTGACTTGCACAGTGCTACACATCATCTAATGACCTGACTGCTGCTTCTACTGGCATCAATTATAGAACCAAGCAACATGAAGTCTTTGACAACTTCAAACTTTTCTTCATTTATCATGATGCTATTTATAGGTCCAGTTATGAGGATTTTTGTTTTCTTTATATTGAGATATAACCCATCCTACAGACTGTATTCTTCAATCTTCATCAGTAGTGCTTCAAGTCACCCTTACTTTCAACAACCAAAGTTGTGTCATCAGCGTATCACAGGTTGTTAATGATTCTTCCTCCAATCTTGATGGCATGTTCTTCTTCATATAGTCCAGATTCTCAGATCATTTGTTCAGTGTATAGATTGAATAAGTATGGGAAAATGATACAACCCTGATGCACTCCCTTCTTGATTTTAAACCATGCAGCATTCCCTTGTTCAGTTCGAACGACAGCCTGATGGTCAACGTACAGAATCTCATGAGTACAATTAAGTGTTCGGGAATTCTCATTCTTTTCAATGTTATCCACAATTTTTTTATGATCCACACAATAAAATGCCTTTGCATAGTCAGTAAAACACAAGTAAACATCTTTCTGGTATTCTTTGCCTTGAACCACCATCCATCTGACAGCAGCTATGATATCCTTTGTTCCACATCCTCTTCTGAATCCAGCTTGCACCTCTGGAAGCTCTCTGTCACATGTGCATATTTATTTATTTGTTTGTTTATTTATTTATATGTAAAATTCATTTTTCTCAACCTATCTAGAAATTTTCCTTCTGCTCCCCTCCCATCCTTGGTAACCAGCAGAGAAAGTTTCCTACTATGTATAAAACTTTCCTTGGCTTTTTACAGTAGTGGTCTGATGCAATATGAATCCTTCCATGATTGACTTATTTCACTCAACATAATGTCCTCCAAGTTCATCCATATTATACAGTGTTGTACAGTGTTTTGCAGATTCTACATTATTCATTAGGGTTGGATACCATTCTGAGAGTGCATATACCAATTATTTTATCCATTCTCTGGTTGATGGGTACTTATTTGTTTTTATCTCTTTGCTATTGTGAATAGTGCTGCAATGAACACTGATGTGCATATATCTATTTGTGTCCTGCTTCTCACTTCTTTAGAATATATATCTAGAAATAAGATTGCTGGGTCAAATGACATTTCTATTTCCAGCTTTTTAAAGAATTGTCATACCAATTTCTACAGTGGTAGTATCATTTTGCAGTCCCACCAGCAGTATATAAGAGTCCCTATATAAGAGTCCCTATCTCACCACACCCTTGCCAGCATTTGTTATTTTCTCTCTTGTTGAACTTTGCTATTAATGCTTGGGTATGATGTTATCTCACGGTTGTTTTGATACACATCTCTCTCATGGCTGATGATCACAAATATTTCTTCATATGTTTGTTGGATGCTGAATGTCTTCTTTGGTGAAGTGTCTGTTCATATATTCTGCCCATTTTTTTAATTGGATTGCTTGTCTTTTTGATGTTGAGGAGTTAGAGTTTTCTATAAAATTTAGAGATTACTCCTTTGGCCAGTGTGGCATTGCTGAATATTTTTTCCCAATCTGTAGATTCTCTTTCTCTCTTTTGGAAAAGTCTTTTGATGCACATAGGAATTAAATTTTTAGAAGATCTCAATCATGTAGTTTATCTTCTCCTCTTTGGTTATACTTGATAATTTATTTATGCCATAAATTAGAGCCCCTTAAGTTTGCTCTTAGGAGCTCTGGTAGCATAGTGCCTAAAGCAATTGACTGCTCACCAGAAGGCTGGTGGTTCAAACCCACCAGCCACTCCTCGGAAGGAAGGTTGGGCAATCCTACTTCCGTAGTGATACTGCCTCGGAAA
>NW_006922003.1:1353057-1357147 GCF_000298275.1 Orycteropus afer afer | reverse complement strand
GGTGGCTGCGATGATGGGCTCAAGTATAGCAGGGATTGTGGGGCTGGCACAGGATTGGGCAGTGTTTCGTTCTGCTGTGCATGGGGTCGCTATGAATTGGAAATGACTCAATGGCACTTAACAACAACAACAAGTTTTCTCTTGTTTTTTTCTTTGATATAATAGTCTTGTAATAGTTTTACATTTCACATTAAAGTCTTTGATCTATCTGGAGTTAGTCTTAATAAATGCTGTGAGGTATGGATCTTGTTTAATTTTTCTGCAAATGGATATCCAATTTTTTCCAGCACCATTTGTGAAAGAGCCCATTTTTTACACATTGAATGAATTTAGGCCCTTTGTCAAAGATCCCCTGACCATTGGTTAATGGGTTCTCAATTCTGTTCCACTGGTCTACTGTCATTTTACCAATACCAGGCTGTTTTGACAACTGTGGCTGTTTGGTAGGCTTTGAGATCTGGGAGTGTGAAACCTCCTACTTTGTTCTTCTTCAATAGTGCTTTCCTTACACAACGTTTCTTTCCTTTCAATACAAAATTAGTGATTGGCTTTTCCATGTCTTTAACGAATATTGAGATTCTGAATTGAGATTGCATTGGATTGATAGATTGCTTTGAGTAGTATTGACATTTGCACAATGTTCAATCTTCCTATCCATGAACATGGTATGTTCTTCCATTTATGTAGATCTCTTACAGTTTCTTGAAGTAGTGTATTGTAGTTTTATTTGTATAAGTTTTTTGTGTTCCTAGTAAAATGTATTGCCAAGGGTTTTATCTTTTTGGTAGCTATTCTAAATGGTGTTGATTATCTTATTTCCTTTTCAGAGACCTCTTTGCTGGTTAGAGGAATCCAAGTGCTTTTTGTATGTTGATCTTGTATCCCATCACTATGCTAAATCTTTCTGTAAGTTCCAGTAATTTTCTTGCTCAGTCTCTTGGGTTAATTATGTATGCTGTTGTTGTTGTTGCTATGTACCGTGAGTCAGACCCAACTCATAGCAACCCCTCCTTGGGTTTCTGAGGCAGTGTCACCACGGAAGTAGATTATGCCATCTTCCTTCCGAGGAGTGGCTAGTTGGTTTGAACCACCAGCCTTCTGGTTAGCAGTCAAGTGCCTTTAGGCACTACACTACCGGAGCTATTTATGTATAAGATCATATGATCTGCAAATAGAGATAGTTTTACTTCTTCCATACTGATTTAGTTATTTTTGATTTCCCTTTCTTTGCATAATTCCCTGGCTGTGAGGTATGGATCTTGTTTAATTTCAATGTTTAATCTTGTTTGATTTCAATTTTATTCAATGTTGAATAGAAGTGGTGACAGAGGGCATCCTCATCTGGTTCCTGTTCACAAGGGGAATGATTTCAGTCTCTCTCTGTTGAGAATAATGTTGGCTGTTGGTTTTGCATATATGCTTTTTATTATGTTGAGAAATTTCCCACAGGGGGATTCTTGAAGGATTTTGGAGGGTTGGGAATGGATACAACAGTCATTTTGTAATAGATGCAAGTTGCTGCTCCTCTGCTGACACATTTTGCTTTCAAGCATTTTCTTATCTGGCTTAAATTTCCTTTTTAGTCTCATAGTCATGCACACCAACTTATTGCTTTGTGCTCTCCAGTTGATTTAGACTCATGGTGATCAATAGGGTAGAGAAAAAACTTCCCCATAGGGTATTTTAAGCTGTTATCTTTATAAGGACCAATTAGTAGGTCTTTTCTCCCAGAAACACCACTGAGTGGGTTCCAATTACAACATTTTTTAGCAGCCAATCTCTTAACAATTACACTATCAGAGCTCCTTGCATGCTTATTTACTTACTTCTCATTATAAAAACAGGCCAAGAACTCTTCTATATACATCAGAATTCATATGGATAATTTGCCACCACTATATTGTGCATTAGGAGCTATATAATATATATAGAGCACTATATTAGGAGCTCTGGTAGCATAGTGGCTAAAGCACTTGACTGCTAACCAGAAGGCTGGCGGTTCACACCCACCAGCCACTCCTTGGGAGGAAGATGGGGCAATCTACTTCCGTAGTGATACTGCCTCGGAAACCCAAGGAGGGGTCGCTGTGAGTCAGGTCCGACTCGATGGCACATAACAACAACATATTGTGCATTTATCACTCTGAAAATGTGAATTTTTTTTTGTGTTTTTGATTTTAGTTTTGTGTCAGCATAAATAATTTCCTTCTCTGGACTATCAAATATAGCTGTACACCACTTATGGGTGTTGCTTGCTTCCCTGTCCACTTCTAATGGAAAACCTTTAGGCTATTACCCACATAATTTCTTTGCATTTCTCTCAGTGCAGCACTTAGCACAGAGGCCTACACAATAAGTTCTCAATAAATAACTCTTGAAACAAAGTGAAACTGTCAAACACTTTGAAAGGTCTGAGATTTTACCCTACTTATAAATTAGAAAATTATTCTGGCACAGTTACATAGATGTTAGCAGGAGATCCAAGAGCTCTGAGATAGGAAAAAAGAGTTTATTACTCACAACATAATGGGTAGCATGAGATTTATGTTTGTTCACTATGAATTACACCTCCACATAAATAAAACCAAAAATCCTCTCAACTGGATCAATAAACAGTATCATGATAAATGGCAAAAAAACTGAAGTTATCAAGGATATCATTTTACTTGGATCCACAATCAACACCCATCGAAGTAACAGTCAAGAATCAAACAAAGGAGTTCCGGTAAGATGGCTGACTAGGCAGAAAGACTGCACAAACCCTCTTCAAGAAAGAAAAGGGAAACCAATTAATGCAGACATAGAAGATAATCCTGGACCCCTGAGCCTTGAAGGGGAGGATATAGAAGTGGACAAAACCCCAAATAGCAGAAGAATTTGCATTAAAATACCAAAAAAAGATACAGAAGGAGCTGTGGTCTGACAGCGATCCTGAGCGATCCCAACAGCACAGCACAGACAGCTTGGAGACTCCCGAGTGGCTGTAGGACTTAAGAATTAACCTAAAAATAAGCCCTGCTAGCCAGGGACTACATGGAGGACTGCTCTGGTGGCTAGGGAATAAATGGAGGAGGTGAAGAGAAAGGCAGGTTGAGCTGTAGACTTTTGCTGTCCGGAGAGTGCTGCCATTTTGAATGTTTAAAAGAGGCTTGACTATTTTGGATATTTAAAGAGACTGCACTCTCACAAATCACTGGGGCTTAAGAAAACTTTCTGCTTGCCAGCAACCCCAAGGGCACGCCAGATCCACAAGACTGAAAAGGTGCAAGATCCCTCTTGTTACTCTTATACCCCACACCTGCTTGGTGAATGGAGATGTGGCCATCCCCCACTCCCACCTACCTTCTGGGCCCACAGGAACTCCATCACAGTCTGTGTGCTCAGAAGGAGCCTGGGTAACCTGATCTGTCCTCCACTGATCCTATTTCTCCTTTTTTATTTTTATTTTTTTCTTATTTGCTTTATTTTTTCTGGTGATCAGTTAGCTTGTATTTGTCTGTTTTAAAACAACTATATTATTCATACTTTTGCCCTATTTACTGTTATTCTTATTCTTACTCTCCCAGGTCCAAATTTTCAGCATTTTTTTTTCCCTGTTCCTGGTTGATAATATATATTTTTTTAAATTAAGTTTGTTTTTTGCCTCTTTTTTTCTCATGGTTAACCCCATTCCTTGTTTTTATTTGTGCCGTTGTCCCACTTTTTTCCCTTCATTATTATCTCTACCTTTTTTTTCTCTTAGTGCCCTATCCCCAGGTATTTCAGGTTTTCTTGTTTTCTCTTCTTGTTTTTCCCTTTTTTCTTTTTTTGGTTATTGTTCCTGTGTGATTATATGGTGTGTTTTTTGTCCATATGCTTTTAGTTTTTTTTATTCAATTGTATTTTTTGTCTAACTAAGTAGGAGACAGCAACAGTCCCCATAATACACAACTACACCAACAACTCCTGCAACTTCACTTACTGAGTGAGAGCCACTACCTCATTCTCCACCAATGGGCCAATGATAAAAAACCACCAAGAAGAGCCTGAATCACCCTTGGCTGCTCTTCACAAACAGTTAACAGAGATCTAAATACAACAATGCCACGAT
>NW_006922003.1:1351174-1352053 GCF_000298275.1 Orycteropus afer afer | reverse complement strand
AGGAGATTTCCAGATAAGCAGAAACTAAGGGAATTTGTTAAAACCAGACCAATCTTACAAGAGATACTAAAGGGAGTCCTTTGAACTGAGAACCAAAAATAGCAAATAACAACTGACCTTTAATACACAAGATGACGTAAGCCAGAAAACACAGCGATGGACATATCCAAAGTAAAATGAGCTTACAATACTGTAAACAGGGAACCAGAGACATCAATTGCCAAGTGAGGACAACTACAAACAAAAAGAGGAAAAGACTGTGTACTTACAGAACTTCTAAACGGTGAGGAAGTTAAGAGAGTTGCAATACAGAATAGACTATTCTAAACTCAGGGATAAAATTATAAATCACCGGGTAACCTCAAAGGAAAATGATAAACCTTCACATCACAATAAAAACAAGGACAAGCACAAATATTCAGCATATACTAAAAGAACAGCAACAAAGGAAATGATAACATGTTTCATAAACATAATGAGCTCAGCACAGAAAATAATAAGGAACAAAGAAACCAGGGATGCCATGAATAAACACATAAAATGACAGCAACAAATTAAAACATGTCAATAATTACCCTGAATGTTAATGGATTAAATGCACCACTCAAGAGATGGAGAGTTGTAGATTGGATAAGAAAACAACCCATCAATATGCTGCCTACAAAAGACACACTTTAGAGATAAAGACAAAAATAGACTAAAATCTAAAGGTTGGAAAAAGATACATCAAGCAAATGGCAACTGTAAGAGAGCAGGAGTGGCAATATTAATTTCTCATCAAATTGACTTTAAGAAAAAAACTACCATACAAGACAAGGAAAGACATTATATAATGATTAAAGGATCAATTGAACATGAAGATATAACCATAATAAATAT
>NW_006922003.1:1341847-1342340 GCF_000298275.1 Orycteropus afer afer | reverse complement strand
CCAGCACTGGTAGCAAAGTTCAACAAGACAGAAAATACACATGCTGGCGAGGTTGTGGAGAGATTGGGACTCTCATACACTGCTGGTGGGACTGTAAAATGGTACAACCATTGTGGAAAGCAGCATGGCGCTTCCTTCAAAAGTTGCAATTAGAAATACTATTTGACCCAGCCATTCCATTACTAAGTTTGTACCCAAAAGAAGTGAGAGCCATGACAAGAACAGATATATGCACACCCATGTTCATTGCAGTACTATTTACAATAGCAAAAGATGGAAAAAACCTAAGTGACCATCAACTGAGGAATGGATAACCAAACTTTGGTACATACACACAATGGAATACTATGCAACACTAAAGAATAATGTAGAATCTGTAAAACACTGCATAACGTGGGTGAACTTGGAGGATATTATGCTGAGTGAAATAAGTCAATCACAAAAGGACAAATATTGTATTAGTCCATTATTGTAAAAGTTAAGGAAAGGTTTA
>NW_006922003.1:1338752-1340537 GCF_000298275.1 Orycteropus afer afer | reverse complement strand
TGAACCCACACCCATGGTTTCCAGCCAAACAAAAGACAGGCATATGGGTTGAACATTTACCTGAGGTAGATACACTCCTTGGAGAGAGCAATCATGGGAGAAAGAAGGGCTGCTTATGCACAGGGAGACAGTTCAGGGGGCAGGAGTGCATGGAGGGATGGACACTGTGAAGAGGTAACTATGGGGAGGAAGTGGGAGAGGAGCTGTTGCATTGTGGTAAACTTTGGTCAATGTCATGAGACAAAGTGTATGTGAACTGCTGCATGGAAAGTGAATTTGCTCTGTAAATCTTCTCCCAAATCACACAAAAAAAAGAATCATATGAAGTATTGCACTCGGCAAATCTGTTGTAAAAGACCTCTTGAAAGTGTTAAAGAGCAGAGATACCTCTTTAAAGACTAAGGTGAGCCTAATCCAAGCCCTAGTATTTTCAAGTGCCTCATATACATGTGAAAGCTGCATAATGAATAATGAAAAGCAGAAAAGAATTGATGCATTTGAATTGTGGTGTTGGTGAGGAATACTGAAAATACCATGAACTGCCAGAAGCATGAACAAATCTGTCTTGGAAGTACAGCTATAATGTTCCTTAGAAGCAAGAATGGCCAAACTTCCTCAGTTACTTTGGTCATGTTGGCAGAAGGTACGAGTTCCTGGAGAAGAATATCATGTTTAGTAAAGTAGAGGGTTAGCAAAAAAGCAGAAGACCCTCAATGAGATGAATTGACACAGTGGCTAAATAATGGGCTCAAGCATAGCAAAGATTGTGAATATGCCACAGGACTGGGCAATATTTCCTTCTCTTGTACGTACAGTGGCTATGGGAGGTAGCTGACTCAACAGCATCTAACAACAGCAAAAGCTTCAGTTGCACACCAAGATCCATGTGGAAGATGTGGTTGTCCAGGAATATGTTGTACCCACAGTGTATCTCTATCACAATTAAACAATCATAATCTTAGGAGATTCCTAATTATATGAAGGAGGTGTCAACCAAATTTAAGGAGCTCTGGTGGCATAGTGGATAAAGTATTTGGCTGTTAACAGGAAGGTCAGAGGTTCAAACTCACCAACCTCTCTGTGGAAGGAAAATAGAGCAATTTACTTCTGTAAAGATTTAGAGGCTTGGCATTTGTATATGCCAAGAAATCTGGAAAAAGCTCCCTGGTTAACTGACTAGAAGAGATCCATATTTGTGCCCATTCCAAAAAAAGGTGATTTAACAGAATGTGGAAATTATCAAATAATATCATTAATATCACATGCAATAAAATTTTACTGATGAAATTTCAGAAGTGTTACAGCAGTATATTGACAGGAAATTACCAGGTTTTCAAACCAGTGTCAGAAGAGGGTCTGGAACAAGGGATATCATTGCTGATGTGAGATGGATCTTGGCTGAAAGCAAAGATCACCAGATGTATGCTTCCCTGTTTTTTATTGACTATGCAAAGGTATCCAACTGTGTAAATCATAACAAATTAAGGATAACATTGTGAAGAATGGGAATTCCAGAATACTTAGTTGTGCTCATAAGGAAGCTGTACATAGACCAAGAGATAATCATTCAAGCACAACAAGGGAATACTGCATGTTTTAAAATCAGGGAAGGTGTAAATCAGGGTTGTATCCTTACTCTATACATATTAATCTGTATGCTAAGCAAAGAATCCAAGAAGATGGACTATATGAAGCATGCAGCATCAGTAATGAAAGAAGTCTCATTAATAACCTGAAGAATGCAGATGATACAACCTTGTTTGCTGAAAGTAAATATGACTTGAA
>NW_006922003.1:1332522-1338626 GCF_000298275.1 Orycteropus afer afer | reverse complement strand
AAAAAAAAAAAAAAAAAATTCTCACAACTGGACCAATAAGCAACAACACGATAAATGGAGAGAAGATTGAAGTCAGGGATTTCATTTTATTTGGATCCACAATCAATAATCATGGAAGTAACAGACAATAAATCAGGTGAGGTGAACCTGAAAGTCCCAGAGGCAGTGGAGATGGGGTTACGGTTGCCCTCCAGGCCCCTGAATCCCATGGTTTCTCAATGCTGTGCAGAGCTTCTACTACTGGTGGTGCATGTACAAGGGTCTGTTGGGATCTCAACCACCATGCACAGGAGTTCTGGTAAGATGGCAGAATAGGCAGAAAGACTGCACAGACACTCTTCAACAAAGAAAAGGGGAAGTGATTAACACAGATGCAGAAGATAACCCTGGAACCCTGAGCTTCGAAAGGGAGGATATAGAAGTGTTCTAAACTCCAACTAGCAGGAGAATTTTCATGAAAATACCAAAAAGGAGACATACGGAGCTGCAGTCTGGCAGTAATCCTGACAACACAAACACCTTGGATATTGCCGAGTGGTGTTAGGACCCAAGAATTAACCTAAAACTCAGCCCTGCTAGCCAGGGACTACACGGAGCACTGCTCTGGTAGCTGGTGAATAAAAGGGGAAGCAGCAAAGTGGAAAGCTGGCTGAGCTGTGGCCTTATGCCTGTCCAGAGGATGCAGCCATTTTGAATATTTACAAGTGGTTTGACCATTTGGGATATTTAAAGCAACAGTGTTCTCCCAAATTCTACGGATTTAAGAACAGGCCCCACTTGCCGGGAACAACAAGAACATTTCAGATGCCAACTACTGGAAAGCTTCACTTACTGAGTGAGAGCCACCACTTCCTTCTCCACTAATGGGCCAATAATACACAACCAATGAGAAGAGCCTGACTCATGCTTAGCTGCTCTTCGTAAACAGTTAACAGAGATCTAAATACAGCAACAACACAATGTCTCAGAGACAACAGATCATCACAGTCTACACAAAGAGGCAAAATAAAGGGGTAGAAACAAGGGAGCAGGATACGGACCAAGAACACATCCCTAAGGAAGAAGAAGCATTGGAACTCTCTGATAAGGAATTCAAAAGAATCATATTTAGGTGTCTTCAAAGGATTGAGAGACAGAACAAGGAAAACACAGACAAAACCTAGAAGAATTTTGAAAGAAAATACAAGAACAAAATGACAAAATAAATGAAAAATTAGAAATGATTCTATATCTACAGATAGAAATCCAGAAGATTAATACTAAATTGTCAAAAATAGATAACACATTGAAAGGGCAAAGGAGTAGAATTGATGCAAAGGAGGACTGAATTAATGAGAGTGAAGACAAATACCTGAAAACATCTTTGGAAAGGGATCAATCAGAAAAAAAATCAAAACAAAATGAAGAAAGTCTAAGGTTCACATGGGATACCATCAAAAGGAATAACCTATGTGACATTGGAATTCTGGAACAGGAAGAGAAAAATAAAACCACTGAGAAAACTGTTCAAGATTTGTTAGAAGAGAATTTCCCTGATAAGATGAAAGATGAGAATATATCCATTCAGGAAGTCCAGCGAACCCCAAACAGGATAGACCCCAAAAGAAAATCACCAAGAAGTATCATCATCCAACTCATCAAAAACAAACACAAAGACAGAATACTGAAAGCACATGGGAAAAACAAAAAGTTACTTACAAAAGAAAACCAGTAAGAATAAGCTCTGATTCCTCAGCAGAAACCATGCAAGTGAGAAGGCAATGGGATGGTGTATATAAAACCCTGAAAGAGAACAATTTTCAATCAAGATTTATATACCCACAAAAATGTCCCTCAAATATAATGGTGAAATTATATTTCTAGAGAAGCAGAAACAAAGGGTATTTCTTAAAACCAGACCAAACTAACAAGAGATACTAAGGGAAGTACTCTGAACAGAGAACCAAAAATAGCAAACAACCAACCATTAAGACACAAGATGGCATAACCCAGAAACCACAGCTATGTCCATATCCAAAGTAAAATAAGCTTACAAGATTGTAAACAGGGAACCAGAGACATGAGATGGCAAATGAGGATAACTACAAAATAAAAAGAGGGAAAATACTGTATAGTTACAGAACTTCTAAATGGTGAGGAAGTCAAGAGAGTTGCAAGATAGAAAGGACTGTTCTAAACTCGGGGAGAAAATTATAAATCAGAGGATAACCTCAAAGAAAAATGATAAACCTTCACATAACAATAAAAAAGAGGAAAAGCACAAATATTCAGCAAATACTAAAACAACAGCAACAAAGGAAATGATAACATAAACATAATGAGCTCAGCAAAAAAAATAATATGGAACAAAGAAACCAGGGACACCATGAATAAACACATAAAAAAATGACAGCAACAAATTCATACTTGTCGATAATTACCCTGAATGTTAATGGATTAAATGCACCACTTAAGAGACAGAGAGTTGCAGATTGGATAAGAAAACAACACCTATCAATATGCTGTCTACAAGAGACAAAGACAAAGATAGACTAAAAATCAAAGGTTGGAAAAAGATATATCAAGCAAACAACAACCATAAAAGAGCAGGAGTGGGAGTATTAATTTCTGATCAAATTGACTTTAAGACAAAAACCACCATACGAGACAAGGAAGGACATTATATGATGATTAAAGATCAATTGAACAAGAATATAACCATAATGAATATCTATGGACCTAATGAAAGAGCCTCAAAATACATAAATCAGACTTTAAAAGAATTGAAAAGGAAAATAGATGTCTTCTCAGTCATAGTAGGAGACTTTAATACACCACTTTCATTGAAAGATAGAACAACTGGAAAGAAACTCAACAAAGATGCAGAAGAGCTAAACAATACAATCCACCAATTTGACCTTATAGAGATCTACAGAGCACTTCACCCAACAATAGCACATATACATTCTTTTCCAGTGCACATGGAACATTTTCCATGATAGACCATATGTTGGGCCATAAAGCAAGCCTTCATAAATTCAAAAACATTGAAATCCTGCAAAGCATCTTCTTAGTTCATAGGGCTATAAAATTAGAAATCAACAATAAGAAGATCAATGGAAAAAGAGCAAACACCTGGAAACAGAACAACACCCTTTTCAAAAATGCCTGGGTAAGAGAAGAAATAAAAGTTGAAATTTGAAAATTCCTTGAATCAAATGAGAATGGAAACAGAACATAGCAAAATCTTTGAGATAAAGCAAAAGCAGTGTTCAGAGGCCAATTTATAGCAATTGGTGCACACATCAAAAAAGAAGAAAGAGCCAAAATCAACACTTTAAATCTACATCTCTAACAATAGAAAAGGAAGAGCAAGAAGCCTCCAGTCACAAGGAGAAAGGAAAGAAAGATTTGAGCAGAAAATCAAATGGAACAGAAAATAGAAAGACAATAGAAAAAATCAACAAGACCAGAATTTGGTTTTTTGAACAGATTAACAAAATTGACAAACCACTAGCAAATTTAACAAAGGAAAACAGGGGAGAATACATATACCACATATAATAAGTGAAATGAGTGACATCGCAACAGAACCAACTGAAATAAGAAGGATAATATCAGGATATTATGAAGAACTGAGGGAGCTGTAGTAGCATAGTGCCTAAGGCACTTGACTGCTAACCAGAAGGCTGGCAGTTCAAACCCACCTGCTATTCCTTGGAAGGAAGGTTGGGCAATCCACTTCTGTAGTGATACTGCCTCAGAACCCCAGGAGAGGTCGCTGTGAGTTGGATCCAACCCGATGGCAAACAACAACAACATGAAGAATTGTACTCAAACAAAGCTGAAAATCTGGAAGAAATGGACAGATCTCTAGAAACACACTACTTACCTAAGTTTACACAGACTAATGTGGAAAAGTTGAACAGATCCATAACAAAAGAAGAAATTGAACAGGTCATAAAAAAATAACCAGCAAAAAGAAGTCCTGGCCCAGACAGTTTCACCAGAGAATTCTACCAAACATTCAGAGAACTGACAATCCTACTACTCAACTATTCCAAAACAGAAATGGATGGAATCCTCTCTAACTCATTTTATGAAGCAAACATAACCTTGATACCAAAACCAGGCAGACATCACTCTAAAGGAAAACTACAGACCAATATCCTTCATGAATATAGATGCAAAAATCTTCAACAAAATCCTAACCAATAAACTCCAATAACATATCAAGAAAATCATTCATTATGACCTGTGGGGTTCAAATCAGGTATGCAAGGATGGTTCAACTTTAGAAAAGCAATCAACATCATCCACTACATAAATAAAACAAAGAAAAAGAACCAGATGATCATATCAATTGGTGCAGAAAAGTTATCTGATAAAAGCCAACACACATTCCTAATCAAAAATCTCAGCAAAATAGGAATAAAAGGGACATTCCTCAACATAATAAAGGGCATCTATGCACAACCAAAAGCCAACATTATTCTCAAAGGAGAGAGACTGAACCCATTCCCCTTGCAAACAGGAACCAGACAAAGATGACCTCTATTACCCGTTCTATTCAACATTGTACTGGAAGTCCTAGCGAGGGCAATAAGACCAGAAAGAGAATTCAAAGGCATCCAAATTGGTAAGGAAAGTGTCAAACTATCCCTATTTGCAGATGATATGATCCTATACCTAGAAAACCCAGGAGACTCAGTCAAAAATCTTCTGGAACTAATTGAGAGATTTAGCATCATGGCAGGATACAATACATCCAAAAATCAGTTGGATTCCTCTACTCCAGCAAAGAGATTGCTGAAAAAGAAATAAGGAAATCAATACCATTTACAATAGCTACCAAAAAATAAAATACTTGGGAATAAATCTTACCAGGGACACAAAAGACTCGTAGAAAGAAATCTATTAAAAAAAAAAAAAAACTACTTCAAGAAACCATAAGAGATCTACATAAATGGAAGAATGTACCATGCTCAAGGATAGGAAGATTTTGAAAATGTCAGTTCTACCCAAAGCAATCCATACATTCAATGCAATCCCAATCCAGATTCCATCAACGTTTCTTAAGGATATGGAAAAAACAGTCACTAAATTTATATGGAAAGGAAAGAGACCTCGGATAAGCAAAGCACTATTGAAGAAGAAGAACAAAGTAGGAGGTCTCACACTGTTGAATCTCAAAACTGCCTGGTATTGGTACAATGGCGGACACATAGACCAATGAAATAGAATTGAGAACCCAGAAATAGATCCATCGACCTATGGATTCCTTCAAAAGTTGGAATTAGAAATACCATTTGACACAGCCATTCCATTACTAGGTATATATCCTAAAGAAGTGAGTGCTGTGACAAGAACAGACATATGCACACCTATGTTCATCGCAGGACTATTTATAATAGCCAAAAGATGGAAACAACTTAGGTGTCCATCAACTGAGAAATGGATAAACAAACTATGGTACAAACACACAATGGAATACTGTGCAACCCTAAATAATAACATAGAATCTGTTAAACACTGCATAGCATGTATGAACTTGGAGGACATTATGCTGAGTGACATAAGTCAATCACAGAAGGACAAATATTGTAGTAGTCCATTATTATAAATGTTAAGTCAAGATTTCTATATGAAAGGAAATTTTCTTTTTTGTTACCAGGGGTGGGAGGGGAAGGGAGGTAACACCGTTAGATAGGTAGAGATAAGTATTGATTTGGGTGAAGAGAAGGGCAATGTACCAAATGTAAGTGATCAACATGGTGACATTGAGGAAGAGGAAGACATATAGAGGTACATTGGAGGTGCAGACAACAGAGATGAACTCTTTTGTACATACAGTACTGTGTTGTCAGTGAAGGCAAACATGGGTATACAGGTGGATAGATGGTTGACAGGCTGAACTATTAGGTATGTCTATGGAGTGGGGAGTGTACCTAAGCCCATGTATAAGGTTGGAAGACAATGGTTCTACAAGTGTATTTGTATGTTCTGTAAGAATTCCCAGGTGTATAGTAGAGCTGATAAGCGAAAAGGTTGTAATCATTTCTTAGTCACAGCCAGCTACCCAGAAGGAGCAAGTAGTTGAACCTGTGGGCTCAGGACCATAGTCA
>NW_006922003.1:1326532-1332090 GCF_000298275.1 Orycteropus afer afer | reverse complement strand
CTATGGCTCCTTGCTGCCCTCCAGGTATGGAATTAAACCCACACTTGTGGCTTCCAGCCAAACAAAAGATAGGCATATGGGTTGACCATTTACCTGAGGTAGATACACGCCTTGGAGATAACAATCACGGGAGCAAGAAGGGCTGTTTATGCACAGGGAGACAGCTCAGGAGACAGGAGTGCATGGAAGGATGGACACAGGAAAGAGGTAACTATTGGGAGGAATTGGGAGGGGAGCTGTTACATTGTGGTAAATTGTAGTCAACATCGTGAGACAAAGTGTACGTGAACTGCTGTATGGAAAGTGAATTTTCTCTGTAAACTTTCACCCAAACACAATCAAAAAAGAAAGAAAGAAAGAAATCTGGTGACGTATTGCACTGAGTAAATTTGCTACAAAAAAAAAAAAAAACTCTTCAAAGTGTTAAAGAGAAAATATGCCATCTTGAAGACTAAGGTGCACCTGACCCAACCATGGTATTTTCAATTGCCTCATGCCCATGTGAAAGCTGGACAATGGATAACGATGACGAAAGAATTGATGCATGTGAACTGTGTTGTTGGCGAAGGATACTGAAAATACCATGGTCTTCCAGAAGAACAAACAAATTTGTCTTGGAGGAAGCATAGCCAGAATGCTCCTCAGAGGCAAGAAAACCAGACTTCATCTCACCTACTTTGATCATTGTCAGAAAGGACCATTGCTTGCATAAGGATATTATGCTTGGCAAAGTCAAGGGTCAGCGAAAAAGGGGACGACACTCCACGAGATGTATTGATACAGTGGCTGCAACAATGGATTCAAACTTACCAATGGTCAGGATGATAGTATAGGACCTGGAAACACATTGTTTTGTTATATAAAAAGTCTTATGTGTCAGAGCCAACAAAAAGACAACTAATAATAACAATAACGACTAATGGTGATGAGCATATTTTCATGTACTTATTGGTCATTTGTATATCTTCTTTACAGAAATATCTATTAAAGTACTTTGCCCATAAAAGAAAAAAAAAAAAAAAATAGAGCCTTGGAAAGCTAATGGGGGTCTCTATGAGTCAAAACTGACCCAAGGGCAGTGAGGTTGGGTTCAATCAAACATGCACCACATTTGCCCCTGAGAAAGACATACTCTATATCATTCTGGTCAAGAAATAAATCTTTCCAATAATAGGTTGGGAAATACTTTCTCTAGCCTCACAGGCTGTAGACTACACAAATATCCTTGAAAAGAGCGAGACCAAAACCAAATGCATGGCCCTCGAGTTGGATCTGATTCATAGCAACCCCTCCTTTAGTTTCTGAAGCAGTATCACTACAGAAGTAGATTGCCCAAACTTCCATCTGAGGAGTGGCTGGTGGGTTTGAACTGCCGGCCTTCTGGTTAGCAGTCAAACGCCTTAGGCACTATGCCACCAGAGGTCCCCCTTGAAAAGATGGTTCAGGTCAAAAACTGACACACAGTATATGGAAACACCATGGAGACTAACCATGAACAAAATCATTTCTTGGAAAATAGTGGCATAATGGTTTCTTAAACTCAATGAAATAATATTTTGGATATTTCTTGTATCTAAAGTGTGATAAAATTTCTTATAGTATGATTTTCTTTTCCATGTATCTCATCCCCAAATATTTTCAGCTAAGACTAAAATGGCTCATATGATATAATTAAGTACCATTGAATCTGGCACCTTATCTTACTCTCAAAACATTATACAAATCACATACTATTAATCTCCATGGACAGCTGAGCTATCAATTCACACACACACACACACACACACACACACACGATACCACCACCACAAATAACAAAAAAGAAAAACAAGATTGGACTGTAGACTATTTAGAAGAAATTGTAGCATTGGTATTGGCTGAATTGACCTGCTATCTTTACCAGGAGAACTGAGTGGAAAAACGAACTCATATACTAGTGATGTATAGGAGCTCTGGTAGTGTAGTGCCTAAGGCACTTGAATGTTAACTAGAAGGCTGGCAGTTCAAACCCACCAGTCACTCCTTGGAAGGAAGGTTGGGCAATCTTACTTCCATAGTGATACTGCCTCGGAAACCCAAGGAGGGGTCATTATAAGTCGGGTCCGACTCGACAGCACATAACAACATTTCGGTATACCAAAGTTTAAGGTTCTTTTCAGCAATATGAACCATACAGAGAACCAAAGCTTTCTTCTTTTTCTGTCTTTCTTTCAAGCTATCTCTCTATATTCTACTTGGATATTTAAATTATGTCAAAGCTTGTATACAAATGTTAATAGTGCCATTATTCATAACAGACAAAATGTAGAAACAATCCAAGTCTATCTGTTAATGAATGGATAAACAAAATGTCATACATCCACACAATGGAATGCTCTTCAGCCATAAAAGGGAATGAAGTATTGATGCCTGCTACGACATGGATGGTCCTTGGAAATGGTATCTTAAGGAAAATAAGCCAGTCCCCAAATACCACATATTATATGAACTCACTTATATTAAATGTCCATAACAGGAAAATCACTAGACATAAAATGTGTATTTGTTGTTGCCTTGGACTAGGGATTTTGAGGGAACGGGAGAGTAGTTATTAAAATATGAGGTTGTTTTTGGAGCTGATTAAAAATGTTCTGAAATTGATTGTGGTAATAGTTTCACTGTGGTAATAGTTTCACAATTCTGTGAATATGCTAAGCAGAAGTGAATTCTATAATTTATATGGGTGAATTGTATTGCATGTGAATAAGACAATAAACTTATTGTTTTAAAACAAATCTAAAGAAAATAATAAATAATGTCAAAGTTTGAGTACCTAAATATTTCATTTTATTTAATCCCTAAGGGTCATCAATTTTAAAGACAGATTATGAATCTATACCAAATTGTCCCTGGGAGAAATGATGACCAAAAAATCTTACTTAAAGTGTACATCCAATTTCATTCCTTCCCTATACAAAAGTTTCTAACCAGAGCATTCTAAAGGGATAAAAGAAAATGGCACTTGTAGTGAAATATTAGAACACACTATTAGGAATAAGGTTAAATATGATCAAATATTATTTTAAAGCACATTTCTAAAAAAAAAAAAAATAAACCATGGAAAGTATTTTACACCCACTCCTCACTTATTACCTATCTCTTTATCTGACATTTCACATTTATACAATTTAAAAAAATTCTGAGGCAGAGCCTCCAATGGTCCAGGACCCATACAGGACTGTGGATGGGCCCAGCATGGCTTCCTTGGACCACCCTGAACAAGATACCAGAGACCCTGGCAATGACTGGGCCATGCAACTGATGGCACCTGACCAGCTGTGGGATGACTTGTCCTGTTAGTCAGCTATGTCTTAATCTGGCTACCAAGGGTATAAGGCAATGGGAGGATAACACAAGGACATGGGCAGGCAGGGTAAGGCTGAGAGAAGGCCCGAGGTGCCAGGAGAGGGGAGGGAAGGGGGTTAGATGGTAGTGAAAGGCCAGGTTGGTGGAGGACAAGTGGGATCCCCACTAAGTGTCAGTGGCAGAAGGTAGCAGGCTGAGGGCAAGCAGGGTCCACCCCCACTTGTGAGTTGTGGGAGAAGTCCAACAGTGGACAACATCCGATTACCACCACCATCAGCTGCATACCCTATGGACTCTGCAGTGGTGGAGAAGGGAGGACCACCACTCCACAAGCATCTCAAGACATGCCAGAGGTGCACAATGGGCAGTGAATGACCCCAAGACATTGCCACCAAAGTCATGGACTCAGCCCTTGAATCTCTCATAATTCTGATTTCTCACGATGACCTGGTCTTTGGAACCTAATCATGCCAATAAGTGAAAAGTACATGTACATACATGCCAGTACTTCATGAAATTGACAGAAATTTGAATTTATTCAAATTTGAATTTATGTTTCCATTTATTTCAAATATGGAAACATGGTAGACGATGCCAATAAATTTAATATATTTGGAAGAAATTTGTTTGTGAAGTGAGATGCTGAAAAGAATAGATCCTTAAATAAAATGCCATCTGTCTGTATGGCATAATTATATGTATTGCCTCATTTTTTTCTTTACTTCAGATTTTTTCTTTAGTTGCACGTTTATGAAAACCTTCATTTTATGGCTATGAACATGACTCCAGAGAATTTATGTGTTTTTCCCAAGGTTACAGAGCTCAAAATTTGGGGGCCAGGATTATTTTCATTGTATTATAAAATTACTTTCATTAACAATAATATACATTAATTTATTAAACATTCAAAATGTATCTGGCACTCTCTGAGAAATTTTACCTCATTTAATTTTCACAACTGCCCTATAAGACACAGTCAATTATCATCTTCATTATGTTCAGATAGGAAGTAGTTTTATGAGGTCACAGAAAGAGTGAAAGCAGGAGTCTGGCCTCAAATCTAAATATCCCAGAGCTAGGACTCTAAAGTGAAATGCAACTATAGAAATTAAATTTATGCACAGACTCCTCAATCACATATGCCCTAATCACAAAGTGGGAATTTTGTTAGCAGTATTCTATCAACAATAAAATATAATTTTAAGATTCCATGAGCCATCTAAATTTAATAGAAACCCATTAAAAATGTTAAAGTCAAGCATACTGTTTTAATCAAAGATTAAACCTTAGAGGAAAATATCAACAGCAAATTCTGGCATAAAGAATAATTTCCATAATACAGACTAAATAAAGCATCATCAACCAAAGCAAGACATTTCTTTCAAAAGTCATTTTGTATGTTAGCAGAGGAATATTTTTATTTCAACTGCAGGGTTAACATTATATTTACTTTGTATGACATCCAGTGCTTATTTGATCTGCCTGATGATTCAGAGGCAGGAGTTAAGCCTAGATTCTACTTATTATTCTCTGCAAATTTCATATTACTCTGTGATGCACTGGAAACAAAACAATTATTATTCATCTCCCACAGGGAAAGCAAAGCTGTATATAAAACTCTAGCCAGTCTGCTCTGTTTCTACAACAGTGCTTTATAAGGAGCAGAGTTTGTTTGCAATTTTGTTCAGGAAACAAAAATAATCAGAATGTATTCACGTATAAAAATCTTGAATCCACTCAAACTAAAAACTTAGAAGATCTTGAAATCACATTTTAAAACAATAAGAATTCAGAGTTAGTCTGACACACTGCTAAAAATTGCAGTTTTTTTGTGTTAGTCTTGCCTTTCCAGAGTAGATAAAACACAGTATTTACAAAAAAGCTGCATCCCAGAAGATTGAGAAATTAGATCAAGTTTGAAGTTGGAAAACATGGATTTTTCTAGTTTTTTATTTTCCTTGTATAATTTGGTTTACTGAAATCATTTCCATTCATTTTTTAAGAAATATTTTTTTATTATAGAAATATTACAGAAAACTGTCCTGATATTATTTTTACCTCTTAATTATGTTTCTAATAATCTCATACATTTTCACAATGTTGAAATAATTTTCCGTCTATGGGAAAAGGAAAAGGAAGACTGCAGTGCCCTATTTCTTAATCGATCCTTTGGGTAAAATTTTCACTGCATCAATCAGACCAAAGTTTTTTTT
>NW_006922003.1:1316717-1321742 GCF_000298275.1 Orycteropus afer afer | reverse complement strand
AAACTGGGACCTTGCTTGTTGGTCTGATAGAGCCTGGTGGAACCCCTGAGACTATGGTCCTCAGCTGCCCTTCAGGTCTGGAATTGAACCCACTCCTATGGCTTCCAGCCAAACAAAAGATAAGTGTATGAGCTGAACATTTACATTAGGTAGATACACTCTTGGAGAGATCAATCATGGGAGAATAGAAGTCCTGTGTATGCACAAGGAGACAGCTCAGGGAGCAGGAATACCTGGGAGGGAAGGACACAGGGAAGAGGTAACTATTGGGAGAAAGTGGGAAGAGAGCTGTTGAATTGCGGGAAATTGCAGTCACTGTCATGAAATAAAATGTGTATGAATTGCTGTATGGAAAGTGAATTTGCTCTGTAAACTTTCACCCAAATCATAGCAAAAATTAAAAAAAAAAAAAAAAAAGAAGATGCCTGAAGGAAGCACAGGTTCATGACAGAAGTTGCTAGCATAACAGAATGACTCATGATTCCTTAAGTTGTTGATAGGGAGAAAAATCATAAAAATCTTTATACTTTCCTTTATGTCCTTTAATATGTAATTTAACTACACTTCCTTAACTGAGAGGTCTGCAATAGGCATAACAACTGGCAAAATACAAAGATTTGCTTTCTTGACAACTTTGATGCTCGTTTAATTGACTGAGGGAAAAGTCTGACTATTGTGGTTTGATATACAAGAAAGTCTAGCGTAATTTTGTGTATTTTTTAATGTAGGTTTTTAATTAAAACTTAAGAAATCAAAAGAAAATGTAAGACATGATTCAGGCATAACGACAATGTGCAATAATAAATGTGGTATATAAGATTGTGTGACGTAGTGCCTAAGACTTTTGACTGCCACCCAGAAGGCTGGCAGTTCAAACCTACCAGTCACTCCTCAGAAGGAAGGTTGGGCAATCTACTTCTGTACTGATAACTGCCTCAGAAACCCAAGGAGGGGTCCCTATGAGTTGGATCTGACTCAACGGCAGTGAGGTTGGTATTTTTTTGGTATAAGATTACGTAAAAAAATACATTTTATTGGACTTTAGGTGAGTGTTTGCATACTAATTAGGATCTCATTTAACAATTTTTATACATATTTTTCTATAATTTTAGTTATGTTTTTTCACAATATGGCAGCATTCTCATTATTTCCTTTTTTTTTTTTTCTTTTTTTGTCATTGTTTTTCTATTTCCATTAATCTAGCTTCACTGCCCATCATTACTACCTCATCTTTATTTCAGGGTAAATGTTTACCACTTTGTGTTATATATCTAGTTATTTAAGGGAGCACGGTACTCACAGGTGATACTGTTATTTTATGAGATAATGTATTATTTGGCAAAAGGTGACCATGTGGAGTGACTTCAGATCCAAGTTCAAAGGGTAACTTAGGGCAATAGTCTTGGAGGTTCCTTTAGTCACTATTGGTCCCTTCAATCTGGTCTTTTTAGGAATTAGAGATTTGTTTTACATTTTTATCCTTTTTTGTGCAGAACCATCTATGTGTCTTTGGTCAGAACAGTCAGCAGTGGTAAGTGGGCACAACCTAGTTAGTTCTCCTCTCAGGCTAGCTGAGCCTATGATTCATGTGAGCTATTAGACTAGTTTTTTCTTTGAGTCTTTGGTTTCCTTCATTCTCTTTTATTCCAGAAACTTAGATGCTAATAGTTGTACATTATATGCTGCTCATAAACTTGTAAGACCCCAGACATTAATCACCAAACTAGGATGTAGAACATTATCTTTAAGAACTACATTATGCCAATTGACCAATCAGTCCCACTTGACTATGGTGCCAAGATTTCAAACCCAGTAAACTAATTTCATGAGATGTTTCTCTATGTCTAGGAATTATCTATAACTGTCCTTCCTTTACATTTTATTATATATATGAATATATATGCAATATACACATACATGTATATACATATGCCTACTGATACCCCTACACATGTGCATCCATATACTCACATATACTTTCCTACACACATATATGCAGATATATCTACCTATGTAATCAATCACATCTTTTTTTTTTTTTTTTTTTTTGCTTGTCATCACTGTAGTTGTAAAATTGCACATTACTGCATTTACTAACATTGTGTCTTATTCTTGTATACTTCTTGGTGTCTTCATTTACCTTGGACAAGTTGTACAAAGTTCACACACATTTGGGAACTGCATTTCTAATAATCAAAAATACTAAGTGTTTACTATCAGGTGATTCCCTCTCCCTCCCTCTCCAATCCCTGGTAGCCATCAAAGGATAGTGCTTTCTGTATGTATAACTATTCTTGACTTTTTATAAAATGAGGCCATATAGCATTTGTCTTTTTGTGTTTGACTTTTTTTCACTCAGCATGATATCATGCAGATTCATCCATGTTATATATCACAGACTTGTCATTAATCTTTATAGTTGCATAGAATTCCATTGTCTGCATGTACCACGATTTGTTTATCCATTCATCTGTTGATAAGCACTGTTTCTATCTTTTTGTATTGCAAATAGTGAATAATGATACAAAGAACATGGACATGCATATGTCTATTCATGTCACTGCTCATATATCTCTAGGACATATACTTAGGAATGGGATTACTGGATTATAAGGTATTTATATTTCTAGTTTTTTGAGGAAGGTGAATAGTGTTTACCATAGTGGTTATGCCATTTTACAATCCCACCAGTAGTGTATAAGCATTCACATCTCCCCACAAACTTCCCAGCTTTTATAATCTTTTTTTTTTTTTGGTCAGTCAGTGCCACTTTTGCAGGGGAGAAATGGTCTATCTCATTGTAGTTTTGATGTGTGTCTCTTTGATGGTAAATGATCATGAGTATGTTTTCATGTGTTAGCCACCTGAATGTTCTCTGGTGAAATTTCTGTTCATGCCTTTGCCTATTTTTTATTGGATTATTTTTCCTTTTTGTCATTTAGCTGTTGAAATGTTCTATATATTTTAAATCTTAGACCCTTGTCAGATATATCATCCCCAAAATTTTCCCAGTCTGTAGGTTCCCCTTTATCTCTTGATAAAGCCTTTTCATGAGCATTAAGTAATCTCAGTTACCTAATTTGTCTTATGTTGTTTGTACATTTGTAATTGATTTTGACAGCCTATTTATGCCAAAAATTAGGTCCTTTAGTTTTGTCTCTGTGCTATATTCTAGGAACTTTATAATTTTAACAGAGATATAGTCCTTTTCTTGACAAAAAAAAAAAAAATGGGGTAAAATTTGTGAGATTTTTAAAAGTAAATACAGAGAAAAAATATGAGACTGCTTTTTATTTCCTTTCAGCTCAACACTTAGGCACTGTTACATTAAAAACAGTATTTTTCTCTATTTTAATATTTATAATTGTTTCAGAACACTTTCCCTTTCTTGAGTAAGTGACGGGAGCTCTGATGGCATGGTGTCTAAGGCATTTCACTGTTAACCAGAAGGCTGGTGGTTCAAACTCATCAGCCAATCCTTCGAAGGAAGGTTAAGCATTCTACTTCTGCAGAGATATGCCTAAGAAACTCAAGGAGGCATCGTCACTATGAGTTGGATTTGACTGAACAGCAGTGAGTTTAGTAAATGATACAAAAGCTATTATATAAAAAAAAAAAGCTATTATGTAGTTGTGATAAGCCTATAAAAACATGTATACAAGTATCCCAGGACAGAGACATCCATTTTGTATGCCTGAGT
Source organism: Orycteropus afer afer (assembly GCF_000298275.1). Lineage (NCBI taxonomy): Eukaryota > Metazoa > Chordata > Mammalia > Tubulidentata > Orycteropodidae > Orycteropus > Orycteropus afer. The sequence continues at coordinate 1,318,042 of NW_006922003.1, read as the reverse complement.
AATATCTCAGTGTGGTAAATTGAAGAAAGGACTAAACATGAACTTCTTTTTATTTTATTGTGTAAATGGTACACATAAGGAAATGTCTATATTGTCATTGGGTTCTTCTACAACAAAGCCAACTACCACAAAGAACAAGAAATTGAGCCAAAATAACCTTGTTTATTGCTAATAATCTAATCATACAAGCTATCATTTAAAAGTGTATCTGGCAGGATATTACAGTGGTCAGGTGGCAGTATGATAGTCTTGATATAAAGAATGTAATAGTTACTGGATATCTGATATCATGATACTTCATAACAAATATAATTTATTTCTCATATAGAAAAGATTATCTAGTCAACACTGAAATTTTACACTTACGGAATTTCAGTTAGGTAATTGGTTTTCATCACTTGTAAATCTAATTAATAATACTGCAAAATATTTTGTTAATGTTAATGTAATTGACTCCAGAAACAAGCTATTTGACTGTAATAGCCAAGTGAGAAAACATGGAGAAGTTCAAACGTATTTAAAACCAAAATACAATAGTTTAGATATATGTGCAGTTCTGTGAACTTTTCAAGAAGGCTTGACATGGCCCCAAATTTTGGAATTAAATTTCCTGAAAGATAAGCAACATCACTCTGCATAACCTTGGAAAAATCAGTTATGCTAATATTAAATCATTTTTTTTTCTTATTCTACTTCAGTTATTTGTTTGTGTGTGCATTTCTTCTGTTGTGTGGAAGCGAACAACCTCTTAGGTGATTTGTGATAATTAGAAATCAAAGTTTCTACATTGCTGTGAATTTAAATGTTCTGTTGTACTCTAAATTCTAGCTCGAGAAGCTGAGTTAGCAATTACTTTGAATATCTTAACTCTCTCTGCTCTAACTCCCAGATTCCATGTTCCTGTATTTTCCTTCCTTGTCTTGGATTTTCTGTCTGCCTCTGGTTCCTGTTCAAATTATATCTCTCTGTATAAACTTCTACAAAGGAACCTTGATGGTGCAGTGGATAAAGTGCTAGGCTACTAACCTCACAGTTGGTGGTTTCAACTCACTTGGCTGCTCCACAGTAGAAAGACGTGGCAGTCTGCTTCTGTAAAGATTATAGCTCGGCAGTTCTGCTTGTCCCATAGGATCACTGTGAGTCAGTTTGACAGCAATGTGTTGGTTAAATGGGTATACACCGCTGAGATCTTCATATTTGGCTTTTCCAACAAAATAACCACCCTGACGAACCCAGACAAATTTGCAGAATTGTTGTTGTTGTTGTTGTTAAGTGCCGTCGAGTCGTTTCCGACTCATAGCGACCCCATGCACAGCAGAATGAAA
>NW_006922003.1:1313994-1316617 GCF_000298275.1 Orycteropus afer afer | reverse complement strand
GGCAATCCTACTTCCGTAGTGATACTGCCTCGGAAACCCAAGGAGGGGTCGCTATGAGTCGGGGCCGACTCGACGGCAAATAACAACAACAATAACAATCTACTAGTATTTAATATTTAAATCTGCACTTTGAATGGTTTAGTTAACTTTTTCACAGTCCTTTTCAGCAGATATGTTAAGACTAGGACATTTCTCATTCTTCTCTATGAGTGAACCTGTGAGAAAATATCAAGATAGATTTTATTCATTTTTTTTCTTACTTGTATTTAACTAAGTGACTAAAAGAAGAAATGTCTTAACTTAGCATCTTTTATTTATAATAAGATATCAAACTTTATAGTGCTATTAGGATACTGCAAATTTCCAGTGATGGCAGTTTTAACATTCTCTCTAGTTTAATTCTACTGGTGTTAGCTAGGATGATTTGAGTGTTTAGCTTTATGGAACTTAAAGATCTAACTAGAATAAATTGTGTGTTTTGTTAAGGAATCATTTAAACATACAATTGCAAAGGCAACATTTATGATCATTTTTCATTTATCAGGCCACAAAAAATATATTACAAAAACAGGAATAGTCAACCACATTCTCTGATCACAATGCAATAAATCTGTACATCTAAGAAAATATACAAACACAAAGAAAATCCAATTCATCTGGAAATTATATCAAAACAAAGCATAAAATTCTCTTAAGCAATTCTTGCACTGTAGAGGAAGATCAGTCACAAATTGCAAACTCTTTTAAAAGTTATGATAATTTAAACCTGACATACAGAAGGTATGGGCAGCAAAATAGGCTTCACACAGAAATTCATAAACTTAGTACATGCACCCATTAAAAGGAAAAGAAGAAAAATGCATTAGGCATTCAGGTCAAAATGCTACATTAGGAGCAAGAAAATAACTACAGGAAAGCAGAAGGAAGAAAATGACAAACATTAAGGCAAAAATTAACGAGTTAAATAAATACAAAAGAAACTCAGGAAGGAAAATTTCCTTGCCCTTCTCTGATACCCAAATATGTGGATAGGTAATATCTTCTGCAATTATCCTGTAAACTAAGAGAAAAGTCTGAAGATTAGTAAGGTTGGCAGAGCAGAAAGATGAGACACTGACTATTTCATTCATTCAATACACATTTAGGTAGTAGTTACTAGTCTCGATTCAAAGTGTTGGAACTGCATCAGAGAAAAGGCAATGAAACCCCCTGCTCTCCTATTGCTTACATTCTAGAAATGTAGGGAAATGCCCATTGATACATCAAGCAGTCATTCAAGATATGCAAAAGACATATTTGTCTCTTCATTGAAATATTTCATTTTTCTGTAGTTGATTACACATAACTTTTAAAAAACACCCACTAATGATCATTTTAAGATTTAAATCTGTAACACTATGTATTGTTTTGTCTCTAGACTGTGCTCATAATAAGCACTTGACAAATTCCCTTTAAGATATTTTCATTTCCTTTACATTTTTTCTCTGAGATACAATTCCAAGAAAACTTTAAAACATCCCCTAAAATTCTTACATTGGATAAAAATAGAATTATAGTCATAATATTGTTCACTTCTTCTAAAATATGTTTTTTTACACTTTCATAAGCAAGTAAGCAGCATTACAATGAATGGAGAAAAGTTTGAAGTTGTCAAAGACTTCACATTGCTTTGTTCTACAATCTACACCAATGGAAGCAGCAGTCAGGACATCAGACGACATATAGCACTGGGAAAATCGGCTAAAAAGGAGCTCTTTCAAGTGCTGAGAAGCAAAGATATCTCCTTGAGGACTAAGGTGCACCTGACAAACCATGATATTTTCATTTGCCTCATGTGCATGGGAGAGCTGGACAAAGAATAAAGAAGTTGGAAGAAGAATTGACACTTTTGAGATGTGGTGCTGGAGAAGAATGCTGAAAGTACCATGGACTGCTAAAAGAACTAACAGGTCTGTCCTGGGGGAAGTGCCGCAGGAATGCTCCTAGGAAGCAAGAATGACCTGACTTCGTCTCAACTACCTTGGTCATGTTGTCAGAAGGGACCATTCCCTGGAGAAGGATGTCATGGTTGGTAAGGTGGAGGTTTGATTAAGGAGGGGAAGGCCTCAATGAGATGGATTGACACCATGGCTATGGCAATGGGCTCAAGTGTAGCAGAGATTGCAGAACTTGCGCCGGGAGGAGTGGTGTTTCGTTCTGCCGTGCATAGGGTTGCTATGAATCAGAGACAACTTGAGGGCATCTAACAATAACAACAACGTACTTTCATAACTAAACCTATTGTAAAATATGTGACACAACCCTTTAACTGAGCTTTCTACAGAGATAATTGGTATTCCCAAATTCAAATGATTATAATTCAATAAGCATTGCTAAAAAATCTTTGCTGATGATATGATCCTATACATAGAAAACCCAAGAGACTCAGTCAAAAACCTACTGGAACTAATTAATTGAGAGATTTAGCATCATAACAGGATATAAGATCAATATCCAAAAATCACTTGGATTCCTCTACACCAGCAAAGAGATTGCTGAAAAAGAAATAAGGAAATCAATACTGTTTTTAATAGCTACCAAAAAAATGAAATACTTGGGAATAAATCTTACCAGGGACACAAAA
>NW_006922003.1:1302741-1305932 GCF_000298275.1 Orycteropus afer afer | reverse complement strand
TAAAAAGACAAGAAAAGAAGAGAAGACCAAGTGGATGACAGAAGAGACTCTGAACCTTGCCCTTGAGCGGAGAATAGCTAAAGCAAATGGAAGGAATGAAAAGGTAATTTGCAGAATAGTGACCACAAAAATGCTTGTCATTTTAAGCTCCCAAGTGTTAAGATGATTTGTTATATGAAACTAAATAACAGATGTTGTTGTTGTTGTTATGTGCCATCAAGTCGGACCCGACTCATAGCAACCCCTCCTTGGGTTTCCAAGGCAGTATCACTACGAAAGTAGATTATCCCATCTTCCTTCCGAGGAGTGGCTGTTGGGTTTGAACCACCAGCTTTCTCGTTAGCAGTCAAGTGTCTTAGGCCCTAAGCTACCAGAGCTCCTAAAATAATAACAGATAAACCTCAAAATCATTAATTTGTCTCAAGGGAACATTGGGATAAGTATTTTTAAAAACTTTTCAGATGATTCTAATGTATAATTGGTATTGAGAACAATAGAGACATGGAAAATTGACATAGAAAATTGAGACGCCAGGCTTTTATTGCTAGAAATTCTCAATTAAATCATTGAAACAAGTTTACTTTTTAACAGTAGAAAATGCAGAGCTTAGTATTTAAATCGATTTGGAATCTAAGACCACAAATGACTTTATATGAAATACAAATTTTTGAATTAAAAACGTGGCAATGCCAGTGGTATGTGGAAAAAAATAGAAAAAGTGTTAGTTCACTAAAAAGAGGCTTCATGAAAATGAGCTAAATTCCTTATTTAATGTGTTGTTTAAATTACTAGATAAGGAGAGTTTTGGGCTGGTGGTTTCACCTTCTTTAATAAAATATTTTCCTAGGGTATCTTAGTCCATCCCAGGAGACAAGATATAGAAAAGTGGGATAAGTTTCAGTAAAATTAAACAGACCTGTAATCACCTTGAGGAATTATAGAAAATTGAGACATCTACAAGGTTTTATTCTTTCCTATTCAATATGTTAATTATGGACTAAGTTAAAGGCAAAAGGCAAAAAAAAAAAAAAAACCTCACTGCCATCGAGTCAGATCCGACTTATAGCGACCCCTCCTTGGGTTTCAAAGGAGGTATCTCTATGGAAGTAGATTGCCCTATCTTCCTTCCAAGGAGTAATTGGTGGATTTGAACCACCAGTCTTCTTGTTAGCAACCAAATGCCTTAGGCACTAGGGAGATAACACTGATACAAGAATAGTAACAGTAGGCATATTAGCTAGAGGAATCAAAATTCCAAACTCTATTTCCTAATAAAAATGTCAAAATATCTGTTTGTCATTCAATTCTACACAATGAGGCTAGCTCTTCCCCAGTTCCATGAACCTTTGAGTAAACAACAACAAAACAACTCACTGCCATGGAGTCATTGTAACTCATACAAACCCCAGCTTGGGTTTCTGAGACTTTATCACCAGGGAAGTAGATTGCCCAACCTTTCTTCCAAGGAGTGGCTGGTGGGTTGGGCCTTCTGGTTAGCAGTCAGATGCCTTAGGCACTAGGCCACCAGAGCTCCTTTGAGTGTGTGTGTGTGTGTGTGTGTGTTATGTGCCGTCGAGTCGGCCCCGACTCATAGCGACCCCTCCTTGGGTTTCCGAGGCAGTATCACTACGGAAGTAGGATTGCCCAACCTTCCTTCCGAGGAGTGGCTGGTGGGTTTGAACCGCCAGCCGTCTGGTTAGCAGGCAAGTGACTTAGCCACTATGCTACCAGAACTCCCATAGTAGAAGCGATGAATTCTGTGATCTCCCTCTTACAGAATAAGTCTGTAGTTCTTTTAAGTCACAAAAAGCAGTCTCATTATTTATTATTTGACACTTCCATTCTTACACAACAATCATAACTCTGAACTTGATTTAAAGCTGGGCTGTTGTAATTCCTTAGGTTCAGCCTGATAAAAAGCTGGCAGTTGAATAAGGAAAGCATGATATATCTTTTTTCTTATTTTGGCTCCTCCTCCCTCATCCAACAGGGGAAAAGTATCTTACCTTGAAAGGACCGTCAGAGTAATCTGGTGTTGGCTTGGAAAGTGTTTGACATTGGCTCATTCTCCCATATTTTCATGGATAGGTCAGAAGATCTTGTCCTCCATCAAGGGGAATCTCTCAGCTGCTTTTCACTAAACAAAGATCAGGAGTTTTTCTTTTGTTTGTTCTTCCTTCTATTATTCCTAGCTTTCTGGGGATACCTTCAGCTTCTTTCTACTAAGATCATATGCTTTCTCATGAAGTCCCTTTGACAGAAATTGAGACAAAACACAACTTTTCTCACACATGAATGGCTCACATTCATAATCCCTTATTAGGAAGCATTCTTAAGCCATTGATAGGAAAATATCCTCAAGTTCAGTCTTCCCAAACAGCCATTGCTCTTTGTTCCATAGTAAAAGCAGGTAGCCGCCTGCCTTTTGTTCACTAGAGCTCCCAGATGGGAATCAAGCACTGTGGCTCTCTATGTCAGTGCAGGGAGTATGTAGAATCTCAATCAACAGCCTGTGCCAGGAATTGAGACGAGAGGTAGATCGCTCTTCTGATCCTCCTCTAAATATCAACTCTTAATCTTTTAATGACCTTGATATTGCTGATTGGCTAAGAGTCATATAGCTGGTTTTCAGTAACCTCTGTATAACACCTCCTTTGGAATGTGGTTCCAAACATCTCATTTAGAATGTGGGTCATTTAATTCTAACATTCTATTCACTAGCCTTTTTTGCAAGTTGCCTCTCATCTCCCAGATCTATAAACATCACTGTGGCTCAAGATTCAACTCTTAGGTCTTTTTTCTGTCTTTACTTGATCCCTACATGATTCCATGCAGCTATCCAGCTAAATTCTCAGGACCCCTACCATTTTATGTGATAAGTAGCAAAACTAACCCCACACTTCTATTTCACCTATCTTCTATGCTCCTCGTTCATCCTGTTGTATGCTATGAGTTGGAGCCCACTCCTCAGCAACTAACAACAACTGTTCTCCTTACTGAAGCTTTGTTTTGTTGTAATATGCCGTCAAGTCGATTTCAACTCATAGCAACCCCTCCTTGGGTTTCTCAGGCTGTATCACTATGGAAGTAGATTGCCCAAGCTTCCTTCCAAGGAGTGGCTGGTGGGTTTGAACCGCCAGCCTTCTGGTTAGCAGTCAAATGCTTTAGGCACTACATACACCACCAGAGCT
>NW_006922003.1:1270659-1302451 GCF_000298275.1 Orycteropus afer afer | reverse complement strand
AGCGACCCCTCCTTGGGTTTCCGAGGCAGTATCACTACGGAAGTAGATTGCCCAAGCTTCCTTCCAAGGAGTGGCTGGTGGGTTTGAACCGCCAGTCTTCTGGTTAGCAGTCAACTGCTTTAGCCACTATGCTACCAGGGCTCCTATTATATATATAGCATATTGCATATCTATCGTTTATTTTCCACTTTTTTCTAACCACTAGGATGTAAACTCCTTGGCAGCAGAAACTTTATTTTGTTCATAGACATCACTTAGCTCATAGCGTCAGGCACATAATTGGTCTTCAGTAGCTTTTTCTTGAGTTAATTACTAAACCAATTTTAATTATCAATAAGTAGCTATTGCTTTCTTGATCATTTTGACTATAGCTTATGTGGAATAGTCTTATTTTTGTAATACTTTAATAAGTCATTTTGGCCAACTCTGGCTAACACAAATGCCTTTCAGCTGAAGTAAGGTAAACCTTAAAGTATATTCTGTATTTTTAATGTAATACATTATAGGAGAATATTTCTTTATTACATTATACTAAGTGATACATAATCATCTAAAGGAGGGTCAATGAGTCTGTTAAAAGAAATATTCCTTTACATTTATGATCTGTAGTAATTTCTATGAAATTTGGTGATCATTGCCTTCTTTTGACTTTTTTTTTTTAATAATTACTTTATTTAAACTATTTCTTCACTTCATAGGTTGAAAATCTCATAAATATCCTCTGTCATTAAGGTTGTAGTATTACCATGTCAAGATGCTGTCCATGCTGATAAATCTTACTAGTCACTACTGGTAGGTTTTCTTGTAGAGTCTGTATAGGTATTAGAAAATCTACCGGTGGCATAGTGCCTAAGGCATTTGAGCTAACCAGAAAGCTGGTGGTTCAAACCCACCAGCCATTCCTCAGAAGGAAGCTTGGGCAATCTACTTCCATAGTGATATCACCTCAGAAATCCAAGGAGAGGTGGCTTGAATCTGGGATTTTTTTTTTTACTGTCTTTAATGTTTGATGCATCTATTTCTTTACAAATACTAAAGGATTCAGGATGGAGAATGAAGCAGTGGTGGTGGTGAATAGAAGAATGTTATCCTTGGGCTCTGTTCCCATTTTCAAATAATTATTAAGAGAAATTCAAAGTAGGGTGTGGGTTTATTTCTGAAGAAGAACCGCTAATGATGCAAATTCACGAACTAAATAAAACAACATTGGTTTGTTTAGTTGTCCTCACCATAGCACTTGTTGTCTTATAACATATAGTGGCAGACTCCTCAGGCCACATTACGAGATTCCCAGTGACAGGATCGCTCTCCTCTTTGTAGCACAGTCAAAAAGAAGAGTGCTCCATAGTAGTCATTATGTTAAACGTTTTGATTTTGGTTGAATTTATTTGCAATATTTTCACAAATGATTTTTACTTTTTAAATTTTGCCATGAAGATAGTTTTGAAAAATTATCTGGGAACTTTCTCCTTGAAAATTGTCTTCTAAAATATTTTGTTTCCCTAAAAATATATTTAATTTTAATCATTCATACTGAAATAGATTGAAATTTTTCTTTCCAAAATATGTATCAGCTTGGTTGGGCCAGAATTCTCAGTGTTTTGGCAATTATAGAATGATGTAATAATCTGCTATGATGTGATTTGATGTGACCAACCCATAAGTTGTAAGGGAAATAGTGTAGGATGCAATACCCTTACTCAGGTCACAGCCCTGGCCTGATACAAGAAAACTTTCCCTGGGGTGTAGTCTGCATCACGTTTTATCTTACAAGACATTAATAATAATGATAATAAAAACAGAGAAGTCAGAAAGTGAGGAAGGAACCTGACTACCAGCAAGAAATAAGAGCTGAGAACAGAGCACATCTTGGAGGCGAATGTTTGTCCCGGGATCCCTATACTGAGAAACTCCTAAATCCAGGGAAGATTGAGCCAAGACATATGTAGATCTCCATGGAATGCTGGGCCCAACAGATGTTGAAAGGAGACAAGGACCTTCTCCCAGAGCCAAAGAAAGAATGTCTTCCCCTCAAGCTGTTCCCCTGAACTGGAAGAGAATAAATTTCTGCTTGTTAAAGCCATCCACTTACGATATTTCCGTTATAGCAGTATTAGATATTTAAGACACAAGCTTTATGTGTATTTTTATTCTTTATAATAAGTATGAATTGTAATATAAATACAAGCACAAATTTAAGAAAATGGCCAAAAAAAAAAAATTATTCTTATTGCTTCACATCATCCTTACTATTTGTCCCAAAGTGGCATTACACACCAAATATTTACTGAGTGCTAGCAAGTGTAATAGGAGCTCTGGTGGTGTAGTAGTTAAGGCATTTGGCTACTAACCAAAAAGTCAGTGGTTCAAACCAACCAGCCACTCCTTGGGAAAAGATGAGGTAGTCTGCTTCTGTAAAGATTTATAGCCTTGGAAACCCAAGGGGGATCGCTATGAATCTGAACTGATTCTACAGCATTGAGTTTGTTTGTTTGTTTTTTAACAGAATTTTATTTTATTGGCATTGGTTCTAGGAGAAGATTCTTCTATTTCAGTTTCTAGTGGCTGTGGCAATCCGTAATGTTTCTGGCCTTGTAGATTCATCTGTCTTTATCTTTACATGGCTTCTCCCCGTGTGTGTGTGTGTATCTGTCTATGTATGTATGTCCTTGTAAAAGATACCACTCAGAAGGGATTAGGTATAGGACCCATCCTATTCCTGAATGGCCTGATCAACATAACAAATGAAAACTCTATTTCCAAACTGTCATATATCTAGGTACAGATGTAATTAAACATACCTTCAACATACTTTTTTTGGGGGGGGCAATTCAATCCATAACACTATTGTAAAATAAAAACCTTATTTCATACATATAGAATCATAGGATCCTACAAATGCAGTTCTGGTAAAATAAAAGTCATGTTTTGTGGAAGTAATATCTTCTCTTATGATATTAAATGTAAGTTTTCTTTTACTTCCTGCATTGTCTTTATTCCTTATGTCTTTTTCCTTCTTTGTTTAGTTTTCTATCTTTCATATTAGATGATTTTCTCAAATATCTGATGATCTTTGGTCAATTCATATTTTTAATGTATTTTATTGAAATGTAATGTATGTACAGTGAAAGACGCAAAATAAAGTGACATGGGTGTCTCCTTTCCTGTTGTCAGCCTCTTGTATATCCCTGTCAACCATGGCAAACAGAGCCCGTTCTTAGGTCTTGTTTTCATTCAGGTGTTTCCACTAGTTGGTGCCTAATCCACTTCTGCATAGTTCCTTTCAAGGCTCAGGGCTCCAGGATTATCTTCTGTATCTCTGTCAATTGGTTTTTCTTTTCTTTGTTGAAGAGGGTCTGTGTTGCTTGTCTGCCTATTCCTCCATCTTACCAAAAGTAGAGGGTTTTTTTTTTGTTGTTGTTGTTGTTTTTTAATGTGTAAAGTTCTATGTGGTGATTGTGGCTGTCAGTGCTGTCAATTTTGACTCATGGCAACCCCTAGAAGAAATAATTACTACTTTTAGTAGCAACTCTCAAAATACGATCTGTGACCCATCTAAGGATATGTTTGTATGTGTGTTGGGAGGACAGTGGCTAGGGGACTGGAGATGAAGCAAAGAAGGGCTTTTCTGATCCCTTTGATAACTTATTTCATGGTTGTTGTTGTTGTTGTTGTTATATGCCGTCGAGTCGGCCCCGACTCATAGCAACTCCTCCTTGGGTTTCCGAGGCAGTATCACTACGGAAGTAGGATTGCCCAATCTTCCTTCCGAGGAGTGGCTGGTGGGTTTGAACGGCCAGCCTTCTGGTTAGCAGTCAAGGTAGATACAGTAATTCCAGGGTGAGTTTCTGTGCCACTTCTTACATTATTTGGTAGGTTGATGAATATGTTCTTCCCTATTTTTTTTAAAAAAAGTAGAAACCAAAAAGTCATCATGTTTCCTAACCAAAAGGGTTTAGTCAGGGAATTTGTAGATACTATTTGTTGATGTGCAAACAATCCCTAAAACATGCAGATACTTTGACATTCTTTGCTTAAGAACAATATGTGATAGTCACAGACTTTTTATCACATCTATTGCCCATGGCAGGATAATTCATTACAGATAGTCAGAGAGATTATCATGTCACATGCTGACAATTTTCTAACACTCTCCTATTATTTCAAGAATGGAAAACAAATAAGGTTGAAAGAAAATGTGCTCAATTAGAACTAATGTAGTGGGCAGGTTAGACTAACATATTTTTTTTTAAATCCTGTAATTCCTGATGGGATGTCAACATCTTGAAGCCCTTAAGAATGAGGCGGACACCTATGAACTGCTGGGTGTTATCAGTGAGAATGAAACTGAAAAACAAGTTACATAATTGAAACACCTAACCAATTTGACAATTTTGGTCTCAATAATCTGAAAAAAAAAATAATAATCATCTTTTCAAAGTAAAAAAATAATTACAAGGTGCCAACAATTAGGATTATGAAAATTTAGTCCAGACATTTGGCTCTGAGATTTAGAAAATGAGAAAATCTTTGAGTTGTCAGTAGAAAAGGGGACAATTAAACTGATGCTATAAACTGATTAAAACTCATCTCAGATTAAGACAGTTAATTCTTATATCATGCTTAGAGTTAATATGCATCATTTTAAACATCACATCTGCAACACCTTTGGGAGATAGAATCTCTGACTTTCTGTTCTCTTTCTAAGGAATTTATTAATTGTGCTTACTACCGTTACTACTTTTTCAGAAAACCATCATCTCCTTGTGTCCACAGTAGATCAATGTGAACTATTTCACCACTTTTTTTTTTTTAATCTGAAGAAAAGCAATCATTTTTCCTTACATTCCCCACCAAAAGATATTTTTCTTTGGTATGTTTCTACAGGTAACAGGAATTCAAGTGAAATAAAGAGAATTGATCTCTAAATTGAACTACATAGTACACTATTGTTTTCAATAGAAATAGGGATTTCCCTGGATCTGGATATTCCTATAGTTTTATTCGTGCTTTTATATTGATGGCTGAACTAGTTCCAAAACTGTATGTGTTTGTGTGTGTGTGTGTGTGTGTGTGTGAATTGTTCTAACATGTGAAAGCTTGCCTGTTGAAGAACATTTTTAATTTGCTTAATTTTCCTTCAGTTATTATAAATTATAGACTGAAATAATTTTTATTAGGCAGAACAGTCAGTCAGTCACATAATTATATGTGATTTTCTGTTTTAGTATAAAAGTTAACATACTGTGAGATCACTTGTTCTTAATGCTTTATTTAATATTAAGTTTAAAGTAGTATGAATCATTAATTCTGTTGTGTATTTTTAAAAATAAAAAAAGCCTTTCAGTGTCTATAAGCACATCATTATTTCCATTAATTACTTAATTTATTTATTATCATATCCAGTTTGACTCTTATCTATAATTATTTTTTAAAATGCATTTTACTGAAATATAATTTATGTACAGTGAAATACAAAAAACTAAAGTGACATGGGTCAATACTCTTTTTTTCAGTGTTCCCTCTTCTCCCTTCCACCCCTAGTAAACAACAAAGAAAGTTCCCTTCCAAATATAAACCTGTCCTTGACTTTTTACAATAATGAACTAATATTATCTAGTCCATCTGCGATTGACTTCTTTCACTCAGCATAATATCCTCTAAGTTCATCCATGTTATGTGGTGTTTTGCAGATTCTACATTATTCTTTAGGGTTGCATAGTATTCTATCATGTGTATGTACCACAGTTTGGTTATCCATTCTTCTGTTGATATGCACGTAGGTTCTTTCCATCTTTTTGCTATTGTAAATAGTGCTGTGATGAACATGGGTGTCCATATATCTGTTCTTGTCCTGGCTTTCACTTCTTTAGGATATATACCTAGTAATGAGATAACCAGAGGTGCTGGTGGTTCAAACCCACTAGCCACTCCTCGGAAGGAAGATGGGGCAATCTACTTCTGTAGTGATAATGCCTCGGGAACCCAAGGAGGGGTCTCTATGAGTCGGGTCCAACTCCACGGCACATAAAAACAACAACAACGAGATTGCTGGGTCAAATGATATTTCTAATTCCAGCCTTTTGAGGAATCTCCATACTGTTTTCCACAATTTGTATCATTTTACAGTCCCACCAGCAGTGTATGAGAGTCCCAGTCTCTCCGTATCCTCACCAGCATCCACCGTTTTCTGTCTTGTTGAGCTTTGCCATTAGTGCTGGGGTGAGATAGTATCTCATTATTGCTTTGATTTGTATCTCTCTGATAGCTAATGATCATGAGCATTTCTTCATGTATTTGCTGGTCACCTGAATAACCTCTTTGGTGAAGTGTCCATTCATGTCTTCTTCCCAATTTTTAATTGGATTGTTTGTCTTTTTGTTGTTGAGGTATTGAAGGTTTCTGTAAATTTTAGAGATAAATCTCTTGTTAGAAATGTAATTATTGACAAGTATGATTTTGTTGCTGTCATTTTGTTATGTGCTTTTTCATGGTGTTGATTTCTTTGTTCCATATAATTTTCTGTGCTGAGCCTGTTTAGTTTATGAATTGTGTTATCACTTCCTGCATTGCTATCACTTTAGTATTTGCTAAATATTTGTATTGGTCCTCTTTTTTATTTTGATGTGAAGGTTTATCATTTTTCTTTGAGGTTACCCTGTGATTTATAATTTCTTACCAAGTTTAGAACACTCTGTTCTATCTTATGGTTGTCTTGACTTCCTACCATTTAGAAGTTTTATAACTGCACAGTTTTTTCCCTCTTTTTGGTTTGTACTTGTCTTTATTTGTCAATTGATGTCTCTGGTTCCTTGCTTACAATCTCATAGGCTTACTTACTTTGGATACTTCTGTAACTGGGTTGGTTTCTGGATTATGTCATCATGTGTGTTAATGGTCAATTGTTGTTTGCTGTTGTTGGTTCTCTGTCCAAAGGACTCCCTTGAGCATCTCTTATAAGGTAGGTCAGGTTTTAACAAATTCCCTTAATTTCTGCTTATCTAGAAATGTCCTAATTTCACCATCATATTTAAGGGACAATTTTGTTGGGTATATAATTCTTGGTTGGAAAATTTTCTCTTTCAGGGTTTTATATGTACCATCCCATTGCCTTCTCATTTGCATGGTTTCTGCTGAGAAATCAGAGCTTATTCTTACTGGTTTTCCTTTGTAAGTAACTTTTTACTTGGATTATGATATGCCTTGGTGATTTTCTTTTGAGGTCTATCCTGTTTGGGGTTCGTTAGACTTCCTGAATGGATATATACTCATCTTTCATCATATCAGGGAAATTCTCTTCCAACAAATCTTGGACAGTTTTCTCAGTGGTTTTACTTTTCTCTTCCTGTTTTGGAATTCCAATGACATGTAGATTATTCCTTTTGATGGTATCCCACATGAACCTTAGGCTTTCTTCATTTTGTTTTAATCTTTTTTCTGATTGTCCCTTTCCAAAAAAGTATTGAGGTATTTGCCTTCAATCTCAACTAATTCTATCTTCCATTGATTCAATTCTACTCCTTTGCCTGTTCAATGAATTATCCATTTCTGAAAATTTAGTATTACTCTTCTGGATTTCTGTCTGTAGATTTTGTATCATTTCTAATTTTTCATTTATCTTGTCATTTTGTTCTTGTATTATCTTTAAAAATTTTTCTAGCATTTTTTTCTATGTTTTCCTCAATTTTGTCAGTGTTTTCCTTGATCTGTCTCTTAATTTATTGAAGGTACTTAAGTACAATTCTTTTGAATTTCTTATCAGAGTGTTCCAATGCCCGTCTTCCTCAGGAATGTGTTTTGGGTCTGTATCCTGGTTCCTTCTTTCTACTGCTTTATCTTGCTTCTTTGTGTGGCCTTTGATGTTCTGTTGTCTCCGAGGCATTTTTAACCATTTTGTGTGTATATTTAATTGGTGGTTGTATGTTGGAGTTACTTGCCCATGATTTTTGTTTTGTTTGGTTTGTATCTGCATAAGCAGGGTACTGTGCTGTGCTCTTCTATTCACAGTACTTATACACTCACCACCTGTCTCCTTTCTCATTGTCTGCCTCCCATATGTCCCTGCCATCCTTGGCAAACAGAGCTTATTCTTAGATCATGTTTTCATTCAGGTTTTTTCACTAAATGATGCCTAATCCCTTCTGTATACTTCCTTTTAAAGCTCAGGGCTCCAGGATTATCTTCTGTATTTCTGTCAATTAGTTTCTCTTTTCGTTGTTGAAGAGAGTCTGTGGAACTTGTCTGCCTATTCCTCCATCTTACAGAAGTCCATCTCTATCTATAATTCTTAAAATTTAATTAAAAACATATTTAGGAGAATTTTCCTACTCAACGCATTTTTCTGTAGTGATTAATTATTTTCTATGTCCTTTTAATTTCCTAATATTTCTTAGAAATATTAGATAATTTATTTATTCCTTATCATTAAGTAGACCCCCCAAAAAATAGGTGGACAAAATACAATCATAGCATGGCATGACAGTGTGCTATTCTTTCCTTTAATGTAATAGTTATGCTGGGCTTGAGGAAAAAACAATACAGAGATGATTTACTGTCAGAACTTGACTATTCCCCTAAAATCTCCTGCATATTTTTGATGATCATAATAGAAGATAGGAAGAATATCATTCTACAAAGATTTAGAAAAAAAAAATGTAGCAAATGGGATATTTCATAGCTCCCCATAAATTCAGGTGTAAAAGCTATCAAAATAGAAAGAATATGCTTCTTCTCATCTTAAGCTATTTTCAGTAAATTAGTAAATAAGAACCTTACATCTGTCTGTACCCTCCTTACTCAACTTTACACTTCCTCCCAATTATTTTAGCCCTAATATTTATAACATAAAGATGAGATTGAAAATAAATGTAGGTATTTTGGGGATATCCTTTATTCAAAATCAGGCAAATCAGTAAATCAGGTATCAGAAACAACAAACAAATATACACAGAAATTCTTTTGAATCCTTCCACTTTATTGACAACATTGGACTTTGAGATTTATGAAAATAAGAATCTATTTTGTTCACTCTGTACCCGTTAGGATTGCACAGAGACTGGCACACAATACACCTTCAAAAAGTATTTCTTGAATGAATAATAAGTGAATAAGTTTTGTTTCTTTAAAATAGAAATATAAAAATCCTCCAGATAAGTGAAATATTTAAATGAATAGAAGGGAAATTCCCTAAAGTATGAGATTAAACACCAAATGTTGATTTAATGATAAAACTTATCAATGTAGGTTGTGTCACCACTATAGCTACTTCTAATTGATGTTATAAGGAGCTCTCTGGTATAGTAGATAATGCATTTGTCTGCTAACCAGAAGGTCAGTGGTTCAAACCCACCAGAAAGATGGGGTAATCTACTTCCGTAAAGACTTACTGCCTTGGAAACCCAATGGGGGGTTGCTATGAGTTGTAATCAACTCAATGGCAGTGAGTTTGTTCTTGATTTTGTTGATGTTATAACAAATTATCACAAATTTAGAGGCACAAAACAACACAAATAGATCTTATATATCTGTCTTGAATGAGTCATATGGGACTAACATTTAGGCATCAGTAAGTCGGTCTTTCTAGAGGCTCTGTTTCTTTGCCTTTTCCGGCTTCTAGAGGCTTCCTGCTTTCCTTGGCTCCTGGCTTCCTTTGATCAATCACATCACTCAGACCTCTGTTTCAGTGTCACATCACTTTCTGACTCTGGTCCTCCCGCCTCCTCTTGTAAAACCCAACTCGTGACAACCTCATCTATGCTAGAGTAGAACTGTGCTCTATAGGGTTTTCAATAGCTGATTTTTCAGACGTAGTTTGCCAGGCCTTTCTTCCAAGGTTCCTCTGGATGGATTCAACCTCTGACCTTTCAGTTAGCAGCCACTAAATTTAGTGCCTTAACCATTTGCACCAACCAGGGACTCCTTCCTCTTGCAATTATCTTTGTAATTGCATTAATCCATCTGGATAATCCAGGGTAAACTTCCCATATTAAACAAAGTTCCTTTTACCATAAAACATTTACACTGGTTCCAGGGATCAGGATGGGGGCATTTTGGGGGAACATTATTCTGTCCTGTCACTGCCACTTATAGTCTTGGTGACAGTAAGCAAACAGCTTCTAGGTTCAGGTTTCACAAAACTAATGCTAGAGTATGACTATCCAGGTCTATACCTTATCAACTGTATTTTGACTCCTAATCTCTGATAAGGAGCTCAGGTGGCATAGTGCCTATGGCATTTGACTGTTAACCAAAAGGCTGGCAGTTCAAACCCACTAGCCACTCCTTGGAAGGAAGGTTGGGCAATCTACTTCCATAGTGATACTACTTCGGAGACCCAAGGAGGGGTCGCTAAGAGTCAGGGCCAATTCCACAGCAGTGAGTTTGGTGGAAAGCTCTGATGAGCTGCTGGTAACCTAGGCACACTTTTCTGCTATCCTGTCTTTTTATTGGTGGCTTATTATATTTCAGAAGGAGCCCTGGGGGCTCAGATGGTAAACACTTGACTGCAAATGTTAATGGTTCAAGCCCACCCATGGCTTCATGGGAAAAAGAACTGGTGATCCATTTTCATAAAGTTTACAGCCAAAAATCCCCCTGAGCCAGTTCTACTCTGTTGCATGGATGTGCTATGAGTTGGAATTGACTCAATGGTACCGAACAACAATAAAGGAGCTCATTTTGGGGGTCATGTTGGCTGAGCTCACAAGAAGAGACATTACAAGGCAGCAAATCTGTGCTTTGATGTCAAAACATAAATATAAAAATCATGAGACTCTTCAGTCTTGTAACTCAGAGATACTCCATAAGAGCCAAACAGCCTAGCTGTCCTTGTGATCATTGACTAATTTAGTTATCCTTGACTCAGTATCTTTTTTTTCTAGCAAAAATAGCACAATTCTAACTCTATGTCTTTGGCTATGCCTCATCTTGGGCACTCCCTTCCCCCAATTACTGTTCCCATGTAGAAGTCCAAACATCTCTGGCAGATTTCTATAAATAAATTACTTCAGCTGGCCTCACTTGAAAGAACAGATATGAGTGTCTGCTGTCCCAGAAAATTAGGTTTACCTACTATCACGTTAGTCACAGATGCTGTGAACAAGACTACTCCTTAGAGAGAGAAGCCCACCAATGACAGTGGAGGACAAACACTGAGAGCATTTTATGGTTCAAGTCCAAGGTGCACTCTGAATGACAAGTACAGAGCCACTTCCCTCAGTTATTTTGCTTTCCCAAAAATTCTACAGTTGCAAAGGAAACTCTGAAAAAAGATAAGAAATCATATCCTATATGGACACAAAGTCCATATACCTTTTCCAAGAACAACTGAAATTAGTCATCTTAATAATTTTACTGGATGAGCCCACAGGCAGATACAAGTTGTGAATTTCTGAGTCTGTATAATACGAAGATGGTTCCCATTAAGTAAAAGAGTATGAAATACTTATGTAAATTTTACAAAAACATAAACATTTTGATGTATTGATAAGGCCTTTCCTAGATCTAACCTCTGGAGATTCATCTCCCATTTACATGACATTAGCTTCTTCCTTGGTCAGTATATGGAAGTTAATTAATGTTTATTGAATACCTTCTATTCTTTTCCTTGCTTCCTTTTTCCAGAAAATCTATTGACTAGACCAGCATCCCTCAGTCATCTGAAGATGGTATTCCCTTATATTGATACCAGCATTAGACAGTCCCCAGCACTGTTCTTACCCCCAAAATATACACTCGAAGAAATAAGGAAAAGAGTGATTTAATAAGGCACTAAAAAACCAGTGTTTTCTGACACTGAAGCTTAATATTATCCTTCTCTCCCTAGCAAATATCTACAAAATGATTTCATAGTGTTCTCAGAATCAGTTATTAATTGGGAGGCCTTTTTATCTCTAGGGTTGGTTATCCTGCCTCTTCACCATCCTGCTCAAGAACTGGCCTTCAGTGCTGATCACATGAGGCTCAACATTACATAAAGGCCTTAATATAAAATATTAGAGGTAAATAAATGTAAAATATTTAAATATTTGAGGTAAATAATTTGGTATAAGCGCTCGGAATTGATTCCTTGGCAATAGGTTTTTTTTTCCCCCTATCTCTTAATTATGTGATGAAGAAACACATTACTTTGTTCAAATTGGTTTCTTGTACATTTTAATTAACACTCTTATGATAAAACATCTAGACAGTTTGGGTAAAGTAAAACAAACATAATTTTGAATGTATGGCTGTGCTTTTAAAATAATAAAATACATTTCTAAAGGCAATAAGCAAAAGAAAACAAAACAAATATAACTGTTTCTAGTTACATGAATTTCTATGTTTAAAGTAGCTAAGCAAAATTTAAAATGAAAAGCAGGTGGGAAAGGAGTAATAGTTTTAGGAACAGTGAAAGTTTTTTTTTTTTTTTTTCTTTTTTTTCCTTTAGGCCTTACTTTACTTATTAATTCAGGCAGGTTCATTGGTAGTCTCAGTCTCCATGCTTTGCAAATTACTCATCATTAACTTTATTTTTATGGAGATCTGCTGGTGCTGTGGTAAGGCATTCGGCTGCTTATCAAAAGGTCAAGGTCTGCAGTTCTAAATCCACCAGTTGCTCCATGGAAGAGAGATGAGGCAGTGCACTTGCATGAAGATTTACAGCCTTAGAAACCCTAAGAGGGTCACTAAGGATTGGAAACAACTCCAAGGCAGTGAGTTTGGTTTGGTTTCAGTTAATTGTATTGTTTGCATTATTCATGAAGTATGAAAATAGGTTAGATCTCTGATTCTTTTGAGTCTTACCTTATAATTCAAGTCTTTGTTTTATCTCAATAGATTATTCTTAATTGGGCCTTTATGGCTCACCAACAGGTTTTAGTTAGGTCTCTGCTTATTCACTGTTAAATTCCCACCTTGCCTATTGTTAAATTTTCTTCTTAACATAAAATAAAAAAGAAACTATAATATGAAACACATTTGCTTTTCTCTACATATAATGATATCTCTATTTATGTTGTTCTTTCTTATTTGACCACAGTATTTATTTAAAAAAAAATTTTGTGTCAATCATTGTGCTAGGTGTTGGAGTAACAATGGCAAAGAATATAGATTCTGTACTAGACAGCATGGAATTACAGTCTAGTGAGCAAGATAAATATTTATCTAACATAATTTGGTGTAGTGCCTAAGGCATTTAACTGCTAACCAGAGGCTCATGGTTCAAACCTGGATAAAGTAAAACAAACATAATTTTGAATGTATGGCTGTGCTTTTAAAATAATAAAATTAATTTCTAAAGGCAATAAGCAAAAGAAAACAAAACAAATTTAACTGTTTCTTGTTATGTGAATTTTGGGAGCATAGTGGCTAAGACACTTGCCTGCTAACCAGACGGCTGGCGGTTCAAACCCACCAGCCACTCCTCGGAAGGAAGGTTGGGAAATCCTACTTCCGTAGTGATACTGCCTCGGAAACCCAAGGAGGGGTCGCTATGAGTCGGGTTTGACTCGACGGCACATAACAACAACAACAACAAGCAAAATTTAAAATGAAAAGTAGGTGGGAAAGGAGTAATACCAGCCACTCTTCAGAAGGAAGACTGGGTAATCTACCTCCGTAGAGATACTGCCTCTGAAACCCAAGGAGGGGTTGTTATAAGTCAGATCCGACTCAAAGGCATTGAGTTTGTTTTTTTGGTTTTTAATTATTAGTAAAGTATCTAGAATTTTTAACCCTTAACTTGATGTAGGGAATCCCTGGGTGGTACAAATGGTTAACATACTTGGCTGCTAACTGAAAGTTTGGAAAGAAATGCCCACCTACAGACACCTTAGAAAAGGGTCTGGTGATGGATTTTTTAAATATTAGCTATTAATCCAAAGGAGTAGCTTTACTCTGACATGCAATTGACCACAACACCTAGTAACCTAATCAATCTATGGAGTTAAAAAGGTTTCCTTAAAGAAGTATAATTTAAGATAAGACCTGAATACCAGGTGAAAAGAGGGAAGGAAGATAATTATAGACAAAGAGAACAGCCTGAGTGAAGGCACCAAAGACACTTAGAATGGAAGGAGGCTACCATGCCTGAAGTTCAACACATAAAAAAAAAAAAAAAATGAGATTGATAGCTAGGGGTTACATGATGGAAGGTCATGTAGGCCATGTTAAAAGACTATGGTCTTTGACCTAAGACAAATGGAATATCTTGTAAGGGTGTTTGAATTTCATCACATCTTCTTTTCCAAATTCAGATCACTTGTGTTTTTGTATTAATTTCTTCTCCCCTAAAAAAAAAAAAAAAAAAAAAAAAAAATTGCCACTGAGTTGATTCTGACTCATAGCAACCCCTATTGGGTTTCCAAGGCTGTGAATCTTTACAGAAGTAGATTGCCCCATCTTCCTCCCATAGAGAAGCTGGTGGGCTTGAACTACTGATGGTTAGCAAACAAAATGGCTTACCCATTATGCCACCATTGCTCCTTCAATTCCTTCCCCAAATTGACAAAAATTTGTGCCATCGATCATCTTATCTTTCACTCTTATATTCAAATCCTGATTACTTATCAGATCATCCCCCTTCTAAATTTCCCCAGTCACACCTGGCCAATTTTTTTCTCTACAGCCTAGAAACATTCTCTTGGCCTTCATTGCCAAATGTCTTGAAGTAATAATGTACATCATGTCACAGTGCAATTTTTGTGAGAATTACACCCAGAAGTCCCATGCTTAAATCTGAATTCAAGTCAAAACATTAGTTTCTTTACTAATTATTCACAAAGCTCCTAGTACTTTATCAGATAATGAGTGTGTTACTGAAGTTTTCTCTGTGGTTAAAGCTTTAGCTCATTTATATGTGCTGGTGGACTTGAACCACTGACTTTTCAGTTAGCAGCTAAGCACTTAACCACTGAACCACCAACTCACCGAAAGCCCACTGCCTTCAAGTCAATTCCAACTCATAACGACCCCCATTGGGTTTCCAAGCCTATAAATCTTTAAGGAAGTTGATTATCTCATCTTCATCCCACAGAGCAGTTGGTAGATTTGAACCACCAAGCTTCTAGTTAGCAACCAAATGCCTTACCTACTATGCCACCAGAGCTGCTGTTGAACCAGCAGTGCTCTTTAAAGGTTGAATAGAAGGTTGTTAAGATGAGCACTTAACATGGGTAAATGGACACATGAAAAGAGCCTGGTGTATAACCAAATCAAACAACTTCAGTAGCTGAGACAGAGAATATCCATGTGGTGGGGAGACAGAGGGATACAGGAGAAATAATCATGAGTTCACTTAGATCTCCTTCAAATTAATATTATATATCATTAAATTTTATCAGGATTAAGTTGTTGGCCTTAAATTAGCTACTCAGCTCAATTATCAAATAAATTACCTAGATAAATTTATAGTATAATTAACTGCTTATCTAATTACCTTTCACAGAGAAATCAAGCCTACAACTGAACAACTAATTAAATAGTAGTATTATTTTCAAGGGAGTCATACAACATTTGTCTTTCTCCTTGGAATTAATGAAACTTTCCATTCCATGATGTGCATTTCATCACCAAGCTCTTAAGTTCCCACTGGGAAGCAATATATTTATTAGTATTTGAATATATATGATGGTGCCAAAGTATAGTCAGTGATTGTGTTTTCTGTGATAAAAGTAATAGTAAGAACAACCATTTCTTTTGTATTATAGATTGGCTGCCTATGACCAGGACCCTTAGGGGAAAAAATTCTATTAAAGAAAATCAAATTAATAAACATGTATCTCACCACTCCATTGGTATTCATCATTTTAAAATTATTATATCATTCACTTTCTATGGTAGAAATGTGTTATTGCTAAGATCATCATCACAAGATGAATGTTTCTAGCTTCAAAAATAGAAGTCTCTTTTGGCTTTAAATTAATCTGCTAGCAGAAGTCTGGTATTACTTCAGTATATTAATATGAATATATGCTCAGGAATACTCATTCATGAGCATGGATTTCTCAATCTGGACAGTTACCTTTTTAGTGTACTTTCTTTCATTTTACCTGGCCAGTATCCATTGTTACTTTGCATTTACACAGCAGCTTTCCTCTAAGGAGCCTAAAGTACTGTAGTTTAATTGTCCAAAAGAAATGGTGTCAGAGTAGAGAGAAGAGAAGTAGAAAAATGTGTTTCCTGATTGTCTTAGGGAATTGGGAGATGCTTAATTTTAATTTTGGCTTTAAGCCCAGATAGTGAGGCTCTGTCTACACAAGTGAAGTTGTGGTGAGATTTCTACATTTTGCTTCCCTGAGCATAAGGACATGTAGTCTCATTCTGAGAAATTCACAACATTATTCAATCTAAGACAGTAGATCACAAACTAAGGCAATTTTGCTCCTCCTTCCCTCCCGCCCTGTGAATTCTGGCAAGGAACAGAGACATTTGTGAAGGGTGTTGTTAGCATCTTGTGGGTAGAAGCCATAGATGCAGCTTATCATCCTACAACTTGCAGGGCAGCTCTCTATGATAAAGAATAATACACCCTAAAATGTTTTGAGGTTGAGAAGCTCTCATCTAAACTTTAGTACTGCACACACACTTGATTTCCCTAGTATTTATGGGGGATTGGAGGAGTATCTAAGGCCACGTAATAGTGGCAGATGTGAAGTAAAAGTCTAATTTTATCTGAACCTCATTTGCAGCAGGGAGAATTCTCTGATATAGTGTAACTTGTACTCTTAATTCTGAAAACTAATCAATGTCAAAGAATAATGAGCATGTACTCTGTTGAAGTAAAAGCACAGAGATTTATCAAAGGTTCAAAATCAGTCCCAACCAGGAATCATGATCTTACAGAGTGAAACCAAATGCTACACTGAAGGGGAAGGGAACGTATTTATTTCTATGGTAGATTTAGGAAGCAACAATCCAAAATATATCATTGGTTCTTGGTAAAATAAGATAATCAGATGCAGAATGTCTTGAGGCAGGAAACTAAAAGAGATTGGTCTGGAGTACCTGTGTGGTCACTGAGATTTGTTATACAGTATAATTGTAGAAGTACATGGCCACAGGCATGTGCTAAGTGGTTACAGTATAACTATAACTCATTCTTTCTCATGGACAGTTGGTTTAAAACAAACAAAAATATTGCTAGAGGATTAAGAAGTTATTCTCAGATGAAAGATTAATTTGGACCCTACATTCCTGTCACAAATGTGAAGTATTCAAAGGAATTCTTTCCTACTTCACATTTTATCTGGAGAGTCTCAAACACTCCCTGCTTTTTTCTTGAGTCAAGGTAAGTTTCTGTTTTCAGAGCTAATCCATGTAAATGCAAGGAGAACATTTGTTTCCCATAAAGGAGATTGACTTCAACTATTGCCACCAGTATTTTCCAGGAGAATCTAGTGTCTTCTCTTACCAGTGCATGCAGAGAAATTCACTGGAGGTGAAGCTTTTTATAAGAAAGAATATTAGTCTAGACGTGTGTAAAGTAATCACGCAGCTGCGGAACTGTCCATTCAGGTTTTACTTTTGTCACTATAAGCAAAACTTACTGAACAGTTACAAACATGGTTGAAAGTCCCTTAAGAATAACATGGCTGAGTCCCTTAAATTGTTTAATACTCTAAGTACAATATAACACAATGTGAATCAATCATTTCACGAAAAAAGCACAATTCATGTTTACCATGTTTTCTTCTTTACCTTGCTAAGGCACTATTCCAACACCCTCCAAATTCCTCTACATAACCCGTTTAAAAAAAAAAAATTGCCAAGTCCATAACTCATGGTGACTCTGACTCATAGGAACTTCATGTGAGTCAGAATAGAACTGTCTTCCATAGGGTTTTCAATGGCTGATTTCTCAGGAGTAGTTTGCCTAGGAGGACTTGAACCCCCAACCTTTGTTTAGAAGCTGTGTTTATAATTTGTCACCAAAATAGGATATTTTAAAGAAAGCAATAAGGGTGCTATTACCAGGCACACTGTCGCCTCAGGTGTAAATTATGACTGTCTTCAGCAAACTATCACATATGGTCACACTAACTACAGATGTCTCTAGTCATTTATCACTGGCATCTGTGATTTTATTCCTCAACCTATTTTTGAGATTGTATCTGCTGACATCAGAGCTCCTATACTTTGCTGGCTCTCTGCTCAGAACAATTTCCATTTTAAGTGAATATTGACGAGTGAGTATCCCAGACACTTATCCTTCCCAAATTTTATCATGGTTTCCTTTAGGTGCTCTGGGTAACACTGACTCCTACTATATACTAGACATTGTCACCATCTTACAGATTATCTTAAAGCCTCATGAAGTTAATCCTTTGTGGTTAAAAGTTAAGAACAGCAAGAAATACTTCTTTTCCTATTATTTGTAACAGTTGGATAGAATATAATAGTATAAAACAGGTGCTGCTTTTGTCTCAACATCTTCAGAATTCTTCACGAACAGTGTGCTGTGAATGAAAGCTTATGAATGGTGCAGCTGATAGAAAAATCAGACTGATATATGCTTCACCCTGAAAAGATATTTTCACTATTTAAATGTTTTTTTTAACCGATTATTTATGGTTCATGACAACTTCTTCCCTATAATGTGTACTTAGCCAGGAGAATTTTCATATCCAAATGTAAACAGAATTACTATAGACTCATCCCATCAATCTGTGAACATGATCAGACAGGTCAGCATCTTAGAATAGAAGTTCACACAATTTAGAATTAATCTAGGATTTTTTTTTCTTGCTATATTATGACCCTTACCCCACAAAAGGGAAAAAATATATCATTTTAGAAATAAAAGTGAAAATAAAGAGTACAGCTTGCAAGCAATTTCTAAGTATTCATAAGTTAATCATCTGGTTGCAAATGTGACTGATATTTAAAATTTTTCTCTTACTTATTTAGATCTTATTCACATATATGCTTCTCCAATCATCTTTTCATTTCTGTCATTTTTTTTAGGACAAGGAGAACTAAAACTCTGTATTTATTTGGTCATTTAGGGTATCTATGGCAAGCATACATGCCTAAGGCACTTGACTGCTCACCAGAAGGCTGGCGGTTCAAACTCACCAGCCACTCCTCAGAAGGAAGGTTGGGCAATCCTACTTCCGTAGTGATACTGCCTCGGAAACCCAAGGAGGGGTCGCTATGAGTCGGGGCCGACTCGACGGCAAACAAGAACAACAACAACATGGCAAGCATCTACTGTTTCCTTTTATATATACTGTGATTCTAGACAAGGAGCTCTGTGGCATAATGAGTAAGGCATTTGGTTGCTATTCAAAAGGTCAGCAGTTCAAACCCATCAGCTGCTTTGCAGGAGGAAGATGTCACAATCTACTTTCATAGAGATTTTCAGCCTTGGAAACTCAATGGCAGTTTCTATGAGTTGGAACTGACTCCATGGCAGTGGTTTTGTTTTTTGTTTGGGGTATGATTCTAGACAAAAGATAAAGCTAATTTTCCCTTGTCATATAGCACATCATCACTATCAGAGGATTATCAATAATTTTTTTGAGAAAAAGATGTCTTCTTTAATGTAAGTGACCCTTTGCCTCACCATTTCCATCATCCTTTTGCAACGGTTTTAAATACCAAGTTAATATAATAACTAGAGTATGTCATGTATTTTTATAAGTACAGCATTATTTATCTGATGCATTTCTCTAAATTGGCAAGCTCAGTCAATCTTATGTACATTTTGCAGTGTTTAAGGAATTTAAAAATTTTTAGGCAATTAACATTGTGGTAATACTATTGGCATCTAATAGAAATATCTCCAACAACTTAATGATACCTGTCCGACTGCTTAAATTTCTAATTACATACTCTGGGGTATATAGGTGTATCAGTGCTTAAAACCTAATTTATTCATCTAATTATTTCTTTTTAAAAGGAAAACTCCATTGGGAAACTATACAGCGTATGCATTAGATCTCTATTATCCTTCCCCAGTTACTGTATTTCTCACTGAAGAGTGAATTAAACTTAAGCACTTGAACTGTAGCAGTATATTGCTATATAATAAGGTCAATTTACATTCCTGTGAGGACAAAAAAAAGAAGCAGACTTTTACAAAATTCTTTAAGAGCAGAACAAGTGCATTTTTTTAAGGCAGCATAGGAAAGAATAAAAGAGAGGATGAAGTAGAATGAAAAATTGTCTCTCCTAGTGTGATGTCTACAGCAACTGATGGTGCAGTATTGCTAATGAGCTCCTTAGAGGTAACATGCTGAAGCATATTAAAAGTAAACTCAAAAGAAAAGTAATCTTATATTCTTTGGCTAGATTTTGTTAAATCTATTCTGAAAAGATGTGACAAATCTCCCTCTATTTGTGGTTGCACAGACTTCAACTTCCACAAGCTTGAGCATTAGAAAAAAAATAATGGAGAAGAGGGATTGAGCAGCAATGATAATAATAAATCACAAAACCAAATGTGTTGCTACTGAGTTGATCTCAACTCATAGTAATCCTTAAGGATAGAGTAGAACTGCTCCATAGGATTTCCAAGGCTAAAATCTTTACCAAAGCAGACTGTCAAATCTTTCTCCTGCAGAGAAGATTTGAACCACAGAACTTTTGGTTAGCAGTGGATAGCTCAACCACTGTGTCACCAGGAATCCTTAATGTTTAAAATTGTTGTTACTATCAGGTACCTCTGAGTCAATTCTGTCACATAGCAACCCAATGCATGAGAGAACAGAACACTAACAGATACTGCACCATCCTCATAATTATTGCTATTTTTGAGCCTTTTGTTGCAGCCACTGTGCCCATTCATCATCTTGAGGATCTCAATCATTTTTTGATCATTTTTTGATGACCCACTAATGATGGCCGTGATGTCCTTCAGACACTAGCTGCCCCAGATAATGTGTCCAAAGTACATGAGACAAAGTCTCAACATCCTCACTTATAAAGAGTATTCTGGCTGTATTTCTTCCAAGACAGATTTGTTCTTTCTTCTGGAATTCCATGGTCAATTCAATATTCTTCACCCAAATAATAATTCAAAGGCATCAATTCTTTGTTAATCTTCCTTATTCATTATCTGGGACCTCTGGTAGTGTAGTGCCTAAAGGTACTTGATTGCTAACCAGAAGGCTGGCAGTTCAAACCCACCAGCCACTCCCCAGAAGAAAGACAGGGTAATCTACTTCCATAGTGATACTGCCTAGGAAACCCAAGAAGGGATCGCTATGAGTTGGGTCTGACTCGACAGCACATAACAACAACAACATTTTTTATCCAGCTTTCACATATGTATGAGGCTTGGGTCATGTACACGTTACTCTTCAAAGTAACATCTTTGCTATTTAATATTTTAAAGAGGTCTTTTGCAACAGATTTTCCCAACACAATATCTCATTTGATTTCACAACTTCTGCTTTCATGGGTGTTGATTGTAGACCCAAGTAAAATGAAACCCTTGCCAACTGCAAATTTTTCTCCATTTATCTTAATGGCTTATTGGCCAGTCATGATCCTGAGGATTTTTATTTTCTCTGTGTTGAGGTGTAATCCATACTGAAGACTGTAGTCTTTGGTCTTCATCAGTACATTCTTCAAGTCCACTTCACTTTCAATAAGCAAGGCGGTATCATCTGCAGATTGCAGGTTGTAAAATGAGTCTTCCTCCAATCCTGATTTCTCATTCTTCTTCATATAGGCCAGCTCTCAGATTATTTTCTCAGAATACAGATTGAATAAGTATCATGAATGTATCCAACACTGACATTCACCTCTTACCATCATTCGTCTGTCAGTTTGTCATATTTTACACTTCTGAGGGCACTTACTCTTTTATTTCAAGAAATTTGGAAGACAGTTACCTGGCCAAACTGACTGAACGAGATTGACCTCTATGCCCATTCCAAAGAAAGGTGATCCAACAGAATGTGGGAAGTATCAAAAAATAGTGATATCAGACACAAGTAAAATTTTCCTGAAGACAATTCAAAAAGGTTTGTAGCAGGATATAGCCAGAGAACTTCCAGAAATTCAAGCTGGATTCAGAAGAGGATGTGGAATGAGAGATATCATTGCTAATGTTAGATGGATTGTAGCTGAAAGCAAAGAATACCAGAATGTTTACCTGTGTTTCATTATTATTATTATTATTTTGAGAGATAAGAAAGATAATATATTACCATGCTCATGGTGAGGAGACAGGGGCTTGTACTCAAATCTGACTCCTCAAGTTGATGTTAGGGTTTAGTTTTTGTAAGGTTCAGGAAAGGGGTTCACATATATTCATAGAAATTTCAGGAATTTGGGCATGAATTAGCTGGAAACTGGCTGAGGTTTCGTTACCCTCAGTTTAAAGGAACAGTCAATTTTTAATGCCGTGCACTTGCTTGGATGAGTTACACTGACTTCCTGTTATTAGTTGATCAGGGTTTAGGCAGACGGGAAGATATTAGCTCCAAGCAACTTTGCTCCTGTTTGTCTCACTGTGCATGTCCTCTGGCCAAAACTAATCTGAGCTGGTTTGAACTGATTTCAAGTTGGTATAGGTTGTTTCTGAAAAACAACTTTAAGGAAATGCATTATCATACCTATTCTTCTGTCTCCAACTAGGGTGGAGGATTATTATAGAAAAGGTAGGGAATTGAACTATAATTCAACTTGGTTTCAATCCCCCCCTTTGAGTAGTTACTGTTTCACATTCTTTGGGAATGGAATGTCAATTAACTCTAACTACTTCTTGCTACTCAGTAGCAAAGTTGGTGGAACTCAGAAATTCTTGGCTAATAAGTCTCTTGTGGTCTAGACAGTTCTCAGAATCCTTTGGCCATAGCCCAAGGAGAAGAGATTAGGAGTGCCCATAGAATAGCTCTTGTGGCATAGTGCTTAAGGCATTTGACTGCTAACCAGAAGGCTGGTGATTCAAACCCACCAGCCATTCCTCACAAGGAAGACTGGGCAATCTACATCTATAGAGATACTGCCTTGGAAACCCAAGAAGGGGTCGCTATGAGTCAAAACCAACTTGCCAGCAGTGAGTTTGGTTTGGTTTTTATAGAGTAGCTTATAATTTGGGGGGCTTGAAGACAGATAAGCAGTTAGGTAGACACTGAATACAACAACAAGGCGTGCCCATAGAGTAGCTTGTAATATGAGGGGCTTAAAGACATAAGCAGTTAGGTAGACATTGAACACAACAACAAATAAAAAGTACTAATGCTAATATAGGGAACATTATAACAAATAGGGATCTCAGCCACCCCAAATTGAGTAACCAAGAAGTGAGCCGAGAAGTCTACCCTGAAGGTCAAGGTTAATTGGTGTTGTATAGTCTCCCTGTCCTATTGCAATTTACAAATGGTGCATAGCCTTTCAATCCTGTTTTATTTGTCTTGATTCATTAATTAATGAACAACAGGTAGCATTGATGTATACACATACCCCTCCATGTGCTACTAATATAAGATCTAGGGCTGCCCAATTCTGAAACAACAATCTTGATAGAACTTATTTCAGTTTGTAGCACATATATTTACAGCAAATATATCAGAAGTAGAGTTTGCTACTGACTCTAGAGAAACAGACATTCTGAGCAAATTGGTATAAAAGATGCATATTATAATTTTCCCAACACCCATTACAGGAATTACATTTGTTGGGATTTTCCCAAGCACTTTAGGCCAAATCAGGTGGACTATGCCAGCATCGGTGGCTATTGTGGGTAGTGAGTGATATTCCCAACAGTACTTCAAATATCCCCTGTGGCAACAGCTTGGCTAAATTTGATTGTAGCATTCTCTTTCCAGATTGTACTGGATGGAGGCAGGCCCAATATTAAAGAAAAGATGACTGGGATGACTAATAATATTATAATGGAGGATTTATGCTAAAGCAGAAGCACTAAGGCAAAACAAAATAAGACACCACAGATAAATTGATTAAGTCCTGTTAGTAACATACCAAGGTCCACCAAAGCATAAAAAGCAGCATATAGGGAGGCTACAGACAACTAAAATGATTTAGATTTAAAACCATAAGTAGGGGGCAGACAAAGAGGCTTGCAGAGTAAAAGCAAGGCCTAGGATAGACAGGCTTACCAAAGTCGCTGCCAAGGTGTGTCCACTCATACTACTTATCTCTCAGCAGTGGGGTTGTAGAAACACCCAGTGCTGGGCCAGTTAGGTCCTTCTGAACTCTTGACAAGCTTCAAAGGTGTTCCTCATAGAACAGGGAAAAGTGATGGGCCAAGGAGGGTCTTCTGTGTGGACAAGGGCTGCTCTCAGTTAAGTGTGATGAATCCACGGTCAGACTCCCTTGAATTTAGCTGAGAAGTACACCAGCCACAAGACTTCATAGGGCCCATACACTTGGCCTGTAGCTGGCTTTGGAGATTGGGTCATGCACTCCTTGAGAAGCACCCAATCAACTGGACAGATGTTATGAAGGGGAGTATCTGTAGGATATGGCAATGCAGATGTCTTCAAGCTCAAATTAGTTTCTTCTCTCTCAAGAAATAAAGGTGCCTCGGGCCGAGGGCGCAACAGATGGAGGCTTGGCACCCTTTACATACCTCAAGACAAAACGATGTTTGGTGCATGCTGAGGTCCGTGTCAGGGCCATCACTGCTATATGAGGGTCCTCGAGCTCTAGGCAGTGGGTCTGTTGTACATGGGGTTGCTGAATTGGGGCTGACTCAACGGCACCTGAACAACAATATCCCCTTATTGGTTTAAACAATTGTCTCCAAGTCTATGTACCAGTGCCACATGAGCACAACTAAGTGTTCTGGAATTCCCATTCTTCACAATGTTATCCATAATTTGTTATGATTCACACAGTCGAATGCTTTTAAATAATAAATGTCAATAAAACATAGGTAAGCATCTTTCTGGTATTCTCTGCTTTCAGATCCATCTAACATCAGTGATAATATCCCTTATGCCACATTCTCCTCTGAATCAGGCTTGAATTTCTGGCAGTTCCCTGTCAATGTACTGCTGCAACCATTTTTTAATCATCTTCTGCAAAATTTTGCTTGTGTGTGATATTAATGATATTGTTGTATAATTTCTTCATTGGTTCAGATTACCATTCTTAGGAAGTTAGTGTATTGGCTGTCTTCCCATCATTTGGCTGGAGAGCTGTCTTCTGTATTTCTTGGCATATAAGAGTGTGCAGTTCCAGTATTATTTCCATTTGTTGAAACATCTCAATGGGTATTCTGTCTATTTCTGGCGCCTTCATTTTTGTCAATGCTTTCAATGCAACATGGACTTCTTCATTCAGTATTATTGGCTCTTGATCATATGCTATATCCTGAAATGTTTGAACTAATGGCTAAAGGACTAATTCTGTTTGGTACTGTATCTTTGTGTTCCTTCCATCTTTGATCCTCCCTCTGTTGTTCAATATTTTCCCATATAATCCTTCAATATCCTAACTTGAGACTTGAAGTTTTTTTCATCAGTTTTTTTTTTTCATTTTGAGTATCGCCACATATGTTCTTCTCTTGGTTTTCTAACTCCAAGAGTTTGCATATTTCATTATAACACTTTACTTTGTCTTCTCAAGTATCTTTGAATTCTTCTGTTTATCTATTTTACTTCATCATTTCTTTTGTTCACTTTAACTACTCCGCATTCAAGAACAAGCTTCAGAGCCTCTTCGACATTCTTTCTGGTCTTTTCTTTCTTATCTTCTAATGATTTTGATTTCTTCATGTAATATTCATCCTAAAACTCATCTTGTCTTTGATCATAGGTGTTCAATACAGGAAATGTATTCTTGAGATGAGCTATAAATTCAGGTGGGATACACTCAAGGTTATATTCAGGCTCTTATGGACTTACTTTATTTTTTTTTAACCTTTTTTTTTGAACTTGCATATGAGCGAGCAATCAGTGATCTATTCCACAGTCACCTCTTAGCCTTGTTCCAACTAATAATATTGAGCATCTCCATTGTTTCTATCCACAGATGTAGTAGATTCAACTCCTGTTATTCTATATGGCAAGGCCCACTTATACAGTCACCATTTATGTTGTTGGAAAAGCTATCTCAATGAATAGGTCATTGTTTTAACAAAATACGATCATGAGACCACTGACCTTTCTACCACTAAGACCATAATTTCCGGCTACCAATCATTCTTCTTTTCTGACTTTTGCATTCCAAAAAATAAATAAATAAATAAAACTTGTTTCTATTGAGTCAAGTCTAACTTGTAAAAACCATGTATGACAGAGTAGAATGCTTTTGTAAGGTTTCTACAACTGTAAATCTTTACAGAAGCAGAGTGCTTCATCTTTCTCCTGTGGAGCTGCTGATGGATTTGAACCACTGACCTTTTGGTTTGTAGTCAAATGCTTTATCCACTATGCCACCAGACTTCCTCTTTGGAGCCCAATCGTAAGTAATTATCCTTGTTTCTTGATTCCATGTTTGATCAATTTCAGACTACAGAAATTGGTAAAAATTTTCAAATTCTTCATTTTTGGTGTTAGTGATTGGTGTATAAAATTGAATGATACTCATGTTAATGGGTCTTCCTTGTAAACATGTGAATATTTTTCTATCACTGTCAATGGTGTACCTCAGTATTTATCTTAAAATGTTCTTTCTGCCAATAGATGTGAAGTCTTTCCTTTTTAGTTTGTCATTCTTGCCACAGTAGATCATATATTGTCCAATTCAAAATGGCCAATAACAGTTCATTTCAGTCCACTAAAGTTTAGGATATTTATCTTCAATTGTTCCATTTCATATTTTACAACTTCCAAATTTCTCAGATTAATATTTTGTCCGCTCTACATTCTGATTATTGATGAATGTTTGCAGCTATTTCTTCTCATTTTGAGTCATGTCACATCAGGAAATGAAGACCCCAAAACCTTTACTCCAACCATGTCATTAAGGTCAACTCTACTTTGAGGAGGAAGTTCTATCCTAATCAAGTTTTAAGTCCCTTCTAACTTGAAGTCTTCATTTTCAAACACTATATCGATAATGTTTCATTGCTATTCATAAGATTTTCACTAGCCATTTTTTTTTTTTTTTTTTTGTAGATTGCCAAGTCGTTTTTCTCAGTCTATCTTTGTCTGGAGTTCCACTGAATCCTGTCCACCAGGCTGATATTTTAAATACTGGTGGCATCACAGCAACTTGCAAGCCACCACAGTACAACAAATTGATAAATGAATGCTGGAAGGATAATAATAACTACCACTTATTAAACACCTTCTAGATGCCAGGTAGGAGCTCTGGTGGCATAGTGCCTAAGACACTGGACTGCTAACAGAAGGCTGGCAGTTCAAACCCACCAGCCACTCCTTGGAAGGAAGATGGGGTAATCTACTTCCATAGTGATACTGCTTCAGAAACCCAAGAAGGGGTTACTATGAGTCGGATCTGACTCAATGGCACATAACAACAACAACAGATGCCAGATATTATTCTAAGCATTTTATGGCATCATTACATTAAATATTTTTACCACTTCTAGAAAATAAGTAATATTCTACTTCCATTTTAAAGAGAGAGAAATCAGCAGAAAAAGAAAAAAAAGTGACTTGTTCTAATGCAGAGTTAAGCGGACAAAGCAGGATTTCAATATGCATGTCTCTGAGGTGCTTCTAAATTAGGAAAATAATTTAGTTAGCAAACATTTACTGAATACCATCGATAACTGAGGCTCTAATTGGGCAACAGAGATCAACTTCACTTTGCTCTCCAAAATCAACTTTCTAGAGCTTATTATTCCATAATTGGGCAAGTTACATTTTTGGGAGTAGTAATGTTACTAGTCATCCACAGCTATGAGAAACTTGAGGAATTCTGTGTCTGAAAACACCTATCTCATTGGCTCTGCCATCAAAATGTTGATGTTAAAATGCTAAGTTATTTATCAAAAGTAACTCATTATCTGCCAATATCATAGCAAATTTATTAAATAGATTATAGAGATGAGTTTCTCACAGGGAACTGATAAGAGAGAGCATGGAACTGGTGAAATTGCCTTGATAGGAAATTTAATCATAGAATATAAATTCCTTCATAATCTGTTTTGCCTTATTTTCTAAACTTATTTCCACTCACTCTGCCATATATCCCCTTTAACTCATACTGTACTGAACTAATTAAAACTCTTCAAATGTACTAGGTTCTTTACTGCTTCATGTTTTACTCAAGTCTACTCCCCTGATGTAAAACAAGCAATACCCACAGATCATTCTAGATCCATCTCAAAATCAATCTAAAGAGCCACCTCATCTAGAGCAATTTTTCCAGCACTTGCATTCACTTTATGCCATTATTGTTTAATTCTTCTTTGTGCTGCTGAAATACTCTTTGCATACCTTTATCCTAGAAGAGACAAAGTGTGTGGGTGGTGTAAGGAGATTGCAGTTGCCTATTAACCTAATGATTGCTATTTCAAATTCACCCATCAGTGTCATGGAAGAAAGACCTATGGATCTGCATCTGGAAAGATTACAGCCAAGAAGACTCTATACAGCAGTTCTACTCTGACACACATGGAGTCTCCTCGAGTCAGAGTAGACTCAGTAGCAGTGAGTTTTGTTTAGGTTCTTATCATGGAAGACATAAGCTATTGTTCTCATTTACTTTTGTCTTTCACTCACTCAGTTTTAAGGTTAGCTGTTTTCACAATAATATTGCATAATAATATTGTAGGTAGCCTACAATAGCATTTATTTTCTTTCTCAAAGTTTTAAGTCAGTTTCATTTCATCTATGGTCATTTCAGACTGTAGTCTGAGTTCAGAAGTACATTTTCAGGCCCAAGTTCTGTGCTCCAAGCTCCTAACTATGTTTTAGATTCAGTTCTGCTAAATATGTCTTATTTTAGGATTAGGGCTAAAGGTCTGTTAGTTTACTACCTAGGCTATGTTCTTCTATTGAGGATTACCAAAGTAGAAGAAACAAAACTGTGCAAGATTTTTGTATGTTACATCTGCTGACATTCCATTGCCAAAACAAATCTTGGGCAAGCCCATCATCAGAGAGTTGGAAACATCCACCAACAGAGATGAGGTGCAGAGAGGAGCAAACACTTGCTGAACAATAAATTAAACTATCATAGTTTCTGCTTTTATTATTTGTTATTCACAAATATTCAATGTCCTCTTGTATGAAGAAGCCAAAATCTCATTGACCCACAGCATCAGACTCAAAGTCCAGGGTCTCATGATGATGTGGTTCCATTGGCCAAGAAACATGTGAAAAATAACAACAACAAAAATCATCTTCCTCCAGTAATTTACCAACAATGTAAGTTGGTAATCACTGAAAAAATTTCCATTCAGAAAGAAAATTTGTGACAAGCATGTATCAGTCACTAGTTTTTAGCAGCTCTAAAATCTCTCTGGACAATTGTTGCCATATCCTCCTACCTTGGAACTTGGAAAGTTGATTGATTGAGCTTGTTTGAATAGTTCCTTAGACTGTTGTTCTTCAGAAATGTCTACTTTCTCTTTTGAAGAAACTGATCTTGTACCTTAATTCATGATAACAACAACAACAACAAAATCATGTCTGTGAAGAAGATAACAGATTTTGCCCAACCTTCCTTCTGAGGAGTGGCTGGTGCGTTTGAAACACCAGCCTTCTGGTTAGCAGTCAAATGCCTTAGACACTACACCACTAGAGCTCCTGCAACAAAATATTATCTATCAATTAACAAGAACAAACTATTGGTATATACCATAATATAAATGAATTTCAAAGCTGTTAGTAAAACAAAAAAGACAAAAAAAAGAATAAACACTGTGTGATCCTATTGCATGTATTTCTTAGTATACATACCTCCAGTACCTATATGTAGGGTACTGTAGACTAGATATATGAATATCTTCAATTTAAAACCAATAAAAATGGTTAATTCAGTGATGCAAAAAGTGAATGAGGGTGGTGTCCTCTGGTCTTCTCTAACTTCATGAGGGGGAGAGAAAATCACCAGCAGCAGCATTAGTTCAAGGCTGATTCCTATGATGCAGAGGTCAGACCTGAGGCATCCTTGCATCTTTCCACCAACCTTTCCAATTCTGACATCAGCCATCCCTCCTAAGACATTCTCTACTTCTCTGCTGGGTTCGAAAATTCATTGCAATAGATACCCAGAACTTACTGACAATACCCATGATTATGCGTTTATTAGGGAAGTAACAGGTTAAAATTCAGGTTGAGGAATGCTCGGGATATAATTCTTCCATCAGGACAGCCTCCCATCAGCCATGGTCATAGGCATACCTCTCTTTGGGCCTTAGCCTCTTGGCCTGGCCTCTGCCCTGCTCAGGCAAGTGTAACAATGTTCTTTTAGTTCTGTCAATAGGTGTACCCTACTCTGCCTAAGGCACTTGACTGCTAACCCACCAGCCACTCCTCGGAAGGAAGGTTGGGCAATCTACTTTCATAATGATACTGCCTCGGCAACCCAAGGAGGGGTCGCTATGAGTCGGGTCCGACTTGACAGCACATAACAACAACAACAACAACTCCTCCAACAAGCCTCCTGCCTGAAGGCACTCAGCTTTCATGCTCTGTAGGCTGACAAGCCCACCACTCTGTTTCATGCTGGTCTCTTGGTTCTACTGCATCTGCTGCTGCCATCTCTCTATGCCATATCAGCGTGTTCCATTCCTGGCTTCTCTTTCTTGATGGTAATGAAATCCCCCTCTCTGCCTCTGGGTTGACTCATTTTAAGTCTAGCAAGTGGCAAAACTGACCAATCTCTATGTTAGGATTCCATGCACTTTATGTGCATAGTCCCACCCCCACAAGTGTGCTGTGTACTTTATTTACATTATTAACAAGCTATCCAGTTCCTTAGTGGGATACAAAGCACTTCACATATTTCCACTCAATCATCTGGTGGGAGTCACAAAGATCGTGGCTAGAAGAGCCATATTAAGTAATTCAGTGCACCACAAATGTAATTTCCTACTGTCAGTTTATAAAATTACCCATGGTGTGACATTCAGCCAATAATTGATATTACAAACCTTTATAATTCTCACTTATTTGGAGGAGGTACAACATATTTTAATTTTGGTTTTCTATTACCTTGATTCTAGATGTGGTTGAACTTTTGCATGTGTTTTTAGTCAGTCATTCAGGTTACTTCAGATGTTAAATTGTCAGTTGAATATTGGAACTTTTTTTCTATATTTTCATATTTTCTTACTGATTAATAGAGTTCTATACATGTTCCTTGGGAGCTTTGGCAGTGTAGTGCCTAAGACATATGACTGCTAACCAGAAGACTGGCGGTTCAAACACATCAGTCACTCCTTGGAAGGAAGGTGGGGCAATGTACTTCCGTAGTGATACTGCCTCAGAAACCCAACAAGGGGTTACTATGAGTCGGATCTGACTCCCTGGCAGTGGGTTTGGTTTGATTTACAAGTTCCTTGATAGGCAGCTATACTACTCCTTGTCAATTATATATTCTCCCAGTGAATACACATCTTGTTATAGTTCTTTTTCTTTGGCTCTTATATCTGACAAATTTTCTAAATTGGCTTATTCCTTCAAATAAGTAACATAGATTCATTGGTTAGATACATTGGAAAATAAGTCCACACTGTCTTATTACTCCTTGATTCTTACACACTTTACTCTTTTTTTTTTTTTTTTTAAATGGCATTAGTTAGGACCATCAAAATGTTTTGGGGAAGAGTTGTGATGGTAACCATTCATGTCTTTACATTTTAAAGTCTATTATAATAGTTATGGATTATTCTAAATGTCTTTATTAGCCAAAAAATGACCTATTTTATTATTATAAAAATATTTATCAAAAATATATAGAGAGAGAAGATGGA
>NW_006922003.1:1267710-1268203 GCF_000298275.1 Orycteropus afer afer | reverse complement strand
CAATCAGGAGCTCCTCAGTTGCTCATAGAAAATCCCACCTTGGAGTTTACAAAGACTTATGGGCAGAAAAGCCACACTAAATAATTTACTACACCGCAGATATCATCAAAACGAATAACCTATGTGTCATTGGAATTCCAGAACAGGAAGAGAAAAATGAAACCAATGAGAAAATTGTCCAAGATTTTTGGAGAACTTACCTGATATGATGAAAGATGAGAGTCAGGAAGTCCAATGAACCCCAAACAGGATAGACCCTCCAAAAAAAACACAAAGACATATCATCATCAAACTCACCAAAACCAAAGACAAAGAAAGAATCATGAGAGCAGCACAGGAAAAGCGAAAAGTTACCTACAAGAGGGAACCAATAAGACTAAGCTCAGATTTCTCAGCAGAAACCATGCAGGTGAGAAGACAGTGGGATGGTATATATAAAACACTGAAAGAGAAATATTTCCAACCAAGAATTATGTACCCAGAAAAATTGTCC
>NW_006922003.1:1254256-1266943 GCF_000298275.1 Orycteropus afer afer | reverse complement strand
ATAGTATTAGCTCATTGTTGTGGAGGGTCAAGGAAAGGTTTATATATGGAGGGAAACTTTGTCGGTTG
This sequence comes from Orycteropus afer afer, assembly GCF_000298275.1. Lineage (NCBI taxonomy): Eukaryota > Metazoa > Chordata > Mammalia > Tubulidentata > Orycteropodidae > Orycteropus > Orycteropus afer. Next base: position 1,266,875 of record NW_006922003.1, on the reverse strand, counting down.
CCAGGGGTGGGAGAGGTGGGAAGGGAACACTGCAAAAAAAAAAAAGCATTGACCCATGTCACTTCAGTTTTGTATATTTCACTATACATAAATTATATTTCAATAAATATATATAAAAAATACCTAAATGTTAATGTTTACTGGCATTGTTTTCTACATTTACTAGACAATATTTTTCTTTAATTAATTATGTGGTGTAATACATGTGTTAGTTCTCTAATGTTAAATAACAATTGTGTTTGTGGAATAAATTCACATTTGTCAGGACACATTTTCTTTATATATGATATACTTACATTTTGTTTAGGAGCTTTTACTGAGCTCAAGAGGACATTTTGACTTTTATATTTAATTTATTCTCCAGACTTCATCTGGTTTTGAAGTGAATATTATGCAGATTTCACAGTGTATCCCATCATTATTATTCCCTGGACTAGTTTGTGAATGTTTTTAGGTATTTTATATGCATTTCCTGTAAATAAAATCTTGTTAGATATTTTAAAATGTAAAAATACATCTAAATATCTCAGCTTTACAGTTGGAGAGTAGTTGATTTTCATTAATTTCAATCATTAAAGTGGTTTTATTTATCTCCAGTAACTTATGTTGTGCTTTCTATTAATTCTTCTTTCTTCCTCCCTTCATTCTTTCCTTTCTCCCTCCCTTCCTCCATCTCTCTCTCCCTTCTTTCTTCCTATCTGTCTGTCTGTCTTTCTTTCTATCTTCTACTCCCTCTCTTTCTTCATTTTGGGAGTAGTCATGACTTAAGAAATTTTGTTTTGCTTTGCTTTTTCATTTGTAAATAAATGAGGGGAAAAAAAAAAAAACCTCAAATAATAATGCATTGTGAAATGTGAAAACTATAAAAAATTCAAATATCATAGATACAATGACAACTTAAGAGAATTTTAACTGCCTGTTTCATTATCATACTGAATGTTTTTAATTTTTTATTTTTTTACATACCATTGTATACCCATCATGTCAAAAAAAAGAAAGTTCTATGTAGTAGGTTGTTGTTGTTTTTGTTATGTGCTGTCAGGTTGGATTGGATTTATAGCAACTCCTCCTTGGGTTTCCGAGGCAATATCACTATGGAAGTAGATTGCCCAACCTTCCTTCAGAGGAGTGGCTGGTGGGTTTGAACTGCCAAGTAGTTGTGGTAAATTGTGATTTGCAAAAATTGTTGTAATATCACCTCCCATCCATATGCTCTTCTAAGTTGTGACTTTTCATTCATTAAAAAGTCAGTTCATGTTCCTCCCCTGGAGTTTGAGTGAACCTATGACTATGGAGGATACAACCCTATATGATTTTTGAGTTCTGACTATAGAATTTGATGAAGCTTCTGCCTAGTTTTCTTTTAATAGTTATTCTTTAAACCTGGTCGCCATGTTGTGAGGAACCCAAGTAGCCACATGGAAGCTACTTGGGTTCTGGTTGACAGCCCACTTGAGATTCCAACTGACAATCAGCATCAACCATCAGATAATAAGAGAGAGGGAGGCTTCAGGTAATCCTAGACCAAGTAACCGACTCATCCCAGTAGCTGAAAGTATGCAGAGCAGTTATGAGGGTTCCCACTAAGCCCTGCCTAGAGAGCAAAATAATGTTTATTTTCTTAGGTCACCAAGTTTGAAGTGGTTTGTTACACTGACATTGATAACTAGAACAGGATAAACTCATTATTTTCACCAATTTAAACACAGTGGCCTGAACAAATTCATGGGGTTTCCTAAGTTCACATGGTAATTGAGTGAAAACACAGGACTCCTGAGCATTTGCAATTATGCAAGATTTATGTATATTAAAATTGTTTAACTTCATATAAGACACCAATAAGATGTGTACTGCTATTGTCTCTAATTTATCAGTGAATTAGTAAGTGGCCATAGCCAATATTTAAACTTGGTATCTTCAATTTCAGACAGCTAGTTTTTCAATCCCTCCTTTTCAACTAATTCATGTCATCTTCCTGACAGGTGTAGGATTCTAAACAGTTTAGGAGATGATTTGAGTTGTAAACAACTGGTTCAAGGAATGATCTAGAAAAGGCCACAGGTTCTCTCCGTAGAGAAATAAACAAACACACAAATACCTGCATGTCTGCCACACTTTTTCAGAGAGTTTCCAGATCCCTTGAAGCCGTAGGTTTAAATTTAGGTGTTCCAGAATTTCAGGCTCTTTATACTGTAAGTAGTTCTCCAGGTTTCTAGTGACTAGACACAGTAGAAGGACATCTACACTGTACTAAGGGAAAATAGGGAAATGGATGAAATAGTCTTAGTAAAATGGGGATAAAATGAAAATCAGTTTAGTTTAATCAAGATGGATTAGGCACAGTTTCTCAATCTGTATAATCATTATGGATAACATTCTTTTATCCATAATAATTTTATTTGAGGGATGTTATTTTGTAATGCTCCTGGAACTAATTCCATCTTTATATTAAAAGATTAGCATCCAGAGTTAATTTATCTATTGATCTATGTGTTGGGTCAAAGCATTGATATTTCCCCAACATTTTTTTTTTTTTTTTTAAATTGTAGTTTGAGTGAAAGTTTGCAGAGCAAATTAGTTTTCTGTTCAACAATTTATACAAATTTATGCTTCATAAACTTAGTTGCAATTCCATCAGTGTAACTGCACTCTTCACACTTCCTCCCTGGGTTCCTCATTTCCATTCATCCTTCTTTCCTGCTCCTTCCTGCCTTCTCAGTTTTGTTTTTGATCAAATGATGTCCTTTTGGTCTCATATGGTTGATTATTTTGGGACCTTTATTCCTCATGTGTGTTGTTATTCACTTTATAGACTTGTTTGTTCTTTGGTTGAAACCCTCTTGGATGAGGGTTCAATTCCTGGTTTGAAGGGTGTCTAAGGGTCAGGCTCTGGGGTTCCCCCAGTCTCTATTAGACCAGTAAGTCTGTTTTGTTTTTTTTTCCCCTTTTATGATTTTGAATTTTGTTCTACACTTCTATTCCATTCTGTCCAGAACCATCTGTGGTCCCTATTAGAGAGAACAATAGTGGTAACTGAGCATCACCTAGTTCTTCTGGTCTCAAGGTAGTGGAATCTGTGGTTCATGTGGTCCATTAATCCTTTGGACAAATTGTTTCTTTTAGTGTTTTAATTTCTTCACTCATTTCCTCCAAAACAAATAAACAAAAAACTCCAGGAGTGAAGAAACCACTAGTTCCATCTTAAATTACTGCTCACTAGCTTTTAAGAGTTCAGTTGCTACTCACCAAAGTAGGGTGTAGAACATTGTCCTTGTGAATTATGTTTTGCCAATTGACTTAGCTGTCACCCGAGACTGTGGTCCTAAGCCCTTAAACCCAGTGACTCATTGCCACAAAATGTTTTCTTATGGCTAAAAACCCTGTTTTCTCTACTTAAAAAAAAAAAAAGTTCAATAATAAACTGCTATCTAAAGTGTTTAGATCCAATAATAATATTCACCCACTGCTCATTTAAGAAGCTTTGGTGATGTAGTGCCTAAGGCATTTGACTGCTAACCAGAAGGTTGGTGGTTCAAACCCACCAGCCACTCCTCGGAAGGAAGACTGGGCAATCTACTTCCATAGAGACACCACCTCAGAAACCCAAGGAGGGGTCACTAAGTTGGAATCAACTTGATGGCAATGAGGTTTTGGTTTTTTATTGAGTTTTCACTGATTGACTATCTTGTTATCAGACACTTCTCATTTGTGACAATAGTAAAAATTCCACTATGCAACTATTTTGCACATTAAAGATATAAATCTGGTAATAGCAAATGCCAAGGTCCAAGGCAATAGTATAGTGAAGGTTATGTGTCAACTTGGCTAAGCCATATTTCTCAGTGATTTGGCAGTTATGTAATGATGTAGTCACTCACCATTTTGTGATCTGATGTGGTCATCCCCCATTTTTTCACAATGCCGATTTTCACATAACCTTGTCTTTGGAACCTAACCATGTTGATAAATATATAGCTATTCCTCACTTATCAACATATATGTGTATGTGTGTGTATATGTGTGCACATACTTACACATGTAAGTGCATATGTGTGTGTGTATATATATATACACACACATACATATATCCTAGGAGCTCTGGTAGCATAGTGCCTAAGGCATTTGACTGCTAACCAGAAGGCTGGTGGTCCTCAGAAGGAAGGTTGGGCAATCTACTTTCACACTGATACCACCTCAGAACCCCAAGGAGTGATCACTGTGAGTTGGGTTCAACTCGATGGCAGTGAGTTTGGTTTTTGGGTTTGGAGTTAAGGGAACATGATTGGAAATGAGATCCCTAGGTTTGATTCTTAGCTATGGCCACTTACACTTGTGCAGATTTGGATAATTTCCTTAAGTTCTTTATGCCCCAGTTTGGCCCTTAGTGAATCCAGACAATAGCGGTACATATCTTATAGGAGTTTGGTATGAAATTAAACAATTTTAATATACATGAAGTTCGCAGAGACTGACAAATAGTAGGTGATCAACAAATAATAGCCATGCTATAATGTGTGTGTGTCCTGAAATGTGCTATATGTTTTTATTCCTATAACTTCAAAATTTTTCCTTTTAGTTGATGTTATACATTTTATTTCCTTTATTTTTAATATAAAACATAAGATATAAACTTCAGTACTGCTACCCAGAAGATCCTCACAATTTTACTTTCTATAAGGTGCTTTATTTGAAATAAAAAAAAAACAAAGGAGTTAAACTGAGTTATAAAGATATTCTTCCTGTGATTAAGCTAGTCAAATTTAATGCACAATAATTATTTCAAAACTACCAATTAAATCCAACGTTTACTAGTTATGGCTATACAATTTAGACTTTTAAAACGTATACTTGCAATAGAATGTCTACATGAGTTTGTTGATAGAGAAGACAAAGAATTTTCTAGAAATGTAAAGCTGCATAGATAAACACATATATATACAAAAAATCTCATTTTCAACTGCTAATTCAATCTCATGTGAGTAGGAATATCATTCTAATATCTCAAAGTTAAATTGTGTTGTACTTCCCTGTCTCAGAAACTAGTTCATTCAATCATAGCACATAGATTTTTCATCAGTTTTTAATTTGCTTAATTTTTTTGAGCTGATGGTTTAGAAAATTTCCCATTTTTCAACCTTGAGACTGTAGGGATAAGGCCATGTGCAATTCTTTCTCTGTGTCATTTTCATTTCAAAATAGATTTTATAGTTCATTACCTGTCAATCAGTTTTAAATGGTGCAGTATTCATTTTATCATGTTCTGTAAAACTGTTTTATGCTTCTTTCAGTGTCTTACATTTATTTTAGACTGAGCCCTATTTATTTCTCTAAGAGCTGTAGCCATCTGTAGCTGTACACATTTGAACATGTATTTATTTTAGCAAATGCATTATTTTTCTTTATATGGTATAGTCATTTGGGATATTTATTCAAGCAAGTGAATACAGAAGGAACGGGACTATTCAAGTACTTTATCTGTGACAAGCAGTTTTGTGCCCTGTGTTTTTATTTATCTCAACCTTGAGGGATACAATTTCAAAGACATTTTAGCATCCTGACACAGTGCATTTTGGCATGTGTCTTAGGCTGGGTTCTCTAGAGAAGCAAAACCAGTGAAGCATTTATATATACAAAGAGATGGAGAGAAAGATAAATTTATTTCAAGGAAATGACTCATGCAGTTGTAGAGGTTGGCAAGTCCCAGGTCTTTAGGTCAGATGTCAAGCTGGAGGATTCTCCTGACTCACTTAGCTACAGTGGCTGAGGAACTCATCAGCAGCAGGCAATAGAGCAGGTTGCTGACTTTGGAGGCTGTTGAATCCAAGATCAGCAGGAAAGATGACAAGCTGATAGCAAATAGGCTGAAAAGGCAACAGTTCCAAAATCAGCAGGCAATACGGTAGGCCACTGGTTCAAGTCCAAGAACCAGAGGTCAAATGATGAGACAGGTGCAGGATCCAAATCAAGCAAAAATCCAGAGATCTTTACCAGGATGACCATGTATAATGGAAGAAGGCTATACTCCTGAGGAAACTCCCTTTAAACTGATTGACTGCCCATCATATATCTCAACATGGAGGGGATTACATTAAGTCAGATTTCATCATAGCAGATGACTACATCATAACTGCTAAACAACTGAGAATCATGGCCCAGCCAAGTTGACACACAACCTGCACTGTTACAGTCCACCAGTTATGAATTTGGCACTTGCACACATCTCTTTAAACCATATATAATGTCTAAATAAAGACAGTTATAAAGTTATACATGTACCTGTTGTTGTTAGATGTTGTTGAGTTGGCTCTAATAGCTATCCTATGTGTAATAGAATGAAACACTGCCAGGTCGTGTATTATCCTCACAATCCTTGCTATACTTAAGCCTATTGTTGCAGTCACTGTGTCAATCCTTGCTGAGGGTCTTTTCCTTTTTTTGCTGGCCCTCCACTTTACCAAGCATGATATCCTTCTCCAGGGAATGGTCCTTCTGAAAACATGACCAAAGTAGGTGAGATGAAGCCTGGCTTCCAAGGAGCATTCTGGCTGCACTTTTTCCAAGACTGCTTTCTTTATTCTTTATTCTTCTGGAACCCCATGGTGTTTTCAGTATTCTTCACCAACACCATAACTCAAAAACATCAACTTTTCTTTGGTCTTCCTTATTAATTGTCCAGCTTTCACTGTATATGTGGCAATTGAAAATACCATGGCTTGGCACAGGTGCACCTTAGTCTTCAAAGTGACATCTTTGCTCTTCCTAACATGATACAACTATCAGTCTCTCAAACAGAACAAAGGAATAACACATAGTTTAAAATCAGGAAAGGTGTGTGTCAGCATGGTATCCTTTCACCATACTTATTCCATCTGTTTATCGAGCAAATAATCTAAGAAGCTGAACTATATGAAGAATGTAGCATCAGGATTGGAGGAAGACTCAACAACCTGGACTTACTTTAATTTTCTTCAGGTTCATCTTGCACTTGCATATGAGCAATTGATGGTCTCTTCCACAGTCAGCTCCTGGTCTTGTTCTGACTCATGATATTGAGCCTTCCATTGCCTCTTTCCCAAGATGTATATTCTATCTGATGTGGTCCACATGTATAGTTGGTGGTGGTTGTTGAAAAAAATATATATTTGCAATGAATAGGTTGTTATTTTGTAAAATTCTATCATGTGAACTCTGGTGTTATGTCTGTCACCAAGGCCATATTTTCCAACTATCCATGCTTCTTCTTTGTAATAATCAATACATATTGATTCCATGTTTGGCCAATTTCAGACTGCAGAAGTTGGTAAAAATCTTCAATGTTTTCATCTTTGGCTTTAGTGGTTGGTTTATAAATTTAAATTATAGTCATGCTGTTGTTAGGTGTCATCAAGTCATCTCCAACTCATAGCAACCCTATGTACAGCAGAATGAAACACTGTCCAGTCATATGCCAGCCTCACAATCCCTTCTATATACCTGAGCACATTGGTGCAGCCACTGTGTCAATCCATCTCATTGAGGGTCGTCCCCTCTTTGATTGACAGACAGTCCACCTTACCAACCATGGCATCCTTCTCCAGGGAATGGTCCCTTCTGATAATGTGACCAAAGTAGGTGAGACAAAGTCTGGCCATTCTCGCTCCCAAGGAGCATTCCAGCTGCACTCCTCCATGGCAGATTTGTTAGATCTTTCAGCAGTCCACAGCACTTTCAGCATTCTTGGTCAGCACCACAACTCAAAAGCGTCAACTTTCCTTTGGTCTTCCTTACTCATTGTCCAGCTCTCACATGCATATGAGATGATTGAAAATACCATGGCTTGTGTCAGGCACACCTTAGTCCTCAAGGAGTCAACTTTGCTCTTCAGCACTTGAAAGAGATCCTTTGCAGCCAATTTGCCCAGTGCTATATGTCGTCTGATGTCCTGACTGCTGCTTCCATTGGCATTGATTGTAGAACCAAGCAATATGAAGTCTTTGGCAACTTCAGTGTTTTCTCCACTTATTGTTTTGGGAGCTCTGGTAGCATAGTGCCTAAGGCATTTGACTGCTCACTAGAAGTCTGGCGGTTCAAATCCACCAGCCACTCCTCAGAAGGAAGATGGGCAATCTACTTCCATAGTGATACTGCCTCGGAAACCCAAGGAGGGATCACTATGAGTCATGTCCGACTTGATGGCACATAACAACAACAATATTGTTGTTTTGGTTACCTAGTGCCACTTTGACAAGAATATACCACAAATGGGATGGCCTTAACAAACAGTTTATTCTCTTACAGTTTGGAGGTTTTAAGTCTAAGTTCAAATTGACAGGCTCTAAGGGCTGGATGAAAGCCCCTCAGCCTTGGGCTTCAGATTTGGCTCCTGCTCCTGGCCCACTAGAGCTAGAGGAGTTTCTTCACTCAGACAGCTGCTGGCTGCTGAGGCTGGGAAGCCCAAGGTTGTCAAGTAAAAAGGCACAGTCTTGATGTTACCAAACCACACAGCAGGCCATTAATTTAAGTTCATTATAAGTCCCTTGGAAGGAAGGTTGGGCAATTTACTTCTGTAGCGATACTGCCTAGGCAACCCATGGAGGGATCGCTATGAGTCAGGTCCGACTTGATGGCACATAACAACAACAACAACATAAGTCCCAAGGTTAGCAGAGCATGGCAGTCTGCTGAACAATGACATGGCTACATGTAGGGTCCAAGCGTGCTATGGGCTAGAGACCATTCTCAAAGTTGTTTCTTATATATGGGAAGCAGACCACATACACAAAGCAGCTACTCAGCTGTTTGTGGTAGATCCCACCGTGGAGTTAATTGCCAGTCTCATCATGGGGAATAACTACTACCAGCTGTCCAGCCACTCAACCAGGCCCAGCGAAGTTGACACACAAACATAACCACCACAATCATGATGCTGCTTATAGGTCCAGTTGTGAGAATTTTTTTTATCTTTGTATTGAAATGTAATCCATTCCACAGACTGTTTTCTTCAACCTTCATCAGTTAGTGCTTCAAGTCATCCTCACTTTCAGCAAACAAAGTTATGTCATCAGTGTATCACAGGTTGTTAATGATTCCTGCTCCATCCCTGATGCCACGTTCTTCGTCATAGAGTCTGGCTTCTCGGATTATTTGCTCAGAATACAGATTGAATAAGTATAGTGAAAGGAGACAACACTGATGAATTCCTTCCTGATTTTGTTCTGTTCGAAAGACAGCCTCCTGCTTTATGTACAAGTTCCTCATGAGTACAATCCAGTATTTTGGAATTCCCATTCTTCTCAAAGTTACCCATAATTTGTTATAATCCACACAATCAAATACTTTTGCATAGTCAATAAAACACAAATAATTTCTTTCTGGTATTTGCTTTCAGCCAAGATCCATCTCACATCAGCAATGATATCCTTTTTCTGTGTCCTGTTCTGAATCTAGCTTGCATTTCTAGAAGGTCTCTGTCAGTATACTGCTGTAACCATTTTTACTTATGTGTGAAATTAATCATATTGTTCTATAATTTCCACATTCTGTGGGATCACCTTTCTTTGGAATGGGTACAAATATGGATCTCTTCCAGTCAGTTGACCAGGTAGTTGTTTTCCAAATCTCTCGGGATAGCCAAATGAGTGCCTCGTGTGAGGCATCTGTTTGTTGAAACATCTCAATGGATATTGAGCCTTGTTCTTCACCAATTCCTTCAGTGTAGCTTTGATTTCTTCCTTCAATACCATTGGTTCTTGATCATATGCCACCTCCTGAAATGGATGAAGATCAACCAATTCTTTTGATGCTTCCCGCATCATTCAATATTTTGTTCATAGAATCTTTCAGTATTGCAACTCAAGGCTTAAATATTTTCCTCAGTTCTTTCAGCTTGAGAAATTCAGACTGTGTTCTTCACTTTTGGTTTTCTAACTCCAGGTCTTTTCACATTTCATTATAGTAATTGGCTTTGTCTACTTGAGCTGCTCTTTGAAATGTTCTGTTCAGCTCTTTTGTCTTGTCATTTCTTTCATTTGCTTTAGCTACTCTTTGCTCAAGGGCAAGTTTCAGAGTCTCTTCTGACATTCATTTTGGTCTTTTATCTTTTCTCATCTTTTTAATGACCTATTGTTTTCTTCATGGATGATGTTTTTGATGTCATCCCATAATTCTTCTAGTTTTTGGTCATTGGTGTTCATTGCATCAAATTTATTCTTTAGACGGTCTCTAAATTCAGGAGGGATATATTCAAGGTCATATTTTGGCTCTCGTGGACTTGTTTTAATTGTCTTTAACTTCAAGTTAAACTTATATATGAGGCATTGATAGTCTGATCCACAGTCAGCTCCTGGCTTTGTTTTGGCTGAAGATACTGAGCTTTTCCTTCATCTCTTGCCACAGATGTAGTCAATCTGATTCCTGTATGCTCCATCTGGTGAAGTCCATGTGTTTAGCTGCCAATTGTGTTGTTGATAAAAGGTATTTTCAATGAATAAGTGGTTCATCTTGCAAAGTTCTATCATGAGATCTCCAGCATTATTTCTGCCACCAAGGCCAAATTTTCCAACTACCAGTGATACTTCTTTGTTTCAACGTTTGCATTCCAGTCACCAGTGATAATTAACACATCTTGATTGCATGTTTGGTCAATTTCAGACTGCAGAAGTTGATCAAAATTTTCAATTTCCTCCTCTTTGGCTGTGGTGGTACATAAATTTGAATAGTTGTATTAACTGGTTTTCCTTGTAAAGGTGTGGATATTATCCTATCACTGACAGCATTATACTTCAGGACATACCTTGAAATATCCTTTGTGATGATGAATGCCATGCCATTCCTCTTCAAATTGTCATTCCTGGCATACTAAATCATATGGTTGTCTGATTCAAAATGGCCGAAACCAGTCCATTTCAGCTTACTAATGCCTAGGCTATCAATATTTATATTTTTGACAACTTTGACAATATTAAATTTTTGACAACTTCCAATTTTCCTAGATTCATACTTCATGCATTCCATGTTCCAATTATTGATGAATGTTTACAGCTGTTTCTCCTCAATTTGAGTGGTGTCACATCAGCAAATTGAGGTTCCAAGATCTTAACTTTATCCATATCATTAAGGTTGGTTCTACTCCAAAGAGGCAGCTCTTTCCCAGTCGTGTTTTGAGTGTCTTCCAACCTAAGGGGCTTGTCTTCCTACACTATATCAGACCATGTTTCTGGACCATTCATAAAGTTGCCTAGTGATGTAGCAGATAGTGTTTCTCTAATATTCATAAGGTTTTCCCTGGCCAAATCTTTGAGAAGTGGATGGCCTCTTCCTTCTTCCTAGTCTGTCTCAGTCTGTAAGTTGTGTTGAAAGCTGTGCACCATGTGCAACTCTGCTGGCGTTTGAAGCACTGGTGGCACAGTCTTAAGCCTCACAACAACACACAAGCCACCACAGTAGGACAAATTAACAGACAAATTTTTCTCCCTTAGTCATTCAACACTTCTCTACTCTCCCCTTACCTGGATCCCATGGCTCTGTCTCATCCCTGGTTTTTCCCCCACTTCCTGACTCCTGGGGTAGGGCCTGTTGTCTCCCTCTCTTTACCTGGATTCCACATTTCTGTCTCATTCCTGATTCCTCCTCCCCACTTCCTGCCTCTTGGGATGGGGCCTGTCTTCTCCCTCCTCTTACCTGGATCCTGTGGCTGGTAAAGTAGAGGATCTGTGAAAAAGAGAAGAACTTCGGGTTACATGAACTGACACAGTGGCTCCAACTATGGGCTCAAGCATAGCAAATATTGTGAGAATGGCTCAGGACCAGGCAGTGTTTCCTTATGTTGTACATAGGGTAGCTATGAGTCAGAGATGACTCAAGGACACCTAATAACAACATATATATGTATGCAGAGGGGAAGAGAAAGTTGTCTGAAGGAAATGGTTCACATAGTTATAGAGCCGGGCAAGTCCCAAGTCTGTGGGTCAAATGTTAAGCTTGAGGCTGCTGCCTTTGGAGGCTGATGAATCCAATGTTACCAGGTAAGGTAGTAGGCTGTTAGCTTACAGGCTATGAGGGCAACAATCCCAAAATTCACAGGCAATAAGGCAGGCCACTGGTTCAAGTCCAGGAATGGGAGGTCAGGTGATGAGCCAGATGCAGGATCCAAGTCAAGCAAACACCATGGAGATCTTTGGAAGCAGGCCACAACCTCTGAGGAATCTCCCTTTAACTGATTTTATGCTCATAGCAGAATGGCTCGTTAAGGTGATTGCAGCTACATGTCCAAGGCCAGAAATACTAAGGATTGTTGCTGTGAGTAGGAATCACCTTCATGGCAGCTGGTTTAGACTCTAGCTCCTAGACTTGTAGGCAGAAAGTGACAAGGCAAAACCTCCCTCCAAACCAAGCTGACCCTCCTGAGCTGTACTCTGAATTCAGGCATCTAGCCTACTGAAACGCAAAAAATAAGTGTCTGTTGCTTAAGGCTGTCCATTGCTGATATTTTTTTTTGTTATGGCAGCACTATGTAACTAAGGGGAGCTCTGGTAGCATAGTGGCTAAGGCACTTGACTGCTAACCAGAAGGCTGGCGGTTCAAACCCACCAGCCACTCCTCGGAAGGCTAGGCAATCCTACTTCCGTAGTGATACTGCCTC
>NW_006922003.1:1249034-1254156 GCF_000298275.1 Orycteropus afer afer | reverse complement strand
ACAACAACATGTAACTAAGAGAGCATCTCTGTTTACTAGGAACAGTCCTTTTTTTTTTTTTTTGGTGCTATACAGTGTTTTCTTTAGTTGAATCTTTTTGCTCATTAAATAAATATTGTGTGTATTTCTCCTCCTTTATCTAGATAAGATGAAGAGTGTTTTAGTGTTATCTTGAAAAGATCTGAGTATATCCTAAATCAAACAAAGAAAATTTCAAGAAATTGTACAGTACAGGTACAAACTTTACTGAGATATGTATGCTTTGAGTTTCCACCTATTAATAATGTATAAAACATAATTTATGAAGAAGATATTCATAGCATTCCCTTCTAAAACATATCCAAAAAAGAATTTTTCTACATTCTTCTTTGGAAATTGACTTTAACTTGTAATGATTTTTGTAAAATGTTGGTAAACAGTTTCTTCTAGAAAAACAAACAAACAAACAGAACTATGACTTATACCAAAAACCAAACTCACTGCCGTTGAATTGGATGCAACTTACAGCAACCCCCCCCCCCCTTGGGTTTCTGAGGCAGTATCTCTGTAGAAGTAGATTGCCCATCTACTGGTGGGTTTGAACCACCAGCCTTCTGGTTAGCAATCAAATGCCTTAGGCCTCTATCCTATAAATACTCTTATCATTATCAATTTAATGATAAATATTTAAATAGTTATTTTGTGCTAGCTCTTTTGTACTGAATAGCTAGATCAGAATCTCACTGAAAAAAAAAAATCACTGCCGTCAAGTTGATTCCCATTCATAGCAACCTCCTTTGGATTTCCAAGGCAGTAAATATTTACAGAAATACATTGTCCAGTCTTTCTTCCATGGAGTGGTTGGTGGTTTGAACTGCCAACATTCTAGTCAAATGCCTTAGGCACTGCATCACCAGAATATCACTGCTTCCTATTATTCAACCTAACATTTCTCTGTTTCCATTTTAATTAATTATTTTTTCTAAGTTCTTAGAACAAAAAGAATGGTTTCTCACCACTCTAGAAGTTATCAGCATTTTCTCTTCTCCAAATATCTTCTCTTCCGTAAGTCCCATGATACACTGTTTTTCGTATACTGTGCAATAGACAATGTGAACACTTTGGCCATCCTCACTTTGCTTTTCCTTGTCTCATCTATGGAATCATCATTCTTCCTTCCTAATCTATGGCTTTCTGTTTCCAAAGTTCATGTCCAGGCTTACTAGTTCCCTGACATAATTCCATATAGCTACGTCCTTTTATTCTACTTTCCAAGCCATTTGAGCAATGCCATTTTTTTTTTTCTTATCCCTTTAAAATACATAGAACTTCTATATCTCAGTGGACCTAGTTTATTTCTATAATTTGTTACATTGTCTTACTTATATATACTAAATCTAGCATTCTGTTTGGGTGATTAATGTGTCTACAACTTATGTGTGTATTATGTCAACCTATTTTTTTATTTTGATGAAAACTTCCTAAGAGAAGTGTTCCTCAGCTGCAACATTTGTAAGCACATAGTGTCACATAGTGCACTGCTCTGCACTTAGGAGGATTCTCAGTAATTGCCTGCCTTTCTCTAAGATAACAAAGGCATCATTAACATTATCTTTACTAGAGTGAATAACATATGTTGTCCATGGGTTTATTTTCTAAATATTCTTTTTCTTGTTCTTTTTTATAATCTGTGTTAGTTTTCCACAGATAATTAATAGAAATTCCTTTGATTTTCTTTATTAACTTCCTGAACTTTTGAAATTACACTGACTTCCTGTTTATTCTGAATTTTACCTTTATAATACACACTAAAGGGAATATCTAAAGTTTAATTCCTTGTCACAAGGGAGAAGATTAATACAAGTGAAACTTCCAAGTGGTATCTGTTGTGAAGAAAATTAATAATAGATTTTACTTTGATTTTAAGGTTTTTCTTACCCACAAAACCAAATAATAGCTGTGAAAATATTCCTGACCCAACATTAATCCCACCAGAGATCTTTTTCACCCAAAGTTACTAATCTTTTCTTTCCAGTTCAAAGTCCAGTTTACTTAATTTAAATATCAAAAGATATCTTGGAAGCTGGTGGGCGGAGGACCAGAGAAAGCCTGTTGATAGCAGCTGAAGGAGAGCTGGGTTGAATCAATCATGTTAGGATTAGCAAATGGTTGGTGGCTCATCCATTTTTCTTCCTCATCTATTCTTTTCAGGTTGTATTGTAACCAACCTACTTCAAGCCATTTGCTGTTTCTGTGGGGAAAAAAAAAGAAAAGCAGAGTTGTCCTCCTCTATGCATATAGAATCTCTGTTGAGAATAAACTTTGTTTCAATTTTCTTTGAGTTTTGATTGATTTTAATGTATCTCATACTTATTCCAAAACACGTGGTGAGATAAAATGCATCAAATGTATTTTGTTCAGTTATATCTTGCCCAAGGTAGGTTTATTAAAAAAAAAAAAAAAAAAAAAAAAACACAAATAGCTGTTTTCTCTCTCAAAGTGAAGCCCTGACTAAAAGCGGCTTGAAAAACCACTGGCCCAGAATGTGTAATTGGTAGTAGAGTTGAGAGGCTTGTAAAATGCAAATTAAGTAAGCACCAGGAAGCAGAAGTGTTGAGCTAGGAGAAAAGCCAACAGTATTTGGAGGCTCTTAACATTGGGGGAATAATAAACGCAACCACAGAAGTGGAGATAACTGTGTGCTTCACATCTTTACGGTGAGCTGTTCTACTGAGTTCAGAAGAACCACATAGAAAACCAGCAACAGTGGATTTTGGCATTTGATACTGGCATTGCATTAAGCCAAAAGCTGTAAGAAAAGACTGAGATTTAGCAACGCAAAGACACAGAGTGCCCCCTCCCCCAAAAAAGAGAGTTTAAAGCTATGAGGACAAAGGTGTAGAAATGTTACAGATCTGATTTCAAATCCTGGGCCCATCACTGTGCTAGGCGGAAAAGACCCCAGATTCAAACATGTTGGACAGAGACCCTTTTGTCAAGCATTAAACAAGATAAACACAAACATAAAGACAATCACTCAGATGCATACAGACTGGTGAGGAGGGCAGCGTTTGTGCTACTCTGGCGGGTTTGAGTGAGTCCTCTAACGAAGGTCTCCTCTGTATTAGAGCTTAAATTCTAAAGCACTTTAGGTTGTGGAAGACTATCGTCCACAATGGGAGCCCTAACTCCATTTTAAGGCTTGTCTTAAGTTTCAGATGCTATCTGTGTTCTTTTTGACCATTAAACTAGCATTGTGGCTTTGCATAGACAAGTTCTAGGACAAACCTAGGGAGTAGCCAGTTGCCTTGAGGAAGAGTATGGTTGAAAGTAGATTATTCTCACACAAAGAACTAGGTAACTTGCTTGAGAGTGTTGTTAGAGATATGCCACGCCATCTTGCGTGGCTCTTCCTGGTTCTTCTTCATTCCCTTCTGCCCCACCCAAGGTCATGGGTCAGTTAAAGGAAGTCAAAACTGAGCTTCCTGCAAGGCACGAATTTTAAAAGGCAATATAGCCTCTGATAGATTAAGACCTCTTCCCCCAGCTCTGATGTACAACCTCCTAACCCCAGGACTATATAAGACCACCCTCTCCCCTGCTCTTCCTCTTCTTCCTCTCTCTTCTTCCCTTCTTCCTCTTTCTTCTTCTCTTCTTTCTCTTTCTTTCTTCTTCTCTTCTTCCTCTTCTCCTCTTCTTCCTCTTCTTCTTCCTCCTCTTCTTCTTCTGTCCTTCGTCAGGGCAGGCGCCCTTTCACCTCTTTAATAAAATCTCCTGTTGGGTACCCTGGTGTGTGGCGTGGTCGTTGAGTGCCAACGGAGCTCTAACATTGGTGTCAGAAGCGGAATTGCTGGTGCCCCCGATTCCTCATTGGAGGGTCCAGAAACCCCCATTCCTCTGGCACTCCGACCTGCCCCCCAGCACCCGCGACCGTCTTCCCTGGCACCTTCCCAGCAAACAACGCCAGTAAATCATCACCTTCACCCCAGCCTGGGTAAGTCCTCTAACGACAGCTCAGGTATCTGAGTTCTAAGTCCTGGTGACTAGAAAAACAAGACTCCACCCCAAAGCGCAAACCGGGTACCAGGTTTTGTGTCTCCCCACCGTGAGTCTGGGACTCACCGGGACAAGTCCAGGACTTGCCCGTTCCACCCCCACCCGCTGCAGGGGACGCCTCAGAAGGTGGTGTGGCCCCATTTTCAAGCCTTCTCCCCGTCGTGGGACGCCTCCACGAGGAGCCTAGGCTTCCACACTTAGGACCGGTTCCTAAGCTGGGGCACGTGATCTGTACCTTGAGAGACGTCTTAAGTTATAGGCGCCACCTTTTGTCTTGCTTCTGGTCACCATGGGCTCTGGATCCTCTATACCCGCAGACTGTCCCCTAGGGTGTTTGTTATGGAACCTTGAAGGCTTAGATTTAAAGCTCAAGTTCTCATATGTTTGTCCACTCAAATTTGGCCCCAATATAAATTGGACAACCAAAACGTTTGGCCGCCTAACAGCTCACTTGAATCTGGTCTAATTCGAGACCTGTATAACATTTGTGAGCTCCAAGGAAAATGGTCAGAGATTCCCCACATTCAAGGCTTTTCTTTCCATAATCAACCTTCCCTCTGCTCGCTAGCCAATCAACAATCCCCTCCCCTTCGAGTCTGGCGGCCATCTTGACCAGCAGATGATCCTCCTCCTTATCTGGGAGAGCCACAAGCAGCTCCACCCCAGGCTCTAGTTCCTCACTCACCCCCCCCCAAAGCCCACAAGAGCCTCCCACACCCTCCCCTCCTTCTCCTTCTCCTCCCTCTGCCCCTCCCTGTGTGCTCACTCCACCCATCACTCGCTCCAAGGCCCATAAGTCATCTGACCCTGAAGTTTCTCAGTCTGCCTACAGGATGGCACCCTTGCGAGAGGTTGCCGGAGCTGAGGGAATTGTTCAAGTCCATACCCCTTTTCCAATGGCTGAGCTGGCTGTCATTCAGTCTAGGCTTGGATCTTTCACTTCTGACTCTGTAACCTTTATCAAACAGTTTTAATTCCTGACACAATCATACCAGCTAACTTGTTGTTGTTGTTATGTGCCATCGAGTCGGCCCCGACTCATAGCGACCCCTCCTTGGGTTTCCGAGGCAGTATCACTATGGAAGTA
>NW_006922003.1:1244337-1248068 GCF_000298275.1 Orycteropus afer afer | reverse complement strand
TGAGGAGGCCCTGGCTTTTTGGCCCAACGTGGATCACCGCCCAGGAGCCCAGGGTAAACTTCACCGTGGCAGGTAGGATGATTACCTTTTTGATTGATGCTGGCGCCAGTTTTTCTGCTTTACGAGAGTACTGGGGACACTCCTCCCTGTCTCAGACCTCTATTGTTGGGGTAGAAGGTCAATCACGTCACTCCTTAAAACTCCCCTCCTATCGTGTAAAATTGGTAATTTTTCATTTTTACATTCCTTTTTGGTCTTCCCTTCCTGTCCCGTTCCCCTGCTGGGTGGAGACATTTTATTCAAAATTGGCACTTCCATCCAGTTTTCACTTCCGGATCCCTCCAGCACTCCGACGTCCTCCCTCTGTCTTTTACTTTCACAGGCCGTTCAGTCCAAGCCCCCCTTCCCCCAATGGCCTATTGACCCTACCCTAGTTCACCCTAAAGTCTGGGACATCCACTCACCTTCGATAGCCAAGTCCTCCCCTGTTAAAAGCCTTCTCAAAGACCCTTCCCAATTTCAGGCCCAAGCTCAGTATCCCTTGCCACACTCTAGTCTTTTGGAGTTACTGCCAATTGTTACAGACCTGCTCAACAAGGGCTTCCTACAACCAACTTACCTAAACCCTCATGTACTGTGAAACTCTCTCTTCGCCGACACCACTTAGCATCTTCTGTCTGATCCTCATTATTGCACTTGGCCTCATACTTGGGTTAGGCCTAGCTACCACAACTCCAAAGCACTGGACCACCCAACACTTACATTCCAGGCCCCACTCTGTTTCCAGCGCAACATAACAAGCCCCCCATTGGGACATCTCTCGCCTAAATTATGCAACTACACTATACAACTGCAGCCTCCAACGGATCACACTTCTTACGTAGTTACCCAAAATGTCCCCTTTATTAAGCCCATAAGATTTATAGGCCCTCCCCAGATCAGTAGTCAGGGACTTATCAACAAATATTCAGGATTCTGTAACTGCCAACGTAGTCCATGTGTGACCACGAATCCATGGACCCCTTGTAACATTCCCCAACCTCTCCCAGGAGTGCAGAATAAAAACTTCTCCCTTTCCTCCTCCTTTTTGTGGACCAGGAACCTCCAGCCACCACCATCCAACACTGGTGAGTTTCCCATTTTTTGACTAGTTTCCCAATCCTGGGCACCTAGATCCCAAGTCCTGGTTCCATTTCCAGGGCCTCTGAACACAAACCGTGAGCTCAAGTCAGAGTCTCTTGCCACTCCAAAGGCTATGGTACCATGGGGACGCCCTGGGTTCCCTGTAGTTCCATGGCATAGCCGTTCCAGACTGAAGACTACAGCAGAGATGTCTACTGTTTTCTTCCAGTCTCCATTTCCAAGATTTTGGCAAAACGACTGGGACACTTGTCCTTTGACTGAATCTTTCCACCGGGACTTAAGGAATCGTGGGTAACCAGAACTCCAAACCAGATCCAACTACTCCACTGGGGTGTCTCTTACTCAATCTCCACACCCTGGGGCTGGCTCAGGACTTACATTCCAAATGCCTAATTTTCTATTGCAATACTGTTTGGCCCCAATAATAATTCCTATTGCCTGAGCAAGGAACTTTTGATTTTAACATCCTCACTGATCTTGATCATTTCTGTCACCGCATAGGCAAATGGCCAGAGGTTCCCTACATCCAAACTTTCTTTTACCTGTGTTCCTGTTTCTCTCTCTCTCTTTCTCTACTTTACTTGCAATACCACCCAAATTCTCCTAACTCATGAAACTCCTATCCAAACCCCCTCTAAAGACTCCTCAACCCCTCTCAATTTCCCTAGCCTAAAATCTTTGGGGTAAGAGTCCCCTTCAGCCTCTTCAGGGGTTCTAGTCCCACCTTGGCCGAGTTAGGCAGGGTAGAGGGTTCAAGTCCCTCTAGCAGCTCTAGTAGAGAGTTCACATTCGGTTTCGTTGGGGTTGGTGTCTGTCTGTGTGACTGTTTAGTGTGAATGATACGAAGAGTCACGGAATTTGAATGGGCCTGAAGTTGTATTCCATGTGAGGTCAGATTGGCATAATGGTGTGGCTTAGCCCTCCGCTCCGGGTTTTATACGGAGATACCTTAGCCGAAGACCCACTGAAACCTTCGTAAGAAGGGCGGACAACCAGGCATCAGTGAGGTCCTCAGGACTTGTCTTTTGTTTTTGTGTGCCACTGTCACTATGGGAAGTACCCCCAGTAAATCTACTGTGTTTAGAATACATGATCAAAAATTTTTCCAAATGGATTTAAATATTATGGTGTTAGCCTCGGTCCATCTAGATTAAGAATCTTTTATGAGACCATCCACCAGAGCACTCAACTTCCTCTTTTTCTGACCCACCTGAATCTCTTTCATCCCCACCTCATAGACTACCCCCCTTATTCAGGACAGGCACTTTCATCTCCACCTCCTGTTAACACCACTGCACCCTCTCCGCCACCCCCACCTTCCTCTTCATTAACATCTCCAGACACCACTTCCCCAGAGTCCTTTTTTACCCTTCCCAGTGAGCAACCACAACCATTCTCAACAGCCCCTTCTCTGTCCCTTATGTGAAATGGCTGACTTTGAAGGTGTTATCCGTATCCATATTCCTTTCTCCCTCACCAATTTATCTCAGATTGAAAATGTCTGGGTTCTCTTTCTCACAATCCCACCACCTACATTAAGGAACTTCTTCACCTCTCTCAAGCCTATGACTTAACTTGGCATGACATTTATGTCATTCTTTCTTCCACTTTAAATTCTGACAAAAGGGAGTGTGTTCTTAGGGCTGCTCGGGAACATGCCAATCAAACTCATTTAACTGACTCTACCATGCCAGTAGGACCAGAAGCAGTTCCTGGGCAGGACCCCAGATAGGAATACCAACTAGACACTCAATCTGGGCAGAATGGCCGCACCCATAGAGACAAAATGCTCCAGTGCCTCCTAGTGGGCCTACAGGCTATTTCACATAAAGCTGTTAACTTCAATAAACTGCGGAGATTACTCAACTCCCTTGCACGGGTCACTCTTCAGGACAGGAAAGAATTAGACTTAATAACAGTAGAAAAGGGAGGTCTTTGCCTATTTCTGGGAGAATAATGTTATTTCTATATAAATCAGTCAGGTATAGTACAAGATACAGCCAAAAGACTCATTGAGAGGGCAACTAATATAGATCAACGTCTAGCCACTAACAGTGGTCCACCTTTTTCTTCCCTCTTTTTGGACTCCCAACCCTGGCTCCTACCATTCTTGGGCCCCCTAATCTCCATCGTGTTGATTGCTACCATCGCCCCCTGTGTTCTCTGCTTCATTCAATCACAGGTCCACCAGATAGCTACCCAAATTTTGCGACAGACAGCAAACCAAATGATCCTTCAAGCCAAAGACCTGGAGGAGATTACCTTGTGCTTGTGGAGACCACCCAACTAATAAGATACCTTGGCCATCTAGGCTCCAGTTTCTCTGTTCTCCCTTCCCTCCCCTAATCATTACAACCCAGCCTGTCTTACAGGTCCCAGAACACCAGATGCCAAACATGTTCAGCTAACCCCTGGGAGCTGACACCTTTAGAAGCCTCTTCTTCGAGGACCCCTACATACTACAAATCACCAACCAGGCAAAACAACACAGCATCTCTGAAGTTGAAGCAAAAGAAAACTGGTTTTTGTACTACAAGAGACAAACTCCAGTGTGTGTACAGACCGGAAGGCCCCACTTCCAAAGACGC
>NW_006922003.1:1238068-1239530 GCF_000298275.1 Orycteropus afer afer | reverse complement strand
GAGAAGGATGTCATGCTTGGTAGGGTGGAGGGTTGATGAAAGAGGGGGAGGCCTTCAACGAGATGGATTGATACGGTGGCTGCGATGATGGGCTCAAGTATAGCAGGGATTGCGGGGCTGGCGCGGGATTGGGCAGTGTTTCGTTCTGCTGTGCATGGGGTCGCTATGAGTCAGAAACGACTCGACGGCACTTAACAACAACAACACAAGGCCAGGTTGGAAGAATCATTTGGTTTTCCAAAAGTCTGATCCAAAATGTGATGTCAATCTCTGAGAACTTAGTTTTATTACAGATACATAATTTTCTGTATACCAAGAGGGGTGACAGTTGGATTACAAGCATTATATAAAAGTATAAATGTCAACATTGTCTTGAAAATCAATTAAAATATTTACTGATTTACTCTAAATGTAATTCTTTGGAGTCTGTTTCTCTAAACTGAAGTATTCAAAACAGCACAACTTTAAGAGTAAAATCGTCTTACTAGTTTATCTGGACTACTGTTTGGCTCAAAACTGTTTTCTTTTTTTTTGTTTTTGTTTTTCAGACACCAGCTTTTCCAAGGTTCAAGTTTCAAAGATATGTCTAAGAGCAATGGCTTGTGTGGGTTACCCCAACATCCATGCACACCAGAAATATGGATAGCAAAGTAGGAGATAATTCAGAAACATCAATATTAAGCCGATTGGCTGAAACAGTTCACAAAACTGTAGATTCCTTGCACCAGGGAAACAAGTCCTATGAGGTGTTTAAACATAAGCAGCATTGGTGGTAACTGTTTTCAGGTGCCTCGGGTACAACTACATTCTATAAAACTTAACATTATATATTAATGTAAACATAGAAACATTCATCTATTAAGGCACAAACTATTACTTGGGAGACTTAGCAGTAAAATCATAATTTTGGAAGGATAAAGATTTTTGCTTTGTTAGGCCTCACTCCTAATTGTTAGAATTAAACCCCATATTTTAAGTTAAGATGCAATTTCTTTAAAATCTGGTTTCAATCTTGTTTTATAACTATCTTGCTCACTCTCTAAGTTAGAGGCCATCAACTTCTCAAAGAACTGGCCAGGGAAAACCTTATGAATAGCAAAGAAACACTGTCTGATACATTACCACACAACTTTATGAATAGTCCAGTTAGGTTAGAAGGTTCTCAAAATAGGACTGGGAAAGAGCTGCATCATCTGAATAAACCCAGCTTTACTCCTATGGATAAGGAAAAGCTTTCGAGACCTCCATTTGCTGATGTGGCACCATTCAAATTGAAGAGAAACAACTGTAGATATCCATTAATCATCGGAGCATGGAATGTACAAAATATGAAACTAGGAAAATTGGAAGTTGTCAAAACCGAAATGGAACGCATAAAGATTAATATCCTTGGCATTAGTGAGCTGAAATGGATTGCTTTTGGCCACTTGGAATCAGACAACCATGTGATCTACTATGCCGG
>NW_006922003.1:1233433-1235898 GCF_000298275.1 Orycteropus afer afer | reverse complement strand
ATGCTTTTGAGTTGTGGTGCTGGCAAAGAATGATGAAAGTGCCATGGACTGCTAAAAGAACTAACAGATCTGTCCTGGAGGAAGTGCATCCGAAATGCTCCTTGGAAGTGAGAATGGCCAGACTTCATCTCACCTACATTGGTCATGTTGTCAGAAAGGACCATTCTCTGGAGAAGGATGTCATGCTTGGTAGGGTGGAGGGTCGACAAAAGAGGGGGAGGCCTTCAAGGAGATGGTTTGATACGGTGGCTGCAATGATGGGCTCAAGGATAGCAGGGATCATGGAGTTTGTGTGGGATCGGGCAGTGTTTCGTTGTGCTGTGTATGGGGTCACTATGAGTTGGAAATGACTCGATGGCACCTAACAACAATAACAACTCTCTAAGTTATAGTTATCAGTTCCTGCTGTATCCTGTGATCTAAGACAAAAAACACACGCTAAGACCAGACTTATAGCAACCCCTCCTTGGGTTTCCAAGGCAGTATCTCTATGGAAGTAGATTGCCCCATCTTCCTTCGGAGGAGTGGCTGGTGGGTTTGAACTGCCAGCCTTCTGATTAGCAGTCAAGTGCCTTGGGCATTAGGCTTCCCTCATCTAAGACAGAGCTATCTATATTAATAAAGGGTCCTGGGCTTGACTTTAGGGCCACCTGGGCTTTGATAAATACCAGTGGAGTTTCTTAAGCATTATCTGACAGCCAAGACTCAGGAAACATTTCTTTCTTAATTACCCACTGCCCTATCTAACTTTTGGAAAATTGTTAACTAATCCTGCATACAGGAGTTCTGGTACTTGGTGCCTAAGGCACTTGATTGCTAACCAGAAGGCGGGGGTTCAAACCCACCAGCCACTCCTCAGAAGGCAGGTTGGTCAATCTACTTCCATTGTGGTACCGCCTTGGAAACCCAAGGAGGAGTCGCTATGAGTCAGGTCTGACTCGACTGTTAGTAACAACAACAATCCTGCACACACGCTATCTCTTTTCCTTTTAGTATGTTGTTGCTGTTAGGTGCCGTGGAGCCGTTTGGACTCCATTTTATCTTAAGCTACATTTGTGTTTCTGAAAAAGTGACCTTTGATTGTTGGACGAACAGGAAGGCTTAGCTTGCCTTTGGGAAGAACATTTGGTATGTTTTAACATAGCGACCCTACTTACAACAGAACGAAATACCTCCGGGTCCTGCGCCAGCCTCACGATGCGTGCTGTATCTGAGCCCATTGTTGAAGCCACTGTGTTCTTTTAATATAAGAACCCCTAATTGTAAGCACTGAGCAGAGTAGAGGTTTTTGGAGTCAACGAGACCCCGTCTGTCTCTTGTTGGTGCACATCCTAATTAAACTCTCTACTTCCTGATCTCTGCTGTGAACTACTGGCTACACCGCTCTAGAGCCAGACTGCAGCATTTTTTGGGCTACAACTTGAACTTCAGACACTTCTAGTTACAGTAGTTGTAACTCTGCTAAGCTTACCAACAGAAACCTATAATTTGAGTGTTATAAATTCTAAATCCATTAGTAGAAAAGAGGAAGATGGTTTCTTATATCCAGAAGATAGAACCTTAAAACACCAGCCATATTCCCATGTAAAGCTCATAGCAATCTTTTAGCCTATAGTCAGTCTTTGTAGTGAATTTCTGTTACTCGTGATTTTGCGTCAGCTGCAGTCTGTGAACTCGTTACCTACACCACAATTTGGAAATATTGATGAGTTTAGTAGGATCTATGTTTTAAACGAGGAGCTCTGGTAGCATAGTGCCTAAGGCATTGACTGCTAAGGAAAAGGCTGGCAGTTCAAACCCATAAGCCACTCCACAGAAGGAAGGTTGGACAGTCTACTTCTGTAGAGATACCGCCTCAGAGGAGGGGCCGCTATGAGTTGGGTCCGACTCAAGGGCACATAACAACAACAAATGTTTTAAATGGGAACTCTGGTGGTGTAGTGCCTAAGGCATTTGACTGCTAACCAGAAGGCTGGTGGTTCAAACCAACCAGCTACTCTTGGGAAGGAAGATTGGGCAATTTACTTGCCTAGAGATACTGCCTTGGAAACCCAGGGAGGGGTCACTAGGAGTAGATTAAATATCATAGTCCTTTTCATAAGTTAAAGATATTACATCTGTTTGTTGGAATATTTTGTTCAAATGTTTCAGCAAGTCAGAAAAGCAGAAGATTATCTGCAGATGACAAAACTGAATATGGTCATGATTAAATGTAAAAATAATATTTCTTAAGTGAAAGACCTGATGAGAATAAATTGCAAAACTAATGCAAGTCAAATAAAGTCAATTTAATCAAAAAGACAATAGGCCAAAATATCTCTAAACATAATGATTAACCTTATTTTCAAAAAGAACATAGTGGCAAGATGGCAGACGAGGCAGAAGGATTGCACAGACCCTCTTCAACAAAGAAAAGGGAAACCAATTAACACAGACACAGAAGATAATCTTGGACCCCTGAGCCT
>NW_006922003.1:1222094-1222629 GCF_000298275.1 Orycteropus afer afer | reverse complement strand
GAGGAAGTGGGAGGGGAGCTGTTGCATTGTGGTAAACTGTGGTTAATGTCATGAGACAAAGTATATGTAAACTGCTATATGGAAAGTGAGTTTGCTCTGTAAAATCTTCACCCAAATCACAATAATAATAATAATAAAGAAAGAAAAAAAGAAAGAAGTTGTGGCTAAGAAATTAACCTAACTTTGTCTCCCGTTAACTTTAAACTGCATAAGGACATTTAGATAGCACATACAAATACGTATCTAGGAATTAAAAACAAAACAAACAAACAAAAAAAACCCTCACTACTGTCTAGTTGGATCCAACTCATAGCAACCCCTCCTTGGGTTTCTGAGGTGGAATCGCTACAGAAGTGGCAGTGAATTGCTTGATGTGGCCCTTCTAGCCATTGTCCTCCATTCTGTGATGTTTTGTAAATCCCATTATCCATGCCTATTCAGGGTGGTGTGGTAGTTAAGGTCAGGTATCAACTTGGCTGGGCAGCTGGTAGTAGTCATTCCCTATAATGACTGGCAATCGACTCTGTGATGGGAT
>NW_006922003.1:1219454-1220149 GCF_000298275.1 Orycteropus afer afer | reverse complement strand
ACCTGAATGTATTATCGGTATGGATATTATGTCTAATTGGAAAAATCTCCCTCTACCTGGTATTGTAAAACTGAAGGTGTGTAAGTGTGCCCTTACGCCAGTATTGATTGAATATGCTAAATGGGAACCATTGGAATTGCCCAAGCCCACTCAGGTTGTTAACTTGAAACAATATAGAATACCTGGTGGACAGAAGGAAATTAGTGCTTTGATTAAAGACATGTTGAAGGCCGGAGTGTTGGTGCCAACAAATTCTCCGTATAACAGGTCTATATGGTCTGTGAGAAAGGCAGATGGCTCGTGGAGACTGACAGTAGACTATCGAGGCCTAAATAAAGTAGTGCCACCGGTGGCTTCAGCTGTTCCAGACATGGTATCAGTGGTGCAGAAAATAGAATAGGCCAAAGGAGACTGGTACTCAGTGACTGATCTTGCAAATGCCTTTTTCTCTATACCAATCTCAGAAAAGAATCAGTCACAGTTTGCTTTCACATGGGAAGGCTCTCAGTACACCTTCAGAGTTTTGTCCCAGGGTTATTTGAACTCATCAGCTTACTGTCATGGCTTGGTTAGGAGAGACTTGGACTTGGTACAGGTTTCAAGTATGGTGATATATTACATTGATGAAATTATGTTACTATCAAACACAGAAGAACAGGCTAGGGCAGATTTGAAAACAGTGGTGGCCCACATGA
>NW_006922003.1:1197324-1213703 GCF_000298275.1 Orycteropus afer afer | reverse complement strand
GTTCAAGGCTTATATTCCCTTCCCTGCTCTTCCGGCCTGCTACTCTGGGCGGGCCTGAGTTTCCCCTCCTCACCTAATCCCTTCGGCTGATTGCTCTTCTGTCCTGGTTCAAGGCTTCCCATAGGGTGTAGCAATGGGACAAAAGAACATCATATTAAGTGGACATGCCATGTTGAATACCATCCTCAAAGTAATGGTTTGATAGAGAACTTGAATGGGCAATTGAAACATTTGTTGTCTAAAACTAGGGGAGGTAAAGGCCTAAAGTGCTGTCTCACATGCCTTCATGAATGTGTGCTCACACTCAACATGAGGGGGGTGAAGGGAGGATCACCATTCGACAGATTCCTATGCTTTTCTGGGGGATCTAGTGAAGAAGGGGTGGGGGAGAATGCTGGTGTCACTACAGTTTTTCCCCACATCACCTAACATTGCTTTCTTCCTGCCAGAAGCTGTGGTCCCTGGACCTGGGATGCAACTGCGGGTGCCAGAGGCTGGGGCGATCCCTAAGCAAGAAAGTGTGTCTATATCTCTGAATCTGTATGCCAGAATTCCCAAGGGCCTTATGGGATGGATTGTACCTTCTTCCCATCTGGCCAAACTAGGGCTGATAGTGAATACTACTGTCCTGCCCCATGGTCGAGATAGTCCACTGGTTTTTTATCTGTGTAACCATACCCAGCATGAATGGGAATGGACTGAGGGGGAAGCATTTGCTAGACTGATCTTCCTACCAGCAATATGGATAGGCACAATAGCTGAATTCAATGTCCCCTCCCAAGGTAGGGTAAAAATAAATGACGAATGGAAGGAAGGAGAAATAATAGCTGAAGGTAAAGAAATGAATAAATGGTTTATGCAGTGGGGGAAATCCAACATTGTGCTGATACCTAAAGATAGACTCAGAACAAGGGAATGATATCATCTCAGTTAAATATTATCAGATACTATAAGGATGATAATGAGAAAAAACTTTTGCATCAGATGGACAAGTACAGCAGACTTGAATGGCTGGTATCTGAATAATCTCACCCTTAGGACTCTTTGCCTTGCTGAAAGACTAATTGTTAATGACCTTGGGACTGGTAATACGATTGGGCAGGGAAAATTAATCTTTCAACTATAAAAGGGCTAATGGCTAGAAGAGCCAGGGGGTGCAATGCAGTGAATTGCTTGATGTGGCCCTTCTAACCATTGTCCTCCATTCTGTGATGTTTTGTAAATCCCATTATCCATGCCTATTCGGGATGGTGTGGTAGTTAAGTTCAGGTATCAACTTGGCTGGGCAGCTGGTAGTAGTCATTCCCTATAATGACTGGCAATCGACTCTGTGATGGGATTTAGGTTCATTCTGTTGGGACAACACAGGTGGAATGTATCTTGAGTCCTGCCTTGCTGGAGGGTATATTCAAATTACCACCCTTAGCTTCCCTGAGGGTCTACCTACGAATCTCCTGGGAAGATTCACTCCTCCTCTTGCTCCGGTTCTGTGTGTTGGATCATCTTCATCTCACCCCTGGATTTGGGACAGCAGTCGTCATCTGATCTGCTGATCGAGGTTCATCTTACTCTGAGAGTTGGGAGGATCCGCCAGACCTACTCACAGACCCGGGACTCGCCAGCCTGCCAGCCTCCACTACTACTACATGAGATGAACCCTTGGGTGTCTGTGAGTTCTGTGAGGTGTTACAGCGAAATACAGAACCCTAAGTCTGGGAAAATTACTGGGAGGAGGAGGAGGAGTTAATGTCTGAAATGATGGAGTGGCATGGTGGTTTGGACGTTTGGGGCATCTTTAACTTCCGCCTCATGGGGACCAGCCTTGTGCTGATCTTTCTAAGAGAAATTGTTCAAGCAGGAGTAGATTGCTCATTCTTCCTTCCAAGGAGTGGCAGATGGGTTTGAACTGCCAGCCTTTAGGTCAGAGGCACTTGACTGCTAACCAGAAGGCAGGCGGTTCAAACCCACCAGCCACTCCTTGGAAGGAAGGTTCGGCAATCCTACTTCCGTAGTGATACTGCCTCGGAAACCTAAGGAGGGGTCGCTATGAGTCGGGGGTCGACTCGACGGCACATAACAACAACAACAACCACCAGAGCTCCTATATTGTCTGTCAAACCTATGTATCTTGTCAGCTACAATTAAGCATCTTGAGGGAGTGAGTCACTGGGACTGTTGGCTGGGGCTCATGGTCATGGGGGACGTCAAGCTTAATTGGCACAACATACTATACAAAATATTGTTCTACATCTTACTTCAGTGAGTAGTGAGTGGAGTCTTAAAAGCTTGCAAGTGGCCATCTAAGATGGAATGGTTGTTCTCTTCTCATTCAGACCAAAGAAGAATGGCAGAAAATCAAAGACACATCAAAATAGTCACTCTAAAGGACTTATGGGGCCATGAGAAACTCAGATTATATGACCCTGAAACCAGAAGAACTAGATGGTGCCCAGTTACCAATGCCAACCACTCAGAAAAGAATCAAAATTGGAGATGCTGAATAGAGTGGGCGAAAAATATGGAACAAAACCCAAAATCATGAAAAAGACTTGCAGGATTGCAGATCTGATAGAGACTGGTGAAATGTCTGAGACTCTGGTCCCAAGTCATACTTTAGTCTTGGAAATGAACTCACTCCTTTGGCTTGTGGTTTAACTCTCAGCAAATAATAGATGGGCCTACTAGCTGAACACTTACACCAGGGCAATGTACTCCTTAGAACAATCAAGCATGGGAGGTAAGAAGGGCAGCATTTGCACAGGAAGAAAGGCAGGGAGACAGGACTGCATGGGCAAGAAGGACCCAGGGAAAGAGTAATCACAGGATGAAGTGGGAGGAGAGCTGTTACACTCTGGGGAATGTAACCAGTGTCAATAAACAAAATGTGTATGAACTGTTAAATGTAAAACCGACCTGCTTTGTAAAATTTCACCCAAATCACAATGAAAAGTAAAAAAAAAAAAAAAAAAAAAAAAAGTCTTAAGCTATAATGAGTATATATTAACTCAATTTAAATCAGTAAACTATGTAAAAATCTTGAAATTATCTATATACTCTAAAACATCTGTTGAAATAGTTTGTTTAAATGTTCTGAGTTTTTATTCAAATCTTTGCCATTTTCCCCAATCCAAATTTAGCGTTTTAAGATTTTACCAAATAATTTTGGAAATGCCAAGGCGTCTATTCAACCAACCAATTTGTTGGTATAGATATAACTTCCAGTCTCTGGCTAGGGGTGGAAATGTTTTCCCAGGCCATCCTAGGTGAGTATCATTAAAATTTTTGGTTTTGATTCTTAGAGTTCCCCAACAAGGCAGAGAACTTATTTACAGTTCATTTATGATGAGGATACAGTATAGTAAGCATTAACATACAAGCAAAATTATGCTGAAAATATTTTTTAAATATTGCAATAGTATATGGACAAGGAACTTCCAGAATTTCCAGGTGGATTCAGAAGAAGATGAGGAACAAGGGATATCATTGCTGATATTAGATGGATCTTGGCTGAATGCAAAAAATACCAGAAATATGTTTACCTATATTTTATTGACTATGCAAAAGTTTTTGACTGTGTTGTAGTTGTTGTTAGGTGTGTTAAGTTATCTCCAACTCATAGCAACCTTATACACAGCAGTATGGAACACTGCCTGGTCCTGTGCCAGCTGCATGACCCTTGCTACACCTGAGCCCATTGTTGTAGCCACTGTGTCAATCCACCTTGTTGAGGAC
This sequence comes from Orycteropus afer afer, assembly GCF_000298275.1. NCBI lineage: Eukaryota > Metazoa > Chordata > Mammalia > Tubulidentata > Orycteropodidae > Orycteropus > Orycteropus afer. The sequence continues at coordinate 1,209,971 of NW_006922003.1, read as the reverse complement.
CTTCCCCTTTCTCGTTGACCCTCCATTTTACCAAGCATGATATCTTTCTCCAGAGAATGGCCTTCTGACAACATGACCAAAGTAGGTGAGACAAAATCTGGCCATTTTCGCTTCAAAAGAGCATTCTGGCTGCACTTCATCCAGGATAGATATGTTAGTTCTTTTAACTTTCAGTATTCTTCACCAACATCACAACTCAAAAGCATCAGTTCTTCTTTGGTCTTCCTTATTCATTGTCCAGCTCTCACATGTATATTAGACAACTGAAAATACTGTGGCTTGGCTTATGCTCATCTTAGTCTTCAGGGAGATATCTTTGCTCTTCAGAATTTGAAAGAGATCTCTTGCAGCAGATTTACCCAATACAATATGTCATCTCATGTCCTGACTGCTGCTTCCATTGATGTTGATTGTAGAACCAAGTAATATGAAGTCCCTGACAACTTCAATCTTTTCTCCATTTATTGTGATGCTATTTATTGGTCCATTTATGAGGATTTTTGTTTTCTTTATATTGAGGTGAAACCCATACTGCAGTCTGTAATCTTCAATCTTCATCAGTAAGTACTTCAAGTTATCCTCATTTTCAGCAAACAAAGTTGTGTCATCTGTGTATTGCAGGTTGTTAATGAGTCTTCCTCCAATCCTGATGCCACATTCTTTACATAGTCCAGCTTCTCTGATTATTTGCTCAGCATACAGATTGAATAAGTATGGTGAAAGGGTACAACCCTGATGTACTCCCTTCCTAATTTTAAACCATGCAGTATCCCCTTGTTCTGTTTGAACAACAGCCTCCTGGTCTATGTACAGGTTCTTCATGAGTACAATTAAGTGTTTTGGAATTCCTATTCTTCTCAACGTTATCCACAAAATTGAATGCTTTTATATAGTCAATAAAACACAAGTAAATACCTTTCTGCTATCTTTGCTTTCAGCCAAGATCCATCTGACATCAGAATGATATCCTTCGTTTCACATCGTCTTCTGAATTCAGCCTGCATTTCTGGAAGTTCTCTGTCAATAGCCTGCCACAACCATTTTTAAATTTTCTTCAATAAGATTTTACTTGTGCATGAAATTAATGATATTGTTTGTTAATTTTCCCGTTCTATGGGATCACCTTTTATGGAATAGGTACAAACATGGATATCTTCCAGCAGTTGGTCAGGTAGCTCTCTTCCAAATTTCTTAGCATAGCCAAGTGGCATGAGTGCCTCCAGCATGGCATCCATCGGTTGAAACATCTCAATGGGTATTCCATCAATTCCTGGAGCCTTGTTCTTTGCCAATTCCTTCAGTGCTTCTTCCTTCAATACCATTGGTTCTTGATCATATGCCACCTCCTGAAATGGATGAGCATCAACCAATTCTTTTTGGTACAATGATTCTGTGTATTCCTTCCACCTCCTTTTGCTATTTCTTGTATCATTCAATATATTGCCCATAGAATCTTTCAATATTGGAACTTGAGGCTTAAATTTCCTCTTCAGTTCTTTCAGCTTAAGAAATGCCAAGCAGGTTCTTCTCCTTTGGCATTCTAACTCCAGTTTTTTGCACATTTCATTTTAATAATTGACTTTGTTTTCTCATGGTGCTCTTTGGAATCTTCTGCGCAGCTCTTTTATCTTGTCGATTCTTCCATTCATTTTAGTTACTCTCCACTCAAGGGCAAGTTTCAGGGTCTCTTCTGACATCCATTTTGTTCTTTTCTTCCTTTCCTGTATTTTTAATGATCTCTTGTTTTCTTCATGGATGATGTTCTTGACATCATCCCACAATTCCTCTGGTTTTAAGTCATTGGTGTTCAGTGCATCAACTCTACTCTTTAGATGGTCTCTAAATTCAGGAGGGATATAATCAAGGTCATATTTGGCTCTTGTTGACAGGTTTTAATTTTTTCAACGTCAACATGAACTTGCATATAAACAATTGATGGTCTGTTCCACAATTAGCTCCTGGCCTTGTTTTGGCTGAAGATATTGAACTTCTCCATCACCTCTTGCCACAGATTTAGTCATTTGGATTCCTGTGTACTCTATCTAGTGAAGTCCACTTGTATAGCACTGTTTGTATTTTTGAAAAAGGTATTTGCAGTGACTAAGTTGTTGGTCTTGCAAAATTCTATCATGTGATCTCCAGCATTTTTTCTGTCACCAAGTCCATATTTTTCAATTACTGGTGATTCTTCTTTGTTTCCAACTTTTGGATTCCAATCACCACTGATAATCAACACATCTTGATTGCATGTTCGATCAATTTCAGACTGCAGAAGTTGGTTAAAATTTTTAATTTTCTTATCTTTGGATTTGGTGGGTGGTGCATAAATTTGAATAATATCATTATTAACTGGTCTTCCTTGTAGATGTGTGGATATTATCCTATCACTGACAGCATTGTACTTCAGGAAAGATTTTGATACATTCTGTGTGATGATATGTGCCTTGACATTCCTCTTCAACCTGTCATTCCCAGCATAGTAGATCATATGATTTTCTGATTCAAAATGGCCAAACCAGTCTCTGGTAGCATAGTTCCTAAGGCACTTGACTGCTAACCAGAAGACTGGCGGTTCAAACCTGCCAGCCAGTCCTAAGAAAGAAGGTTGGGCAATTCTACTTCTGTAGTGATACTGCCTCAGAAACCCAAGGAGGGGTCACTATGAGTCAGGGCTGACTCTAAGGCTCATAACAACAACAACAACAACAACAACAATAACAATGTCTAGGATATCAATCTTTATGTGTTCCATTTCATTTTTGACAACTTCCAATTTTCCTAGATTTGTACTTTGTACATTCCATGTTCTGATTATCAATGGATGTTTGCAGAGATTTCTTCTCATTTTGAGTCATGCCACATACGCAAATGGAGGTCATGGAAGCTTTACCCTATCCACATCACTAAGCCTGGCTCTACTCTGAGGAAGCACCTATTCCCTAGTACTAATTTGAGTTCCTTCTAACTGGAGGGGCTAATTTCTGCCACTATATTGGACAATATTTCAAATCTATTCATAAAGTTTTCGGGTAATGTACAGTGTTTCACTGCTATTCATAAAGTTTTCACTGGCCAATTCTTTGAGAAGTAGATGGCCTCTTCCTTCTTCAGAGTCTGTCTTAGTAACCACCCCAGTATGACACCACAGTACACAGTTAGACTGTGTGGATCATAACAAATTATGAATAACATTGTGAAGACTGTAAACTCCAGGACACTTTGCTATTCTCATGAAGAACCTGTGCATTGACAAAAAGGCAGTCATTTGAACAGAACAAGGTGATATTTCATGGCTTAAAATCAAGAAAGTTGTATATCAAGATTTCACCATTCTTATTCAAACTGTGCTGAGTAAATAATCTGAGAAACTAGGCTTTATGTAAAAGAACACGACATCAGGTTTGGAAGATTTCTTTACAACCTGTGATATGCAGATGACACAAATTTGCTGGCTGAAAGTAAAGATGATTGGAAGCATTTACTGATGAAGATCAAAGACTATAGTCTTCAGTATGGATTGCACCTCAACATAAAAAAAAAAAAAAAAAAAAAAAATCCTCACAACTGGGCCAATAAACAATATCCATATAAATGGAGGAAAGACTCAAGTTGTCAGAGATTTCATTTCACTTGGATCTACATTTAACACCTATGGAAGCAGCAATCAAGAAATTAGACATATTATTGCACTGGGCAAACCTGCTGCAAAAGACCTTTTCAGAGCATTAAGGTGTAAAGATTATCACTTTTAAGACTAAGATGCACCTAACTCAAGCCAGAAGCATCTGTGGTAGTGTAGTGGGTAAGGCATTTGGCTGATAACCAGAAGGTAGGTGGTTCAAATTCTTCCAGGGCTTCACTGCAGGAAGATGAGGCAATCTACTTCTGTAAGTATTTACAGACTTGGAAACACAATGGGGATTAACTAAGAGTCAGAATGGACTTGATGGCAGTGGGTTTGATTTTTTGGTAACCCAAGCCATGGTATTTTCAATTGCCTTGTTTGTATATGAAAGCTGCACAATGAATAAAGAAGACTGCAGAAGAGGTGATGCCTTTGAATTGCAGTGTTGGTAAAGAATATTGAAAATTCCATGGGCAGCCAGAAGAACAAACAAATTTGTCCTAGAAGACTTGCAGCCAGAGTGCTTAGTGTACGTGAGAATGGCTGGACTTTATAGTATCTATGTTGGTCATGTCAAAAGGGACCATTCCCTGGAAAAGTATATCATGCTTGGTAACATAGAAGATCAGCAAAAGAAAGGAAAACCTCAATGAGATGGATTGACACAGTGGCTGCAATCATGGGCTCAAACATAGCAAAGATTGTGAGAATGTTGCAGAATTCTGCACTGTTTCATTCTGTTGTACGTAGGGTTGCTGTTAGTTGGAGCTAACTTGATGGCACCTGTTCTGGTTACCTAGTGCCACTCTGACAGAAAACATACCACAAATGGGATGGCCTTAACAAACAGGAGTTTATTCTTACAATATGGAGGCTTTAAGTCCAAGTTCAACATGCCAGGCTTTAGGGGCTGGGTGAAAGCCCCTCAATCTTGGGGTCCAGCTCTGCCTCCTGCTCTTGGCCCACTGGAGCTAGAGGCATTTCTTCACTCAGACAGCTGCTGGCTGCTGAGACTGAGAAGCCCCAAGGTTGACAAGTAAAAAGGCACAGTCCCAATGTTACCAAACCCCACGGCAGGCCATTAACTTAAGTCCATTATATGTCCCAAAGTCAGCAGAGCATGGCAGGCTGCTGAGCAACAACATGGCTACATGCAGGGTCCAAGCATGCCATAGGCTAGAGACCATTCCCAAGGCTTCTGCTTAATTACAGGAAGCAGACCACATTCCTTAAAGCAGCTACTCAGCTGATCACAGTAGATTCCACCATAGATGTGATTACCAGTCTCATCATGGGGAATACTGCATCCAGCTGCCCAGCCACTCAACCAGGCCCAGCCAAGTTGACACACAAACTGAACTACCGTAGCACCTAACAACGTATTATTCAAATTAAGTTACTAGGAAAGATTTCACTTTCAAGGTTGGCATAAACACAAAAATCTTTTACAAAATGAATTAATTATTTCTTTTAATATTAAGACTAATTCATATAAACATTTACTTATCATTAAACCAAATCAGAGGGTGTTCCCTGAAGACATATTACAATCGAATTTAATAATATCATCTGATCGTAATTTTTTTTTTTTCATAATCCTATCTTGCATGCTTCATTAGATATTTTAGAGAAAGCAATTTAGAATAATCTGTTTCGTTTTAAGGCCTTGTTTTACCAATGAAAATAAACAATTTATCTTCTCTAGTGCATCTTTCAAATAGATTGTTTTCCTTCAAAAGTTCTATAAGATAGTTTCCCCTGTCAACAATGAAGAATTTTATTTGGTTTCTTAGACAAACTCATTGCCATCAAGTCAATTCCAATTCATAGTGAACTTACAGGACGGAGTAGAATTGCTCCATAGGGTTTCCAAGGCTATATTATTTACAGAAGCTGATGATCACATCTTTGTCATGTGGAATGGCTGGTGGGTTCAAACAGATGACCTTTCTGTTGCCAGTGAAGTGCTTAACCACTTCAACACCAACACAATTGGTTCCTCAGAGTCTCAGTGAAAAGACTGAGATTCCTTGTAACAACCCTTACCAAGGTTCACAAAATATAAATTAACAGAAATCTTAATGCCAGAGTCCTGGACCAATATATTTATAAGAGACCAAATGAAAACTTTGCAAACAGAACAAACAGAAACAAAATTATCCCTAAACTTAACTTGATAATACCATACAATATAAACATTAAACAAGTTTTCCAAGGTAAAGAAAAGACATAAATGAAAAATCATTTTCTCAAAGTGATAACTGAAATCCTGCATTCACTCTAATATACTCAGTTTAAAGTATAAACTCCAAACTGATGTCATAGTAGAGGGAAAATCTATACTCATTTATCAGAGATGTTAAGAATTAGGTTGAAACTTTGGTTTCCCAGGGTCAAATAAAATTCCTACTAGGGAAATGATCCTCTGAGATTCTAATTTACTGCAAAGAGAACTCCAAAATGGCCACATTTATTTTTCCAGACTACTCTTAATGAAACTATGCCAAGCAGATTGGAATGGTATTTCCGGTTTTCAGAGTACATTTGAGTTTGTTCAAAGTTTAGTACTCTCGGGCTCAGTAAAAGCCAGACAGTGAATATTATGGGGTTTGGACCACATATTGTTTAAAACATATGTGTCTAAGTGTTGCAGAGACACTGTCTTGTGGTTAGCAGGTAGCCTAGAACTTTGAACTTTTCTCTGAACCGGATTATCCTGAGATAGTAGTCTTTAATTGTTTTCCATGGGTGGCAACCACCTTATTGGCTTTTACTGGTTATCTTGTGCCCTTTGTGTTTGCATCTTACAGAGTCCAAGATTCCACAAACTTGAAAGCTTCTAAGATGATTATTCTATAATTAATCTAGAACTTTGCAGTACTTCCACCAGAAGAAACAAAATTCTTATAAGATTCAGAACCAGAACCTCACACTATTGCTACCAGTGGATGTAAACAAACTTGTGTAGGAGACAGATAGAGAGAAGAGGGGAAAAACAAATACAAAAGAAAAGAAAACTACCAGGCTGTAAACAGTTCTGCACATGTAGTTTCTTGTAAATTTATAAATCTGAAAATACAACCAAACCAAAAACCAAAATCACTGCCTCAAGTTAGATCTGACTCATAGCGACCACTCCAAGGGTTTTCAGGGTGGTATCACTACAGAAGTAGATTGCCCAATCTTAGTTCCAAGAAGTGGCTGGTGAGTTTGAATGGCCAGCCTTCTGGTTAGCAGTCAAATGCTTTAGGCACTACACCACCAGAGCACCAAGCACTTCTAAAAGGGCCAAACCACAATGTTCAGATATATGCCAGAACTGTATCCTAAAATCTAATGTTATTTTCTTACCAAGTCCAATTGTTATTTTTTTCCCCACATCTTTTAAGGGACTATCAAAGGCATTGTTACCTACATGTGTAGATAACAATTGCTGGCAAACAAAAAGAAAGAAAGTATTAAGAGTTCTCAGAGGAAAAAAGACACAGCAAGTCATAATAAAACAGAACTTCCAGTAAGATGGGAGCACTGGTGGCATAGTGCCTAAGGCATTTGACTGCTAACTAGAAGGCTGGCGGTTCAAACCCAGCAGCTACTCCTCAGAAGGAAGGTTGGGCAATCTACTTCCATAGTGATACCACCTTGGAAACCCAAGGAGGGGTCACTATGATTTGGATCTGACTCCACGGCTTTGGTTGGCTTTGTTTTTATGTGTTTCAGTAAGATGGCAGAGTAGACAGATAAGCTATGCAGACCCTCTTCAAAAAAGAGAAGAGAAACCAATTGAAACAGACAGAGATAATCTTGGAACCCTGAGCTTTGAAAGGAATGATACAGAAGTGGATTAAGCACTAACAAATAGAAGAACCTGAATGAAAACTGAATAAAGAGACAAATGGACCTGTGGACTCTCAGTTATCCTGATAGCACAGTCTGAATATTTCCATGTCAACTTTTCTGGGCCTGGTTGAGTGGCTGAGCACCTGGTGATAGTTATTGCCCATGATGAGACTGGCAATCAACTCTGTGGTGGGATCTACCACAAGCAGCTGAGTAGCTGCCTTTGGGATGTGGTCTGCTTCCTGTATATAAGGAGAAGTCTTGGGTATAGTCTCTAGCTTATGGCATATAGCCTTGAACCCTGTATGTAGCCATGTTGTTGTTCATCAGCCTGCCATGCTCTGCTGACCTTGGGACTTACAACGGACTTGAATTAATGGCCTGTCATGTGATTTGGTAATACTGGGATTGTGCCATTTTACTTGTCAACCTTGGACTTGGCAGCCTTACAGCCAGCAGCTGTCTGAATGAAGAAACGCCTCTAGCTTCAGTGGGCCAGGAGCTGGTAACAGAGCTGAAGCCCAAAGCTGAGGGGCTTTCACCCAGCCCCTAGAGCCTGGCACTTTGAATTAGGACTTAAAGCCTCCAAACTGTAAGAGAATAAACTCATGTTTATTAAGGCCATCTGATTGGTGGTAGATTCCTTTCAGAGAGGCACTAGGAAATGAGAACAGATACCATCAAGAGGAATAACCTACATGTAATCAGAATTCCAGTACAGGAAGAAACAAAAAAATAGAGAAAATTGTGGAAGATATTTGTTTGAACAGAATTTCCCTGATACAATAAAAGACCAGAATACATCTATTCAAGAAGTCCAATGATCCCCCAACAGGATAGACCCCAAAAGAAAATCACCAAGACATATAATCATCAAACTCACTGAAACCAAAGACAAAGAAACAATCTTGAGAAGGGCATGGGGAAAAAAAGAAAAAAAAAAAAGTTACCTACAAAGGGCAACCAATAAGACTAAGATCTGATTTCTCAGCAGAAACCATGCAGGCAAGAAGGTAAAGTGATATATATAAAACCCTGAAAGAAAAAAAAAAAAATCCAACCAAGAAAGCAAAACTATCCCTCAAATATGATGGTGAAATTAGGACATTTCCAGATAAGCAGAAATTAAGAGAATTTGTTAAAACCAGACCAACCTTACAAGAAATGCTAAAAGGAATGCTTTGGACAGAGAACCAACAACAGCAAACAACAACTGACCATTAACACACATGATGACATAACCCAGAAACCAACTCAGTTATGGAAGTATCCTCAGTAAATGACCTTACAAGATTGTAAAAAGGGAACCAGAGACATCAATTGGCAAATAAGGACAACTACAAACCAAAGAGAGGAAAAAAAAAATAGTGTAGTTAGAGAACTTCTGAATGGTGAAGAAGTCAAGACAATTGCAAGATAGAATGGATTTTTCTAAACTTGGGAAGAAAATTATAAATCACAGGGTAACATTAAAGAAAAATGATGAACCTTCACATCAAAACCAAAAAAGGACAAACACAAATATTTAGCAAATACTAAAACAATAACAATGAAGGAAGTGATAACATGATTCATAAACAAAGCAAGCTCAACACAAAAAATTATATGGAACAAAGAATCAGAAACACCACGAAAAAACACATAACAAAATGATAGTAACCAATTCACACTTGTCAATATTTACACTGAATGTCAGTGGATTAAGTGCACTACTCAAGAGACAGAGAATTGCACAATGGATAAATCAAGAAAATGACAACCATAAAAGAGCAGGAGTGGCAATATCAATTTCTAATAATATTGACTTTAAGACAAGAACCACTACAAGAAACAAGGAAGGACATTATATAATAATTAAAGGATTGATTGAACAAGAGGACATAACAATAATATCTATTCACCATTGAAAGAGCCTCAAAATACATAAATCAGACTTAATAGAATTGAAAAGACAAATAGATGACTCCACAGTCATAGTAGGAGACTTTAAACACCACTTTCAATCACAGATAGAACAACTGAAAAGAAACACAAAGACACAGAAGAACTAAACAATACAATCCACTAACTTGACCTTATAGACATCTACAGAGTACTTCACCCTACAACACCACAATATACTTTCCTTGTGCACATAGAATATTCTCCATGGTATGCCATATGTTAGGTCACAAAGAAAGCATTAATAAATTTTAAAAACTTTGACATGTTGCAAAGCATCTTCACAGATCACAATGTTACAAAATTAGAAATCAACAATAGGAAGATCAATGGAAAAAAGAGCAAACACATGGAAACTGAGTAAAACCCTCCTTGAAAATGACCAATAAAATAAATTAAATAAGAACTTAAAAAATTCTTTGAATCAAAGAGAATGAAAACACAACATACCAAAATCTTTGGGACGCAGCAAAAACTGTGATCAGAGGTCAATTTACAGCAATAAAAGCACACATCAAAAAAGAAAAAAGAGCCAAGATCAACACCTTAACCCAATATCTCAAACAAATAGAAAAAGATCAGCAAGTCCCTAGAAGAAAAGAAATAATAAAGACTCAAGCAAAATAAATGAAACAGAAAATAGACAATAAAAAAAAAATCAACAAGACTAGAAGTTGGTTTTTTGAAAAGATTGATAAAATTGACAAACCACTAGAAAAGGAAAGGAGGGAAAGAATGCAAAGAACACAAATAAGAAATGAATGGCACAACACCACAACGAAACCAACAAAATTAAAAGGATAATATCTGGATACTATGAAGAACTCTGGTAGCATAGTGCCTAAGGCACTTGACTGCTAACCAGGAAGCTGGCAGTTCAAACCCACCAGCCATTCCTCAGAACGAAGGTTGGGCAATCCTACTTCCATAGTGATACTGCCTCGGAAACCCAAGGAGGGGTTGCTATGAGTCAGGGCTGACTCCACAGCACATAACAACAACAACAGCAACATGAAGAACTATATTATTGTTATGTGCCGTCCAGTAGGACCCACCTCATAGTGACGCCTCTGTGGGTTTCCAAGGCAGTACCACTCTGGAAGTAGATTGCCCAACCTTCCTTCCGAGGAATGGCTGGTGGGTTTGAACTGCCAGCCTTCTGGTTAGCAGTCAAGTGCCTTAGGCACTATGCTACTAGAGCTCCTATGAAGAACTATACTCCAACAAATTTGAAAATCTAGAAAAAATGGAAAGATTTCTAGACATATACTACTTACCTAAACTAATACAGACTGAGGTAGAAAATTCGATCAGAGTCATGACAAAATAAGTGATACTGCGTCAGAAACCCAAGGAGGGGTCACTATGAGTCGGGCCTGACTCCAAGGCACATAAGAACAACAACAACAACCCTAATTTAAATTAGAAAAGGACACCAGGCAAGTTCCCTAGTTTTTTGTGTGAGAATAATCTACTTTCAACCACACTTCTCCTGAGTGCAAACTGCTGAGGTTTGTCCATGAACTTGTCTATCCTTAGCCATAATGTTGATTTGAAGGTCAGAAAGAATGCAAATGGCATCTGAACTTTATGTCAGGATTCAAAATAGATTCAGGGCTCCTACTGCAGACCACAGCCTTCCACAAACCCAAGTGCTTTACAATTTAAACTGTAATACAAAGTGTCCATTGAACATGTTTAAATCTGGGGTCTCTTGTCTCCTATTACATGAGTTATCCTTATACTGGGGGCAAAAATTTTACTTGAAATTCAATTTAACTGGAAATTCTACTACAGCTTAAATTCTGAAGCACATGGTTTGTGGAAGGCTGCAGTCTATGGTGGGAGGCCTAATTCCATTTTGAGTCTTGACTTTCAGATGCCATTTGAGTTATTCCTCACCTTTAAACCAATTCTGTTGCTATGCATAGATGAGGTCTGGGACAAACCAAGGGAGGGGCAGTTTACCCTCAGAAGAGTTAGGTTGAAAGTACATTATGATCACATAAAGAACTAGGGAACTTTCCTGAATGTGTCCTTTTCTAATTTAAATTAAGGTTGGGGTCCTGATATTGTATTGTAGCCACCTTGTGGTTTTGACTCAAGCTGCATGATCATGAGTAGTCAAGCCCCAGAATCAATCCTGGAAACCTTTTTAATCTTTACTTACATACATATCCCAATCATGGTTCTTTCTATCAATTATATAGTCCCACCTGGGACTGTGATGAATTGATCTGGCACCAGTCATGATTTTGTGATGATTTCAATGAGGTGTAATTAACTCAATAAACTCCATTTGGCATCTGTATTACTCATGCTGATGGTTTCCCTCATCCTGTATGATTGTCTTTGTTCTGTCCAAAGCTTAATAAAATTGTCTCTGTAGAACATGTTTGAATCTGAAGTCTTTTTTCTACTAACAAACGATCCTATATTTTTGTTTGATCAATCTGACAGCACTAGACATAAGCTAGTTACATATCTCCAAGTCTCATTTGTCTCATTTACAATAAAATAGCAATAATAATACTAAATGAGACAGAATTTATGAGGACAGACAAACAAGCCCACAGTACGTAAAAATATTTAAACAGTTGTGCCTAAGGCATTTGACTGCTACCCAGAAGGCTGGTCAAAACCACCAGCCAGCCACTCTTTGGAAGGAAGATTGGGCAATCTACTTCCATACTGTCTCAGAAACCCAAGGAGGGGTTGCTATGAGTCAGGATTGTCAGGAAGGCAACGAGTTTGGTCTTTGGTGAAGTATAAGGAAGTATCTGTAATTCTTGTTTAAGCAAGCACTCTATTCTGTGGGGGAGCTCTGGTGGTACAATGGTTAAAACTTCAGACTCCTAGACAAAAATTCAGCTGTTAGAACCCATCAGCCATTCTCAGGGGCCTTGGAAACCCTATGGGACAGTTCTATTCTGTCCTGGAGAGTCACTAAGAGTTGGAATTGACTACATGGCAGTTTTTTTTGTTTTGTTTTGTTTTTTAAGTTCTACCCCTTATATTTAAGGAAACTTCAACAAATCTTGTCACTTTTATTTATGGAACATTATGGAACATTTTATTTATGGATTTACTTATGGAACATTTTCCAGAGATAGTAATTCAATATCGAGTCTCATTTAAAGTTGAGACCGCTCCCTTTGTCCAGCTCCATTCTGCTTTAGTTAAAAAGCTGGGGGTAATGGATTTCTTTTTCCTCTCATCTGCGTTTTTTTTTTTTTTTTTT
>NW_006922003.1:1188536-1190004 GCF_000298275.1 Orycteropus afer afer | reverse complement strand
TTTCTTTGTTCCATATTATTTTCTGTGCTGAGCTCATTATGTTTATGAATCCTGTTATCATTTCCTTTGTTGGTGTTGATTTAGTATTTGCTGAGTATTTGTGCTTCTACTTTTTTTTATTGTGATATGAAGGTTCATCATTTTTCTTTGAGGTTACTCTATGATTTATAATTTTCCCCTGCATGTAGAGCAGTCCATTCTATCTTGCAACTCTCTTAACTTCCTCACCATTTAGAAGTTCTGTAACTATCCAATCTTTTCCCTCTTTTTGTTTGCAGTTGTCCTCATTTGCCAATTGATGTCTCTGGTTCCCTGTTTACAGTCAAGTAAGCTCGTTTTGCTTTTGATATGTCCATAGTTTTGGTTTCTGGGATATATCATCTTGTGTATTAATGGTTGGTTGTTATTTGCTATTTTTGGTTCTGTGTTCAAAGTACTCTCTTTAGTGTCTTTTGTAAGCTTGTTCTGGTTTTAACAAATTCCCTTAGTTTCTATTTATCTGGAAATCTCCTAATTTCACCATCATATTTGAGGGACAATTTTGCCAGGTATATAATTCTTGGTTGAAAATTTTTCTCTTTCAGGGTTTTATATATATTATCCCATTGTTTTCTCGCTTGCATGGTCTATGCTGAGAAATCAGAGCTTATTCTTACTGGCTGACCTTTGTAAGTAATTATTTGTTTTTCCTGTGCTGCTCTCAGGATTCTGTCTTTGTCCTTGGATTTTGTTAGTTTGATGATGATATGTCTCGGTGATTTTCTTTTGGGGTCTATCATGTTTGGGGTTCGTTGGGCTTCCTGAATGGATATGTTCTCCTCTTTCATCATACCAGGGAAATTCTCCTCCAGCTAATCTTGAGTGATTTTCTCAGTGGTTTTATTTTTCTCTTCCTCTTTTGGAATTCCAATGACACATAGATTATTTCTTTTGATGGTATCCCACATGAACCTTAGGCTTTCTTCAGTTTGTTTTGATTTTTTTTCTGACTGATCCCTTTCTAAAGAAGTATTTAGATATTTGTCTTCAATCTCATTAATTCTCTCTTCCATTGCATCAATTCTACTCTTTTGCTCTTCCTATGTGTTATCTATTTGTGACAATTTAGTATTACTCTTCTGGATTTCTGTCTGTAGACTTAGAATAATTTCTAATTTTTCATTTATTTTATCATTTTGTTCTTGTATTTTCTTCCAGAATTCCTCCAGGGTTTTTTCTGTATTTTCTTTGGTCTGTCTCTCAATCCTTTGAAGACACCTAAATATAATTCTTTTGAATGCCTTATCAGAGAGTTCCAATGCTGCTTCTTCCTCAGGGATGTGTTCTGGCTCAGTACCCTGTTCTCTTGTTTCTACCACTTTATCTTGCTTCTTTGTGTGGACTGTGATGGTCTGTTGTTTCCAGGGCATCATGGTGTTGTATTTAGATCTCTGTTAACTGTTTGTGAAGAGCAGCCAAGGGTGATTCA
>NW_006922003.1:1185436-1188436 GCF_000298275.1 Orycteropus afer afer | reverse complement strand
TTTTCCCCTATTCTTCTTCAACCAAGGATAAGAGGGATAGAAGACATATGTAGAGAGAGGGAGTTTAGATTTACTATTGTTGGATAGGAAAATTAATAACAGACATCTTACTTTGATTTTTACTGCTAACTAGATAGCTGGCGATTCAAACCCACCAACCAGTCCTTTAAAGGAAGACTGTACAATCTACTTCTGTAGAGATACTGCCTCAGAAACCCAAGGAGGGGTTGCTGAGTAGAAATTGATAGGAGAGCAGTGAGTTTGGTTTGGTTTACTTTGATTTTAGCATTTTTCTTATCCACAAAACAAATATTAACCACAAAAGTTGTTCTGAACTGGAAAAGCCTGCCAGAAAAGCTGTATAGCCATGTACATTTGTCTCATCCTGCTAGAGAAGGGTAGTTCTCAAAACATAACTCCCTAATTTAAACCTCAAAAAGTCTCATAGTTGCAGGGGCTAGGGAGCCAAATTATTAACTGTTAGGCCAGAAGTAACCTGTTATCAGATGATCTCAGTAAAGGGAGAATGGCAGGGCTCAGTCCATAACGTTAAGATTAGACAATGGTTGATGTTCTACATTTCTCCTTCCTCTTCCCTTTAAAGGGAGCACTGGTAGCATAGTGCCTAAGGTGCTTGATTGCTAACCAGAAGGCAGGCGGTTCAAACCCACCAGCCACTCCTCGGAAGGAAGGTTGGGCAATCTACTTCTGTGGTGATACTGCCTCAGAAACTCAAGGAGGGGTCGCTATGAGTGGGGTCTGACTCAATGGCATATAACAACAACAACAACTTCCCTTTAAAAGCTTCATTGTACCTGGCTTCTTCAAGTCATTTTCTTTTTCTGGAATCAAAATGGTCTCCCTATATGCATATAGAATAACTGTTCAGAAAAAACCTTTATGTTCAAACTTTAGTGAGTTTTGTTTATTTTTAACACTGCTAATAAAAATAGTTTGATTCATACTAAAAAATCTAAAACAGCATTTTTTTTTTCCTTAAATACAAATGCTTCTGATATATTTTATCCTTGCCAGAAGCATGGTTTCTATTATAAAGATAGGGTCCATTACATGATACTGCCTTCATTCAGTGCCAGTTACATGGGGAAAAAAAAAAAAAAGAAAACCTTCTTGAAGCGGAAAATGAAACTTCCTGTAGTCCTTACTAAGAAATGAGGTGTTGAATTCTGAAAAAAATGGTATTTTTAATTAATACAATGAAATAGTGGGGGAAGGGAATTTCACTCAGTGACAAAATATGAATAAATGTCTTTCAAAATCTCAGATTGATCTTTCTCACAATGTCACACAGAAGTCTGGTGGGAAACAAAATCTTTCATTTTACCTTCAAAATTTTTCATTCTAGTTTGACCCCCTGCTGATAATTTGCATTTATACTGCCTCTGAAACCCAAGGAGGGGTCATTATGAGTCCATCCAGACTCCACAGCAGTGAGTTTTTTTTTTTTGTTTTGTTTTGTTTTGTTTTTTTGGTTTATCCCAGATGTACTGAATCTGGATCTAAAATTTAACTAGATCTCCAGATAATTTTCTTTTTACTTAACTATAGCGTCCTTTATTTATTTATTTATATTGTGATTTGGGTGAAAATTTACAGAGCAAATACACTTTCCATAGAGCAGATAACATACACTTTGTCTCATGACATTGACCACAATTTAGCACAATGCAGCATCTCTTCTCCCACTTCCTCCTGATAGGTACCACTTCCCTGTGACCAACGCTCCATGCACTCCTACCCCCTGAGTTGTCTCCCTGTGCTTGAGTAGCCCTTCTTTCTCTCTTGCTTGTTCTCGCCAAGGAGTGTATCTACCTCAGGTAAATGGTCAAATAGTATGCCTGTCTACTGCTTGGCTGGAAGCTAGAGGTGTGTGTTCAATTCTAGACCTGAAGGGAAACTAGGGGCCATAGTCTCAGTGGTTCCACCAGGCTCCATCGAGCCAGTAAACCTGTTTTCCCCTCTTTTTTTTCCCAAATGATTTTGAGTTTTGTTCCACATTGTTCCCCTGTCTATCCAGGATCTCCCACAAAGATCCTCTTCCCAGTGGTTGACAGACAGTAGTAGCTGAGCACCGTCTATTTCTTCTGGTCTCATAGTTGTATAGGCTGCAGATCGGATGGTGTACCAGTCGCTAGGACTGATTGTTTCCATGAATTTTTGGTTTTCTTCATTCTTCTTGGCCCTGGATGAGGAGAGACCCATCGTTGCATCTAGATGGTAGCTTGCAAGCTTTTAAGATCTCAGTAGCTACTAGCCACAGTCGAAGGTGAAACAATGATTTGTGTAGTATATTATGCCAATAGAGCTTGATGTCCTCTGGGACTATGGTCCCGAGCCCACAGGTTCAACTACTCGGTCTCTCTGGGTAGCTGGCTGTGACCAAGCAGTGACTACAACCTTGCTCCTTGTCAGCCCCATTATATACCTGGGAATTCAGATCATACACATAAAGTTATTGGACCACTGTCTGCCGAACCTATACATGTTCTTGGGTGCACTCTCCACTTCATATAGATACCTAATATTTCAGCCTGTCCACCCATCTATCCACACCTTCATTGAGCATGCCATATTATATGTGCAAAAGGGTTCATCTTTGTTGTCTGTACTTCCCATGTACCTCTCTATGTCTTTCTGTTCTTCAATGCCACTATATTGATCATTCACATTTTGTACATTGCCTTTTTCTTCACCCAAGTCAAAACTTATCTCTATCTATCTAACACTGTTCCGTCCCCTTCCCTCCCACCCCTGGTAACCAACAAAGAAAATGACCTTCCATAGATAAGTGTTTCCTTGACTATTACAATAACTGACCAATACAATATTTGTCCTTTTGTGATTGACTTATTTCACTCAGCATAATGTCCTCCAAGTTCATACATGTTATGCAGTGTTTTGCAGATTCTACATTATTCTTTAGCGTTGCATAGTATTCCATTGTGTGAATGTACCAAAGTTTGGTTATCCATTCCTCAG
>NW_006922003.1:1175966-1180502 GCF_000298275.1 Orycteropus afer afer | reverse complement strand
TTTTTTATCATTGGCCTGTTGGTGGAGAAAGAGGTGCTGGCTCTTGTTCATTAAGTGAAGTTGCAAGAGGTGCGGGTTTTCTTGTATTTTATGAGGACTGTTGCTGTCTCCCAGTCAGTTAGGCAAAAATTACAATTGAATAACCATCGAAAAAGCTATAAGCACATGGACAAAAAATACACCCTGAAATCACACAGGACCAGTAACCCACAAATAGAAAAAGGGGGGGAAAGAAGAAGAAAACAGATAAATCTGCAATATTTGGGGATAGGTCACTGAGGGTAAAAAGGTAGAGAAGTATGAATAATGAATAAAGAAAGCAAACAAAGAAACAAACCAACAATACAAAAGAAAATAAAAGCAAAAACAGAACAAAACAAAACAGAACAAACAAACAAAACAAACCAACAAGGGACGGGTTTAACCACAAGAGAAGAAAGAGAAAAAAAAAAAAAAAGGAAGATATAGAGTAGGACCTCTTTAGTGGTGCAGTGCACTCCTGGAGAATTGTTGGGGTTACTGGAAAGCAGAACCTCTTCTTCAGTCCCTGGAATCTGGTAGAGCATTGTCTGTTTAGGTTGTTACTAGCTCCTGGTTATGTGTTCATTTGTTTTGTCTTGGTTTTATGGTTTAATAGTTTGAAAGCGTGAAACTGGTGTTTTCTTGTTTTTGTTTTTGTTTTTGTTTTTATTGATGCAAGTGTGTTGGGTCGCTCTGTTGTTTTCTTTGTGGTGGTAGAATCCCTGTGTGTAATGTGATATGTGTTTCTGTTTGTCGTAAAGAGGGTTTAGAGTTTGAAGTCAGAGGTTTTATGGTAATTGTATGAATATGTTTTCTTCTACTGAGTGAGTGAAGATATTGGCAGAGAAGGTGGGAGCAGAAGAAGGAAAGCTTGGTGTTGCTAGGGTCAGTTTCTAGGGCATTGAGCAGGCTATTTTTGATCACGTATTTATTGGCAAGACCGCAGCTCAACTTCAGGAAAGATTCTTATTGTTAGAGTGTCACAAATTTCTGCCAATTTCAGCACACTCAAAGATCCTGCCTCCATGGCCCCACAGCGCTAAAGAACGACTCCAAGGCAAAAATCCTAGGAGTGTGGTTTTTTCCCTCTCCCTGTTCCGTCTGTCTGCAGTGCTGATGTAATCCCACCAGATCGCTAATGGCCAGCTCTGGAGTTTGTCTGTGATACCGCCCAGCTGTGGCGCTAAAGATGCACAGTTTCAGCTCTGTTAGGGTCAGGGGAGTACCTGCTAGTGAACTGCGGTCCCGATCTCTGTGACAAAGAAAAGCACGAAGTCTGCCAGTCTGACCCCAGTCTACTCTGTCACCTGCTGGGAGGGGAGGGAGCTACCCTTCCTGTTGCAACAGTAAGTTTTCCTCCAAATCTCAGCGGAGGTGTCTGTGCCCACAGCCAGCACCCAGAAGACCCACATTACCTCCAAAAAATCAAGACAAGCTGCTGGAGGCAGGTCTCTGCCGCTGCCCACCAGAATATTAGAGTGGTTGCTCGTAAGCTATTATAAGGCGTCCTCCCTCTTGGCTTGGGGATCTCAGGCGGGTGCCCTAGCCCAGCACACAGTGACTGCTCCAGAAGAGTTTCCAATGCCTCTCTCGGGTGCCCGTCCATCCTCCTCCAGTTCTCTTTCCAAAATAATCTCCCTGTGACTTTCCTCTAATTCTGCTCTTGTGTGTTTGATGTACTCTGAATCTGTGAGCTGTTTAGAGCAGTGAAATTCCTAATTTAAACTGTTGTGGCTAGTTTTCCAAGACCTTAGATGCCAGAGGGATAAAGCGTGCTGCTCACTGGCTTGACTCCATTTTGAACTCTCCAGATAATTCTTAAAGATGTTGTTAATATATAGATGTTTGACTCAGCATATCTGGGGTGGGAATGCAAATTCTCAATAAAGTGTCAAAATGAATGAACTGATTTGAAGCCCTGACTACAAGTAACCATCTTATCAAAAACAAATAAATAAGAAAAAAGAAAGCAAGGAAAACAACTGTGTGTACATTATTCTGGCCATACCACTTTGTTTTGGAAATGTAGAATTATCACTTATAAGTGACCCAGGACTCTGAACCAACAGAGGTTGCCTCAACCACTAAAAGACTCATTTCTAAAAAAAAAAATGCCTGATTGCACTTAATAAATATTTGCTGACTAAATGAATTTTATTCTCTTGGCTGAATTAGCTTCCTTTGACCTCGAAACTAAAACTTATCTTGTTGACATCTTTCCATGCTTCAGCTTGTCAGGTTATTAAAATTTTATCCTGTTCTCCAAGGTGCCAACAATCTCATCCAAATTAATGTTGTCAGTAATTTAATGAACATGCTTTCCATTATAGCATCTCCAAGTTCTGAATCTGGTTCTCACAGCAAACATCTACATGAATAGCAGTAAAATATTGTAATATATAACGTAGTGTCTAAAATATTTTTTTAAATTCAGAATGGTAATTTGGAATCTGCATTTGTAAGCCGTATAGCTTGGTTATTTTCTCTAGTAGATTAAACAGTTAGCTGTTATCTATTGAACCCAGGTCAATCTAACTAAGACCTCTACGATTGACACTTGAGGCTTTTATGACACATGGTAATTCTGGTCCACTCAGTAACTGAGCATTTAATACATATAAAACATGTTTCAAGTAGTTAAACAGGTACAATTAGCCCTCATTTTACCTAAGATGGTGAAGGGAATTATTAAGTGTAAATGATGTAGAAAAAAATTTTTGTTGTAACTTCTCTGTCCAGCATTCAAAAATTGAATTAAAATTACATTAATTTTTATAACATTGGAAAGAATTTTCATTGTGTAAATGCATGCAGCCAAGCCCTACCCTAGAAACATACCAGAAGCATATAACAGGCAAAAATGTACAAAAATGTTTGTACAAATTATGAAATAGATGTTTAATACTCCTGTTGAATTTAGTACTCTGAAACTGGATATATATTTTATAAAATTATAGAAGGAGAAATTTTGATGCTGCAAGACTGAAAAAATGTGAAAAAAAATACTATACTATACTTCTTTTTAGAATCTTTAGAAAAAAATATTGTGATGCTCTAGGGAACATATTAGGAGCTCTGGTAGCATAGTGCCTAAGGCACTTGACTGCTAACCAGAAGGCTGACAGGTCAAACCCACCACCCACTCTGACTCAACGGCACATAACAACAACAACAGGGAACATATTTTAGAAGTAGAAGTTATTAGAATAATAAGAAAGGAAAAAAAAAAGCAACTTTATTCTGTAATTTTAAAGATTTTTAAAAACTATCATACCATAAACAGACATGTACTTGAACAAAGCAAACATTAAAAGAAGTAATTTGGCATCTGTAGGAAGGTTAGGTTAAATTACATCTGGTTGTTCCTACTAAAGCTAATATTTTATTTTCAGTCACCTCATATGCATGTGAAAGCTGGACAATGAATAGGAAGATCAAAACAAATTGATGCTTTTGAATTGTAATGTTGGAGAAGAATATTGAAAATTCCCTGGACGGCCAGAAGAATGAAAATAACTCTCTTGGACAAAGTACAGCTGGAATATTCTTTAGAAGTGAGAATGGCCATCTTACAAACTTTGGGTCAGGTTGTCAGAAGGGACCAGTCCCTAGAGAAGGATGTCATGCATGGTAAAGTAGAAGGTCAGCAAAAAATGGAAAGGTCCTCAAAGAGACAGACTGGCACAGAGGCTGTAACAATGGGCTCAAGCACAGCCAGGATTGGGAGAATGGTGCAGAAGCTGGCAGTGTTTTCGTTCTGTTGTACTTATGAGTCACTATGAGTTGGAGCCCACTGGAGGGTACCTAACAACAACAACAAAAATGGCATTGAGAGAGATGCCTTTTATTTTCAAGTGTTGATTAGAGAAAAGTACTTGGAATAACATATTGGCTGAGAGAATACTTACCTGCTTGTAGAAACCACTGAAGATATGAGTAAATGCCAAAAATATTGATAGAAATTTGTTTTCTTTTATTTTTTAATAGTAATAGGAGAGCTGAAGCTCTGCTAAAATAATAATTTCATCATTTCACATTTTTTTGAGAATATATGTATGTATGCGTGTATACATAAACACACATACATACGTATATATTTATATAATCTTAATTCTAGTCTTCTTGGAAGACAGCCACCAAGAGATACTTCTTTATTATGTTACACAGAGTGTCACGGATTGCCATCTAATCATCTTCACATCTTCCTTTGAAAACAGAAACCTATTTTATCTTTGAAACAACCTGCAACTTATCAACTTATAAATAATTTCACCTGATAGATGATTACTTTCGACTTAGGTTGTTTTTTTTTTTTTTTTTACATATTTATTATTATTTTTTATTGTGATTTGGGTGAAGATTTACAGAGCAAATTCACTTTCCATACAGCAGTTTACATATACTTTGTCTCATGATATTGACCACAGTTTACCACAATTCAACAGCTCCCCTCCCACTTCTTCTCCATAGTTAGCTCTTCCTAGTGTCCATCCCTCCATACACTCCTGCCCCCTG
>NW_006922003.1:1175070-1175866 GCF_000298275.1 Orycteropus afer afer | reverse complement strand
TTGTTGGCCGCTTGAATATCCTCCTTGGTGAAGTGTCTACTCATGTCTTCTGCCCATTTTTTAATTGGATTATTTGTCTTTTTGTTATTGAGGTGCTGGAGTTTTCTATAAATTCTAGAGGTAAGTCCCTTGTCAGATATGGCATTACCAAATATTTTTTCCCAATCTGTAGGTTCTCTTTTGACTCTTTTGAAGAAGTCTTTGGAAGCACACAAAAATTCAGTCTTTAGAAGGTCCCAATCATCTGGTTTCCCTTCTGTTGTTTGTGCGTTTTGAGTTATGCTTGACAGTCTATTTATGTCATATAGTAGGGCCCTTAAATTTGCCCCTAGTTTTTCCTTGAGGAACTGTGTAGTTTTGGGTTTCACATTTAAGTCTTCGATCCATCTCAATTACATTTTTGTGAATGGTGTGAGGTACAGATCTTGTTTCATTTTTCTGCAAATGGATCTCCAGTTTTGCCAGGACCATTTATTAAACAAACATTGTGTTCCCCATTTAATGGATTTTGGCCCTTTGTCAAAAATCAGCTGACTATAGGTCAATGGATCTATTTCTGGGTTCTCAATTCTACTCCATTGGTCTATGTCATTATAACAATACCAGGCAGTTTTTACTACTGTGGCTGATAGTAGGTTTTGAGATCTGGCTGTGTGAGACCTCCTACTTTGTTCTTCTTTAATAGTGCTTTTCTTATCCGTGGTCTCTTTCCCTTCCATATAAAGTTAGTGATTGGTTTTTCCATATCCCTAAAGAATGTTGATGGGATCTGGATTGGGATTGCATTGAATGTATA
>NW_006922003.1:1153699-1172612 GCF_000298275.1 Orycteropus afer afer | reverse complement strand
TTACAATAATGGACTAATACAATATTTGTCCTTTTGTGATTGACTTATTTCACTCAGCATAATGTCCTCCAAGTTCATCCACGTTATGCAGTGTTTTTCAGATTCTACATTATTCTTTAGTGTTGCATAGTATTCCATTGTGTGTATGTACCATAGTTTGGTTATCTATTCCTCAGTTGAAGAGTTCTGTTTTGATATACATCATTTTTCTTAGAAGTCCTTTGGGAGCACAAATGTTTTGCACTTGTCTATTACAAGAAAAGTTGATAGTTGAACTCACCTGGAGGCATCAGGAAGAAAGGCCTACTGATCTTTTGTGAAGATTATAGCCAATAGAACCCTATGTAACATATAGGGTCACTATGAGTCAGAATTAACTCTACAACAATGAGTTTATATATTGATGGGATTTAGATTAGTTGAGTTTTACGTCGTATTGAGACTTAAAAAGCCTACAGTAGGTTTTCATTTGAGTGTGTTTCTATATTAAGGCAGGGGCCTGAGGTAGGCAGGCCCAAGGCTTGGAGGCAGTTTTTCACTTGAGTGTGGCTCTCTCTTAAGGCAGAGGTCAGAGGTAGGCAGAAGGGTTAGGAACAACTATGGGAGACTAACTTGTCTGTCAGTTGGTGTCCTATGATGGCTTATGTGTTGCTGTGAGGCGGAGGCTATGCCACTGTGTTACAAAGTGCCAACAGGGTTACTCATGGTGGAAAGGTTTCAGCGGATCTTCCGGGCTTAGACAGACTTGGAAGAAAGAAGAGGCCTTCCACTCTTCAAACAATTGGCCACTGAAAAGCTTATGCATAGCAGTTCTTGTAAGAACACTTTATGAACAGCTCTGAAACATTGTCCAACATAATGCTGGAAGATGAGCCCATCATGTAAGAAGGGAGTCAAAATTTGACTGAGTCCTCAGAGTAGAGAAAATCTTAATGATATAGATAGGGTAAAGCTTTTGGGACCTCTATTGGCTGATGTAGCATGACACAAAATGAGCAGAAACAGATGTAAAGATCCATTGATAATTGGAACATGGAATGTATGAAGTATGAATCTAGGAAAATTGAAAGTTATTAAAAATGAAATAGAATTCATAAAGATTATATTCTAGGCATTAGTGAGCTGAAATGGGCTGGTTTTGGCCATTTGCAAACAGACAACTTTATGATCTACTATGCCGGGAGTGACAAATTGAATGGTATGGCATTCATCATCACAAAAACTGTTTTAAGATCTGTCCTGAGGTACAATGCTGTCAGTGATAGGATAATATCTATACACTTACAAAGATCAGTTAATAGTACTATTACCCAAATTTATGTACCAACCACCAAAGCCAAAGATGAGGATATTGAACATTTCTACCAAGTTCTGAAGTCTGAAATTGATCAAACATGCAACCAAGATGTGTTGATTATCACTGGTGACTGGAATGAAAAAGCTGGAAACAAAGAAGAGTCATGGGTAGTTGGAAAATATGGCCTTGCATATAGAAATAACACAGGAGATCACATGATAGACTTTTGCAAGACCAACGACTTATTCATTGCAAATACCTTTTTTCAACAACATAAGCAATGACTGTACATGTGGACTTCACTATAAGGAATACACAGGAATCAGATTGACTACATCTGTGGAAAGTGGCGATGGAGAAGTTCAATATCTTCTGCCAAAACAAGGCCAGGAGGTGATTGTGGAACAGACCATCTACTGCTCATATGCATGTTCAACTTGAACTTGAAGACAATTAAAACAAATCCATGAGAGCCAATATATGACATTGATAATGTCCCTCCTGAATTTAGAGACCGTTTAAAGAATAGGTTTGATACATTGAATACCAATGATCGAAAGCCAGAGGAATTGTGGGATGGTATCAAGACCATCATCCATGGAGAAAGCAAGAGGTCATTAAAAAGAGAAGAAAGGAAGAAAAGACCAAAATGGATGTCAAATGACACTCTGAAACGTGCCCTTGACCAGAGAGTAGCTAAAGCAAATGGAAGAATGACCAGATAAAAGAGCTGAACAGAAGATTTCATAGAGCAGCTCAAGCAAACAAAGCTAATTACTGTAATGAAATATGAAAAGACCTGGAGATAGAGAAACAAAAGGTAAGAAGAACACACTCAGCATTTCTCAAGCTGAAAGAACTGAGGAAAAAATTTAAGCCTCAATTTGGAATATTGAAAGATTCTATGGACAAAATATTCAGTCATGCAGAAAGCATCAAAAGAAGAAGGAAGGAATACACAAAGTCATTGTAACAAAAAGAATTGGTTGATGTTCACTCATTTTAAGAGGTGGCATATCATCAAGAACCAATGGTACTGAAGGAAGAAATTGAAGTTGCACTGAATGAAGTGGCAAAGAACAAGTCACCAGGAATTGACGGAATACCCATTGAGCTGTTTTAACAAACGAATGCCCCACTGAAGGCATTCACTTGGTTATGCCAAGAGATTTGGAAGACAGCTACCTGGTCAACTGACTGTAAGAGATCCATATTTGTACTCAGTGCAAAGAAAGATTATCCCACAAAATATGGAAATTATCAAACAACATCATTAATATCAGGAGCTCTGGTAGTGTAGTGCCTAAAGCATTGAGTGCTAACCAGAAGACTGGTGGTTCAAACCCACCATACACTCCTCGGAAGGAAGATGGGGCAATCTACTTCCATAGTGATGCTGCCTCAGAAACCCAAGGAGGGGTCGCTATGAGTAGGGTCTGACTCAACGTCACATAACAACAACAAAAACAACGTCATTAATATCACTAGTAAGAAAAATCTTACTGAAGATAATTCAAAAATGGTTGCTGCTGTATATTGACAGAGAACTTCCAGAAATGCAACCCGGATTCAGAAGAGGACATGGAATGAGGGATATCATTGATGATGTTAGATGCATCTTGGCTGAAAGCAAAGAATACTAGAAAGATGTTTATTTTTGTTTTATTGATCATGCAAAAGCATTAGATTGTATGGATTATGACAAGTTATGCATAACATTGAGAAGAATAGGAATTTCAGAACATTTGGATTGTACTCATGAGGAACCTGTACATAGATCAGAAGGCTGTCATTTGAGCAGAACAAGTGGATATTGCATGGTTCAAAATCAAGAAGGATTGTGTCCTTTTACCATACTTATTCAACTTGTATGCTGAGCAAATAGTCCAAGAAGATGGATTATATGAAGAAGGACATGATATCAGGATCGGAAGAAGACTCATTAACAACCTGCAATATGCAGATGACACAACTTTGCTTGTTGAAAATGAGGATGATTTGAAACACTTACTGATGTAGATGAAAGACTACAGACTGCTATATGGATTACTCCTCACTATAAAGAAAACAAAAATCCTCACATCTGGTCCAATAAACAGCTTCATGGTTGATGGAGAAAAGACTGAAGTTGTCAAGGATTACGTATTACTTGTCTCTACAATCAACACCAATGGAAGAAGCAGTCAAGACATCAGACCACCTACTGCATTGGGAAAATCGTCTTCAAAGGACCTCTTTCAAGTGATGAGGAGCAAGGATGTCTCCTTGAAGACTAAGGTATGCCTGACCCAAGCCATGGTATTTTCAATAATTTCTTATGCATGTGAGAGCTGGACAATGAATAAGGAAGACTGAAGAAGAGTTGATGTTTTTGAGTTGTGGTGTTGGAGAAGAATGCTGAGAGTACCATGGTCTTCTAAAAGGACTAACAAATATGTCCTGTAGGCGTGCAGCCAGAATGCTCCTTGGAAGCGAGAATGGCTAGCCTTCATCTCACCTACTTTGGTCATGTTGTCAGAAGGAACCATTTCCTGGAAAAGGATATCATGCTTGGTAAACTGGAGGGTCAATGTTGAAGGGGAAGGCCCTCAACAAGATGAACAGACACAGTGACTACAACAATGTGCTCAGGTATAGCAAAGATCATGAGGCTGGCACAGGACCAGGCAGTGTTTTGTTCTGCTATGCATAGCATCACTATGAGTTGGAGATGACTGGACAGCACCTAACAATAACAATAATATTGAGATTTTAAAGTAAAACAAACAAAAAAGAACAGGGGAAGGTGGAGAAAATAAAATGCAATTTTCCAAATTATTAAAATATTATATATTCCACACAGCAGTACTAAGCTTACACCAAGTAAAATTGGACCCTTGAGCTAACTGTGCCTACTTCCCCTCATTCAGAATTCTTTCTTGGAAATTTCCACTTTGACTATCAGACATTCAGAAAAGATCCCCAAAGTCCAGATTTGATCCCCTGTGGATCCTGGCCAGTGAAAAACACCCATCTCAAAGCTATCTGAGTTCCCATGCACTGTCTAGAATTCCTCTTCCTTCTCAGTGGGACACTCTGATCACAGACAGTGCCCTTGTAAATATTTTTCCCAAGTTTCCCTTTAAGGCACTCTCCAATCCTCTACCACACCCATTTCTGCACTACCCCACATATTCCTGGTGGTGACCAAATGTACTGAGGAGCTATAGGTCTTGTGCCATGTGTCCTCCTTGGCCCTGTAGTTGAGCCTTGGTCCCAGAAGGGAATTCCTGATGAGGATCATTCCCACAAACCAGAGCATATTTTGTTTTTTCACTGCTAGAATGATTATTGATACCCTGATTTAGAGTCCTTCTTTCTCATTGAATGAAGGATGAGGTCAGGACTCTGGCTACACATGAGTTACCACCAATACCAATAAATTTGGTATTCTCTGGTCATGATTTGACTGTGATGCTGTCTCAGGTCTCCAACTTCCCATTTCTCTGGCCAGTAGAGGTGATAGCAGATGGCTTTTACTATGTGTACTCTCCTACCACTGGCACTCAGAGTGGTTCTGCCATTGTCTCTGTAAGCTCCATGTTTCCTCCTGGATAGCTGTGCATCACCTGAAGATGATTAAGATGTTTACTGCACAACTCCAGTAGGTCCTTTCAATAGATCTCCTCTCTTGCCTCTGAGCCATGTGGAAACATGATTTGTTGAATGGCTCTTAAACATATCAGAAAAGGACGATCCATTCCACATGCAAATGATACTGCTCTTCTCATTACCCCTGTGGGCCCCTTGCTTATCCTCCCTGTTAGGGGTGGAATGTGGAAGACAGAGATATAGATAGCATTTTTGTTGTTGTTGTTATTTGCCGTCGAGTCGGCCCCGACTCATAGTGACCCCTCCTTGGGTTTCCGAGGCAGCATCACTACGGAAGTAGGATTGCCCAACCTTCCTTCCGAGGAGTGGCTGGTGGGTTTGAACTGCCAGCCTTCTAGTTAGCAGTCAAGTGCCTTAGGCACTATGCTACCAGAGCTCCTAGATAGCATTAGAGATGATATTTTAAGAATGAAATAATAGTATGAAAAATTCAAGGGAAGAAATGGATGTAAGTTGTGCTCATTTAGCTTTACGTTATAAAATTCCCAGCTTTAAATTGAACATAATCAGAAAATGAATTTTCATTCATATTTTCCACCATGATCTGGGTAAGACTCTCATGTCTTATTATCATCAGTGAAGAACAGTTACTGTCTTTGAGAAAATAGCTGGAATCGACTCTTCCTTGAAGGATAGTGGATGAAGTGGAGTCATAAGAAATCATATGTTGCTGTTCTTGTTAGGTGTTGTTGAGTCAGTTCTGACTCAGCAACCCAATGTACAGCAGAACTAAATACTGCCCAGTTTGGTGCCATTCTTACAATCGTTGTTAGTGTGAGATCATTGTTGCAGCTATTGTGTAAATCCATCTTGTTGGGGATCTTCCTCTTTTTCACTGACCCTCTTCTTTACCAAGCAGGATGTCTTTCTTCAGGAACTGATCCATCCTGATAACATGTCTAAAGAATGTGAGATGAAATCTTTTTATCATCCATTCTGAAGAGCATTCTGGATGTATTTTTTGCAACAAAAATTTGTTTGTTTTTTGGTAGTCCATGCCATATTAAATATTCTTCATCCACATTATAATTCAAAAACATCAATTCTTCTTTGGTCTTTGTTATTCATTTGGTCCAGGTTTCTCATGTATATGAAGCTATTGAAAATACCATGGCTTGGGTCAAGTCAACCTTAGCCCTCAAAGTGACATCTTTTAAACATTTATCTGGGCATGGACCAGCAGCTCTAGATTTGCCTCCCTATATGGCAGGGGCTGAATGACTGAAGAATGAGTCTGGCAGCTCTAGATTTACAGTATAGGGGTTTATTAAGGGGCCTACTCATGGGAGGTGGAAGAGCAGACTCAATTCTCTATACATTTCAGTGGGAGACAGGATTTTTATGGCCTTGGTAACAAAAATGACTCCATATCAAGGCTCCTGACTTCCAAGGTCAGTTGCATGAGACTGATGTAACAATCAGAAGTGAGCAAACACAAAGCAAGATCATAGTAATATTCAGCCTCACAAAGTCTGCTTCCACTACAGTCCATCCTTTGAGGCCAGGTCTTTCAGTCTGGTGTGTCTTCTTCTTCTACAAAGTCCCTAAGGAGTCCGAGAGGAGGCATCACAACTATGTAGGAAGGGACAATCTAGTGTTGCTATAGTGAGAGGTGCACACAGTCATATAGATATGCACAGTAATACAACTCAATACCTTGGAGAAAAGAACAAGATCTACAAAGAACCCTCATCAGCTAGAGGAGAAGGAAGAAAACCCAGAGGCTATACAGATCAGCCATCAGGTGTGTCCAGGGCCTCTATCTGCTTCTTCATATGACCAATAAGTCAGGAATGTTTTGATGGTATTCTGGTATATAGGTATGACATTCAGTCTTGACAACACCACACTTCCCTCCTTGAGTGGCTCAGAATGTCCAGAACCATTTGATTCTGGAGGACTGCCTTCCTTATCTAGGTGATTTTGACAGTTAATGGCCACAAGTTTTCTCTGCTATTATTTAGGAACTGATTACCAAAATTGGTTAGAATTTAAATTTGTCCCATCACTTCTAAAAAGCAAAGGGAAGGAACAAAAACAGTTAATAGTAATCATACCAGTGGACAACTCTATCCTTGGTCCATGGGGGTAATTCAGAAATTTTGATATAGATTCCCTACTGACTCCTACAGTGTAGGGCAATCTCAAGGTTCAGGTCCAATCATATGGTAACCAGGGTCAGAAGTAGTGGCCATATATCCTTCGGGTGCCATTAGGAATGAGGTCATTTGAGAGGTCATCAGTAAAGTCACCTATTTTTCTGTATATCAGAAAAGGAAAACCATTTCCATCACTCATGCTATAGCTGTTCTCCCAGTATAGGTGACTGTTGAGGTCCTCCATGCAGCAGGATGGTGGGTTCTCACGTTAGGCCAATTAGTTCCTCTGTCTCCAGAGGGACAAAGTAACTAATCCATCTTGGTGGGATAATCCACAGCAAGCAGCAATACATGCTAGCACTAGGTCCTGAGGCATTCAGAGGACCATGCTGCTTTGTTCTGGAAACAATACTCTTCTGACATCTGTGATTTCACTCATATCATGGTTGGAAGGTCACCCTAGGTTCCTAGTTTGGCATATGGGGATAAAGTCCCAGTGGGGGCCAAATTTATCCATCTCAAACAGCAGGCAGCATGTTAGTCCACCCTTCCAGGTAAGCTTTTCCTGTAAGGGTGTGTATCTGTTGCTCTTTTCTTCCACCAGGCCCACAGCCTGGGGTTATAGGGCAGGTGGTAGTGCCATTGTGCCTCATTCTTAGCTGCCCATTCATACACATTGTGACTTGTGAAATGTGTCCCTTGGTCACTATAAATCCTCTGGATATACTATTACATAAAACTTAATTTTTACAATCCCTTTTTTTGTTTTCTGATTCACTTATGTATGTGACAATGCCTGGGTTAACCCATATCCACATATACAAGAACATTTTTTGTTCCCTCACTGCAGGGCAGGAAAAAACAAAACAAAAACAAAAAACCTCACTGCCATCAAGTCAATTCGACTCATAGCAACCCCTCCTTGGGTTTCCGAGGCAGTATCTTTACTGAAGTAGATGCCCAATCTTCCCTCCAAGGAGTGGCTGGTGGGTTTGAAGCACCAGCCTTCTGCTTAGCAGTCAAATGCCTTAGGCACTACACCACCAGAACTCCCACTGTGGGGCACAGGCCCTATATAATCCATTTAACTGGTCCATTACTGGCTTTGTTCCTTATATATTTGTCCAAGGTTGTGAAGCAGATGCCTTGGGCAATTTTTACAGCAGCCACCAAATTACTGTTATCACTATGGCTGCCTGCTTGGCTATTTTCCAACCAACATGGGCACTGCAATGCCTGTTTTTCTGGTGAATCCAGTGGGCGGCTTCCCTTTCTGAATGCAATGTTCTAACCTGTGCTGCATCATCTTCTTCTTGGTTCTCTGGTGGGGAGGGAGGTGAATGAAATGAAAAACAGTTAGGTCAGCATTTGAGGTTTGGGGGCTATCCCAGAAGTCCTGCTGCAAGGATTTCTCCCACAGAATCTTGCTCATTACTGTCCACTGCTCCTTATGCCATTGCTAATCCACATAGCTAACTCACAGGCTGACATCCGACTCTCTGTACAAATGGTTAAGGACTGGGTTGCATGGGGTGGGTGATGATCATCCATGTAGACCTTAACTTGATCCATTGACTACTTTTCCCTGAGCTAGTTTCACATCAAATGGTGGTGGACGCTTGCATGGCCACCACCTACTACAGTGGTGGCATGCCTCTGCTAGAGTTATTCATGTACTAGGAATCTGCTGGCAATGAGCTTTCCCTCTGTTTATGAAAAAAGGTTGTGCCTTTGGTGGCACATTAGCCTGTGCTATGAGTCATCTTGATATGTCAGTGGCCCAAGTACAGTTCGTAAATGTTTGGACAATGAACTGGCGAAAAGGCACTGTGCTCTGGCATGTATGTGTGCCATTTGGTCAGCGTAGCTGTCTGGGAGACAACTGATAATGGCTCAGAAAATAGCACATCGATCCATGCATTAATTGGAAAAATTGTGCAAAGGGTTACAGCACCAACCCCTGTGAGCAGTTCCACTTGGTGGAGAGCACTGTAGGCCACCAACAATTTTTTTTCTATGAAACTGTACCGATTTTCTGTCCCCCTCCACATTTGGGAACAAAACCCTAATGGCTTTAGTTCCATCCCAATCTTTCAAAAAACTCTAGTCAAAGTCTTCCTCAGTGCTGCCTATGTCTCATCTGAAGGGCAGCCCTTTCCAGATTGGACACATTTGAGCAACCACCATTTTCACTTTTTTGAAAGCTTGCTGCTGTTCTTTGCTCCAATCCTGAGAGGCATCCTTTTGTAAATCAGTCAATACAGTAGGCTTAAGAACTGGGACAAATGGGGTATAAATACTCTCCAGTGCCCCCAAAAGACCCACAATGACCTGCTCTCCTTCTGGCATCTTAAGAGTAGGTAAGCTTGTATCTTATTGACTATGGCTTCAAGAAACACACAGGGATTACCCAACTAGAGGACCACTAGGAATTTTACTGATGTTCCCAGCCCCTGCAACTTATGGAAGTTCATGGCCCATCCTCTGCCCTGTAGGTGGGTGATTAGAGCATCTAGACAATCATGGAATAGAGAAATATCTTCCACAGGTAACATAATGTCATCAATATAATGAAAATAATGGACAGTAGTGGGAAAAGAAAGCAGAGTCAGGTCCCTAGTAAACATACACTAATGGTGGAGCTATGTAAAAACCCATAGGACAGCACCAAGAATGTCTACTGCTGCCTCTCTCAGGTGAAGGTGAACTGGTCTTGAGCAAATGCGGCTAGAGAGAAAACACATCGGCCTGGTCTAACATAGCATGATATGTGCCCAGATCTCAAATAAAGTTTTCTAACAGAGACATGTTTGGAAAAGTGGCATGGATGGGGGAAGCACTTTAAGTTCCCTATGGTTTACAGTCATACTCTGGGTCCTATCTGGTTTCTTCACTGGCCACATAGGGCTAAGGAAAGCACTGTGGCTTCCTGGAAGATGCGTATCCTTTTCAGTTCTAAAAGGCAACTCTGTCTTGTTGAACACTGGGCTTAATTTTTAGAGCACAGCAAGTCCCTGGGATAAAATCATACAACTTACAAACAACTCATACTTGTCCTATAATGTTAGGTAAATTTATCCTCACTTTGAAATTATTGAACCAATCTCTACTCACAACAAATTCTTCATCACAATCACCTTCACTTGCAGCCCATAAAATTTTAAATTACTGAAAAGTCTTCAAACATTTTCTTACACTAAAGAAAGGCTAAATAATAACTGTATGTACTTGTTTAGACTAAACTACAAATTCAGCTTTTTACCTTAAAAGACGCAGTTATGAATGGATCTCATTCACAACACAGGGACTGCCTGGACTTGAGATATAAACCATGTTTGGCTTCTAAATGATTTTGGCAAGTTGGTTATCTTTTTGTACATAAGTTTTCTCCTCCGTGGAAAGAAGTAGGAGTAGAAGGGTTGGATTAGATGTTATAAAAATTATTTTTTCATGTATTTCAAACCCATTTGTGTTTATCACTTAGTGTCAACAAGACCAGATTAAAACCCTAAAACTAAGTTTATATAGAACAAAGGCCAAGCAATCCAACTTTAATTCAGGTAAAACGCTGCTTGCATATACTAATATAAAGAAGAGTGTATGATTTTGGATCCAAGCTATAAGAAGTCACATGGCAAAATAAAAATTTCATCAAGAATTTGTTTTGTCTATAAACACACTGCCATCAAGTCGGATCCCACTCATACCAATTCCTCCTTGGATTTCTGAGGCAGTATCACTACGGAAGTAGATTTGTCCAACCTTCCTTCCGAGCAGTGGCTGGTGCGTTTGAACCACTATCCTTCTGGTTAGCAGTCAAATGCTTTAGGCGTTATGGCACCAGAGCTCCTAATTTTGTCTATACCATTTGAAAAAGAAAGTCAAGAAATTGTAAAGCTGTAAAATAAAACAGAACTTCAAGACAATAGCAAGCTCTGCACTCTTTATAGTTACTGCAGAATATCTGGATATTGTTAAATTTATAATACAATATAGTAAATAGTATGGGAGCTCTGGTAGCATAGTGCCTAAGGCACTTGACTGCTAACCAGAAGGCTGGCAGTTCAAACCCACCAGCCACTCCTCGAAAGGACGATGGGACAATCTACTTCCAGAATAATACTGCCTCAGAAACCCAAGGAGGGGTCGCTATGAGTAGGGTCCAACTCAGCGACACATAACAACAACAACATAGTAAATAGTACTTGATATATTATTTTACTGTCTTATTTTATTATTATTATGATATTTTTGCAGTGTTCCCTCTCAGTATTCAACATCTTATGGATAGAGAATATTTTTTTTCAGTCTTAGTGTAGTGCCTAATATACAGAGGCACTCAATATATTTTTATGAAATAAATATATTTGAAACAGCAAATTAAAAAGTGATTAAAAATTTGAATCAGCAAAATATTCTGGAGACTGAGCCAGACTATTTTTAAAACAGTTGGGTGATAGATTGATGTTCAGGTTTCATTTGGATCCTTTCCACATGCCAACTCTGGAATGCTTGCTAAGAAATTGTAGCTCTTCAACAAACATTCAAAAGATTCATTCAACAAATATTTAATAAACACATTCTAGGTGATGGGGAAATGAAAACAAGTACTGTTCCTTTGCTGGATAAATAGCAAAAATGTGTTCAGAATCTAAAAACCTATTACTACCAAGTATATCCTGACTCATAGAGTCACTACAGGACAGAGTGTAACTGCCTATGAGTTTCCACAACTGTAATCTTTACAGAAGTAGATTTGCTCATCTTTTTCCTGAGCGGCAGGTGGTACGCTCAAGCCACCATTCTTTCTATTAACAGCCAAGTGCTTAACCACTGCGCCACCAGGGCTCCTTTGTTCAGAATGTAGTCCTTAGAAATTATTCTGAGATTAAAAAACAGATCAAGGAAATCACTGGCAAGCTGTGCAATTTCTTATTGAAAAGGTTGTCATTATGGACAGACAAAGCCAAAAAGCATGAGAGCAGATGGTAAAAAGCCAAGTGTGAATAAATTCATGTCTCTCTCCAGCATCCTAGGTCTATGAACTTGGATAGGGACCAATATATACTATTGTGGACCCACTGAGGAGCAAAAATTATTCAACAATCATCACAGCCAGGAATAGAATCCTAGAAAGTAACAGCAATACTTCAGCTCTCTCCTTTACAAATCCTTCATGGTCTCTAGAAGACCGTTTGGAACTCTGGGAAGCAGCCTCTGGCAGAGGTGTTCAGAAGATTACCTTTTCTTTTTTTCATTTTAATTTCCTCTCCATCTATCCCCATAAGTTATTTTAAGGATTAAATTAGAAAGCTAAATAAGTATAAGTTGAAAGCTATAGAAATGCTATTCAAAAGTTATTTATACTGGTTTTATCATGTTTCACCAATTAAAATCCTATTTTTTAAGTTGTTGTGGTTTTTTTTTTTGAGGTGCCCCTATAAACTACCACAGTTTTTCAAAAATAACTTGGCTAGAATAGTGATATTTCCAAAAATGTTTTCTTTTTCTGTCAAGAAAATAGTTGCTGTTGTTGTTGTTATGTGCCATCGAGTCAAACCCGACTCATAGTGACCCCTCCTTGAGTTTCTGAGGCAGTATGACTACAGAAGTAGGATTGCCCAACCTTCCTTCCGAGGAATGGCTGGTGGGTTTGAACTGCCAGCCGTCTGGTTAGCAGGCAAGTGTCTTAGCCACTATGCTACCAGAGCTCCCAAGAAAATAGTGGCACAGGTAATTTTAAACTACTGTCTAGTATATTATAATAGATAAAATGTAATAATATCCTGCCAAAGGGTATCTTTTGTTGTTATGTTTTTAGGTGCCACTGAGTCAGCTCCAACTCATAGCCACCCTATGTACAGCAGAACACTGCCCAGTCCTGTGCCAGTCTCACAATCCTTATAATACTTGAGCCCATTGTTGCAGTCACTGTGTCAATCCATCTCATAGAAGGCCTACACTTTTCTTAGACCCTCCACTTTACTAAGCATGATATCCTTCTCAAAGGAATGGTCTCTTCTGACAAAATAACCAAAGTAGGTGAGATGAAGTTGGCCTTTCTTGCTTCCAAAAGCATTCTGGCTGCACTTCTTTCAGGACAGATTTGGTAGTTCTTTCAGGAGCATAAACTATTGTTCTGTCTTCCTTATTCATTGTTCAGCTTTCACAGGCATATAAGGCTACTGAAAACACCATGGCTTGGGTTGTTGTTGTTATGTGCCTTTGAGTCGGACCTGACACATAGCGACCCCTTCTTGGGTTTCTGAGGTGGTATCACTAAAGAAGTAGATTGCCCAACCTTCCTTCCAAGGAGTGGCCGGTGAGTTTGAACTGCCAGCCTTCTGGTTAGCAGTCAAGTGCCTTAGGCACTGTGTTATCAGAGATAGGCATACCTTAGTCTTCAAAGAGATATCTTTGCTCTTCAGCACTTTAAAGAGGTCTTTTGTAGCAGATTTGCCCAGTGCAATACATCATCTGATGTGTTTGACGACTGCTTCCATGGGTGTTGATTGTGGAACCAAGTAATATGAAATCTTTGACTACTTCAATCTTTTCTCCATTTATTGTGATGCTGCTTATTTGTCTAGTTGTAAGGATTTTCATTTTCTTTATGTTGAGATGTAATCCATGCCGTAGACTGTAGTCTTTAATCTTCATCAGTAAGTGCTTTGAGTCATCCTCACTTTCAGCAAGCAAAGTTGTGTTATCTGCATATCACAAGTTGTTAATGACTCTTCCTCCTATCCTGATGCCATGTTCTTCTTCATATAGTCCAGCTTATTGGATTATTTGCTCAGCATACAGATTGAATTATTATGGTAAAAGGATACAACCCTGACACACTCCTTTTCTGATTTTAAACCATTCAGTATCCCATTGTTTTGTTTGAACAACAGCCTCCTTGTGTATGTGCAGGTTCCTCATGAGCACAATTAAATGTTCTGGAATTCACATTCTTCTCAATGTTATTCATCATTTGTTATGATCCACAAAATCAAATGCTTTTGCATAGTCAATAAAAACACAGGTAAACATCTTTCTGGTATTCTTTGCTTTCAGCCAGGATCTATCTGACATTAGCATTGATATCCCTCATTCCACATCCTATTTTGAATCCAGCTTACATTTCTGGAAATTCCCTGTCAATATACTTCTGCAACTGTTTTTAAATTATCTTCAGCAAGATTTTACTTGCATGTGATATTAATGATATTACTCAATAATTTCCACATTCTGAGGGCTCACCTTTCTTGGAAATGGATACAAATATGGATCTCTTCCAGTCACTTGGCCAGGTAGCTGTCTTCCAAATCTCTTGGTGTAGACTGGTGAGTGCCTCCAGCACTACATCGGTTTGTTGAAACATCTCAATGGGTATTCTATCAATTCCTGGAGGCTTGTGTTTCATCACTTCCTTCAATGCAGCTTTGACTTCTTCATTCAATACCCTTGGCTCTTGATCATATGTCACCTCCTGAAATGGATGAAAATCAACTAGGTCTTTTTGGTCACTCTGTGTATTGCTTCCATCTTCTTTTAATGTTTCCTGCATCATTCAATCTTTTGAATCTTTTAATATTGCAACTGGAGGCCTGAATTTTTTCCTCAGTTCTTTGAGCTTGAGAAATACTGAGCATGTTCTTCCTCATTGGTTTTCTAACTCCAGGTCCTTATACATTTCATTATAGTAATTGGCTTTGTCTGCTCAAGCTGCTCTTTGAAATCTGTTCAACTCTTTTATCTTGTCATTTCTTCCATCTGCTTTAGCTACATTCCATTCAAGGGCAAGTTTCAGATTATCTTCTGACATCCATTTTGGTATTTTCTTCCTATCTTGTCTTTTTAATGACCTTTTGCTTTCATCATGGATGATGTTCTTGATGTCATCTGCAATTCCTCTGGTTTTCGGTCATTAGTGTTCAATGAAGCAAATCTATTCTTTAGATGGTCTATAAATTCAGGAGGGATAAAATCAAGGTCATATTTCAATTCTCATGGACTTGTTTTAATTGTTTTCAGTTTCAACTTGAACTTGCACATAAGCAATTGATGGTCTGTTCCATAGTCAGCTCCTGGCCTTGTTTTGGTTCAAGATACTGAGCTTATCCATCTCCACTTTCCACAGATCTAGTCAATGTGATTCTCATGTATTCCATTTGGTGAAGTACACGTGTATAGCTGCCATTTATGTTGCTGAAAAAAAGGTATTGACAATGAATAAATTGATGGTCTTGGAAAATTTTACCATGCAATCTCCAGCATCATTTCTATCATCAAGGCCATAGTTTCCAACATTCTTCTTTGTCTCCAACTTTTGCATTGCTATCGCCAGTGACAATCAACACATCTTGATTGTGTGTTTGGTCAATAAAATTGCAGAAGTTGGTAAATATCTTCAATTTCCTCAAATTTGGCCTGGTGGTTGGTGCACAAATATGAGTAATAGTAGTAGTAACTAGTCTTCTTGTAAATGTATGGACATTATCCTATCACTGACAGTATTGTACTTCAGGATACATCTTGAAACATTCTTTGTGATGATGAATGCTACATGATTCCTCTTCAATTTGTCATATCTGGTATAGTGCTCATATGGTTGTCTGATTGCAAATGGCCAAAACCAGTCCATTTCAGCTCACTAATGCCTAGTATGGGAGCTCTGGTAGCATAGCAGCTGAGACATTTGACTGATAACCAGAAGTTTGGCGGTTCAAACCCACCAGCCACTCCTCAGAAGGAAGATGGGGCAATCTACTTCCATAGTGATATTGCCTCAGCAACCCAAGAAGGGGTATCTATGAGTTGGGTCCAATGCGACGGCACATAACAACAACAACAACAATGCCTAGTATATCGATCTTTATGTGTTCCATTTCAATTTTGACAACTTCCAATTTTCCTAGATTCATACTTTGTACATTCCATGTTCTGATGATTAATGGATGTTTGCAGCTGTTTCTTCTCATTTTGAGTTTTGCCACATCAGCAAACGGAGGTCCCAAAAAGTTTACTCCATCGACATCATTAAGTTCAGCTCTACTATGGGGAGGCAGTACTTATCCAGTTTTATTTTGAGTGCCTTCTGTCCTGAGGGGCTCATCTTCCAGCACCATATTAGAGAATATTTCAGGGCTATTCATAAAGTTTTCCAGTAATATATCAGACAGTATATCACTGCTGTCCATAAGATTTTCACTGGCCAGTTCTTTGAGAGGTGGGAGGCCATTTCCTTCTTCCGAGTCTGCTTTAGTCTGAAAGCTCGGCTGAAACTTGTTTACCATGGTCGACCTTGCTAGTATTTGAAATACTGGTAACCTCCAGCCTCACAACAACACACAAGCCTCCACAGTACAACAAACTGATAGACAAGTGGTGGAAAGGATATCTACATTATGTGAACCTACTCAGACCCTTGATTAGCTAGATTCTACTATAGAGAAATACACGAGAGTCACTCAATTTAAAGGTGAACATAGTAAAATAAGCTTGAAAGAATCAATGCAATAAACAATAATTACAAAATGAGGCTCACTTCATTGAAAGTAGGCCCACTAATGCAAACTACATAATTTAAAAATAATTTTGTAAATTAGACCAATAATGCAATACTTAAATTGAGAGTTACCATGTATGTGTTTTATGTATGTGAGAGAAGGATAAATATCTAGATAGTTTTATCAAAAGATACAGAGAATCTAGGGTTAGAGATTTCCTTTGATTGATGGATTTTCATACTGTTAGTCAACAATTGATCAGTGTTTACTATTTGTCTGATTTAGTGCTGGGGGGCATATTCAATAACATAGGGATGGTTGCAAATACATATATATATATAGATAGATAGATAGATAGATAGATATACATTGCATATTTCTGAATATATATATATATATATAAATGAACTATAATGCTTTTTAAATATTAGATAAAATATAAAATAAACTTAATAATAAATTTGAATGAAAATGTTTTCTCTCATTTTACAAACTCTATTGTAGTTTTGCTTAATTTATTCTTTCCAATGTTTTGCTTATCTTAAAGGCTTTTACTGGAGATAATTTAATGATATTATTTTTTCTTACCAAAAAAGTTAAATCTTCTAAGAATAAAATTTTTATAAATTTTCAGGAGTCATTGTATGTTGTTGTTGTTAGAGGCCACTGAGTCAGCTCCCTCTCGTAGCAAATCTGAGTACAACAGAAGGAAACACTTCCCAATCTTGCAACAACCTCACAATCCTTGCTAGGCTTGAGCCCATTGTTGTGACCATTATGCCAACCCATCCCACTGAGGGTCTTCCTCTTTTTCACTGAAACTTTACTTTACCAAGCATGATATCCTTCTCCAGGGAATGTTCTCTTCTTGACATGATGAAAGGAGGTGAGGCAAAGTGTGACCATTCTCCCTTCTAAGGAGAATTCTGGCTGCACTTCTTCCAGAATAAATTTATTACTT
This sequence comes from Orycteropus afer afer, assembly GCF_000298275.1. Taxonomy (NCBI): domain Eukaryota; kingdom Metazoa; phylum Chordata; class Mammalia; order Tubulidentata; family Orycteropodidae; genus Orycteropus; species Orycteropus afer. The sequence continues at coordinate 1,155,107 of NW_006922003.1, read as the reverse complement.
CATTTGGTAATCCAATGTATTTTCAGTATTCTTTGCAAAGACCACATTTCAAAGGCATCAATTCTGCTTCAGTCTTCTTTATTCATTTTCTAGCTTTCACATCCTTATGGCATGATTGAAAAATACCATGGTTTGCATCAGGCGCACCTTAGCCTTTAAAGTGACATCTTTGCTCTTTAAGACTTTAAAGAGATCTTTTAAAGTAGATTTGTCTAGTGCAATCCAACACCTGATTTCTTAACTGCTGCTTCCATGAATGTTGATTGTGGATCCAAGTAAAATGAAATATTTGACTATTTCCAACTTTTTTCTATCTATCATGATGTTGCTTATTGGTCCAGTGTTAGGATTTTGGTTTTGTTTATGGTGAGGTGTAATTCATACTGAAGATAGGAGTCATTTATCTTCATCAGTAAATGTTCCACTTTAGGCAAATATGGTTGTGTCATCTGCATACTGCAGGTTGTTAATGAATCTTCCTCCAATTCTGATGCAGATTTCTTCTTCATATAGTACAGGTTCTCGTATTATTTGCTCAGTATGCAGATTAAGTAAATCTTGTGAAAGATTAAAACCCCAAGACACATCCTTGCTGATATTAGCCAGGCAAACCAAAAAAAACTCAGTGCCACTGAGTCATTTCCAATTTATAGCAACCGCCATTGAGTTTCCAAGGCTGTAAATCTTTATAGAAGTAGATGCCCCATTTTCCTTCTGCGGAGCGGCTGGTGGGTTTGAACCACTGACCTTCCAGTTGGCCGTCACATGCCTTATCCACTACACCACCTGAGACTATGCAAAACCATTCAACTATGTGTGTAATAACAGATTGTGGATAACATTGTGAAGAATGAGCATTCCAGAACATTGAATTATATTCTTTAGGAATCTGTACTTAGGCCAAGAAGTTATCATGTGAACAGAAGAGGAGGGTACTGCATTAGCCATGTACTGTGCCTTTGCACAGGAGCTCTGGTAGCATAGTGCCTAAGGTATTTGCCTGCTATCCAGAAGGCTGGTGGTTCAAACCCACCAGCCACTCCTTGGAAGGAGTATTCATAGTGATACTCCCTCAGAAACCCAAGGAGCGGTCCCTATGAGTAGGGTCTGACTCCAAGGCACAAAACAACAACAGCAATGACGTGATTTTGCATATAAAAAAAAGAAGAAAAAGAAAAAAAAAACTAGATAAACATCTTTCTGGAATTCTTTGCTTTGAGTCAAGGTCTATCTCATATCACCAGTTATATTCCTCATTCTACATCCTCTTCTGAATGTAGTGAATTTCTAGCAGTTGCCTGTCAATATACTGCTGCAACCGTTTTTTGGATTATCTTCAGCAAGATTTTACTTGCATATGATATTAATGATATTGTTCAATAATTTTCACATTCTGTTGGATCACCTT
>NW_006922003.1:1127544-1145304 GCF_000298275.1 Orycteropus afer afer | reverse complement strand
CAAATTCTTCTGCTAGTTGGGGTTTAGTCTACTTCTGTATCCTTCCCTTCAAGGCTCAGGGGTCCAAGATTATCTTCTGTGTCTGTGTCAACTGGTTTACCTTTTCTTTGTTGGAAGAGGGTCTGTGCAGTCCTTCTGCCTAGTCCGCCATCTTGCGGGAACTCCCCATATGCCACTTCTTGAAATAGTTGGGCATCGACCAATTTTTTTTTTATAAAGTGACTCTGCGTATTTCTTCCATCGTTTTTTGATGCTTCCTGAATCGTTCAATGTTTTACTCAAAGAATCCTTCAATGTTGCAATTTGAGTCTTGAATTTTTTTTCATCCATTCTTTCAGCTTGAGAAACACAGACTATGTTCTTCTCTTTTGATTTTTCAGTTCCATGTCTTTGCACATTTCACTGTATTGCTTTACTGTTTTCTCGTACTGCTGTTTGAAATCTTCTGTTCAGATCTTTTATTTCATTATTTCTTCCTTTTGCTTTAGCTATTCTCTATTCAAGACCAAGTTTCAGGGTCTCTTTCAACATCCATTTTGGTCTTTTCTTCCTCTCCTGTCTTTTAAATGACCTCAGCTTAGTTCATACATGATGTTATTGATGCCATCCTACAACTTGTCTGGTCTTTGGTCATTGGTGGTCAATGCATCAAATCTATTCTTCCAATGATCTCTGAATTCAGGTGGGATATAAAAAAGGTCATATTTTGGCTCTCACAGACTGTTTTAATTTTCTTCAATTTTAACTTGAAAGTGCATATGAGCAATTGATAGTCTGTTCCACAGTCAGCTCCTGGCCTTATTCTGACTGATAATACTGAGTTTCTCCATCATCTTTTCTCATAGAGGTAGCCAATGATACATGGGTATTCCATCTGGCAAAGTCCACATGTATAGTTTCCATTTATGTTGTTGAAGAAAGTTATTTGCAATGAGTAAGTCATTGGTCTTGTAAAATTCTATCCTTCAATCTCCAGCATTTTTACAACCAAGGCCATATTTTCAACTACCAATGCTTTTTCTTTGTTTCCAACTTTCACATTCCAATCACCAGTAATTATCAATACTTCCTGATTTCGTGTTTGGTCAATTTCAGAGAGCAGAACCTGGTAAAAATCTTCTATTTCTTCATCTTTGTCTTTAGTGGTTGATGCATAAAATAATCGTGTTAATTGATCTTCTTTGTAGGTATGTATATATTACCCTATCACTGAAAGCATTGTACTTCAGAGTACATTTTTAAATACTCTTTTTGATGATGAGTGTGATGTCATTCCTTTCAATTTGTCATTTCCAGCATAGTAGAGCATATGATTGTCTGATTCAAAATGACCAATGCCAGTACATTTCAGGTCGCTAATACCTAGGCTAGGAGCTCTGGTAGCATAGTGCTTAAGGCACTTGACTGCTAATCAGAAGGATGGAGGTTCAAACCCACCAGCCACTCCTTGGAAGGAAGATGGGGCAATCTACTTTCATCTTTATATTGCCTCGGAAACCCAAGCAGGGATCACTATGAGTTGGGTCTGACTCCACAGCACATAAAAACAACAGCAATACCTAGGCTATCAATCATTATGTATACCTTTCATTTTTGACAGCTTCCAAGCTTCCTAGATTCATACTTCACACATTCCATGTTCTAATTATTTATGAATGTTTGCAGCTGTTTCTTCCCATTTTTGAGTCATGCCATATCAGCAAATGAAGGTCTAAAAAGTTTATTCCACCCACATCATTAAAGTTCACTCTATTTTGAAGAGATAGCTCTTTCCCAGTCATATTTTGAGTGCCTTCCAACCTGAGGGGCACATCTTCCACCACTATATCAGACAATGTTTCGTGGCTATTTTCCAATAATATATTAGACTGCTATTCATAAGGCTTGCAGTGACCAATTTTTTCCAGAAGTGGATGTCCCTATCCTTCTTCCCAGTCTGTTTTACCAGTCATCTGTCAGTTTCTCATGTTGTGGTGGCTTGCATGTTACTGTGAGGCTGAAAGCTATACCTTTGGTATTTCAAACACTAACAAGGTCACCCATGGTTGGTCTAAGACAGACTGGGAAGAAGGATGGGGCTTCCAACTACTGTGTTTGGTTTGTGTTAAATGCACTGGTATCTAGTCAATCCATGGTACAGTGAGACCTTCATGTAACAACATCTTATTGATTATCGCATACCAGCCAATGTGCTAGGTCCACACAAAGATAAAAAATACCATCCTTATGAAAATTATGATATTGTTGAAAGATATTTAGTTGAATAAAATGGAGTGAAGTAATAATAATAAAGTTAAGCATGGGAATTATGGGATATAAAGATAGAGTATTTAATCATCAGTTTTATCTCAATCTGGTACTTCATTTCTTAAATAGTTAACTAATCCACAAGTACATGTATATCAAATAAAAATGAGCTTTGGTTAAGAGTTTCTAGTGTGAATGCTTATGACTTTAATGAAGAAATGATGATTGATTGATTCAATAAGTGATATTGGTCCTCTACAAATTTATGTTGATATTAAATTTCTTTTATTTGACATGATTTTTTTTTTTTTGCCCAAGTTTGAAAGTATTTACCTTAGAAAATGCCAAGGAATTACTTATAAATTATCTGCATTTAAAAACACATAAAATATAAGGTGTAATAATATCCTGCCAGGTGACATTATTTTAAATTGATTACATTCCAGAAACATAGCTATATTATGTGAAATTACTCAGACCCTTGAGTGATCAGTTCCATTACAAAGAAATACAGAAAAGTCACTCAATTTAAGGGTAAGTATAGTGATACATGTATTGTTGAGTTCCTAACTATGTTGTCATTTTTACAAAATATTTTTATTTCTGGAATAAAGATTATAGACAGATAGTAGAAACTTTTAATTCTCTTGGAATCCAGATTTCTGGGTCCATGGAATTGGGGTGACCTACTCAGATCATTTTCCCTTATGTGTCCTTTTGAACCTTAAGCATTGAAGAAACTGGTTTCTGAGAAGTCATTTTTGAGTCAAACAATGGTCTATATAAACTAGTAAGACTATTTTGCTCTGGACATTGTGCTTTTGAAGAATTTAGTTAATTTCAGAAATGGAGACTCAGTGTTCAGACTGGGAGTTATGTTTTAGGGTAAATCAGTAATTATTTTGATAGTTCTTCAAGACAAAGCTGTCTGTAATTCTTTCTGACCACAAATTATCAGTTCTGTTCTGGCTATTTTGCCATGGCAATGTTGATGAGGTTTGATGTAAGAATTTTGAAAGTTCTTCTTATCTTCATATCATGCTTAGTAAAGTAGAGGGTCAGCAAGGAAAGGGAAGACCTCAACAAGATGGACTAACACAGTAGCTGCAACAATGGATTCAATCATAGCAAAGATTGGGAGGATGATTTAGGACCATGCAGTGTTTCATTCTGTTGTACACAGGGTTGCTATTCATCATAGGCAACTTGATGGTGCCTAACAACCACAAATCAAAACTTTACTTTGATTTACGAATCATGTTCTAAGTTGGACTGATAAAGACTGGATGAACCCACAAGACTATCACTGTAAGACCCTTTCAATCTGGAATCGAAGCAACTCCTGGAGGTCACCTTTCAGCCAAGAAATAGATTGGCTTATTAAATAAACAATAACACCTTTGAGGATGTTTTTATTAGAACAATCAACTATATGACACTAAGTGGGCAACATATGCCCAAAAGAAAAGAAAAGAAGGCAAGGACAGGCAGGGAAACTGGACAGATGGAAATGGTTAGATCAGAGTGGGAAAGAGTGCTGACATAACGTGACACATAGCAACCAATGTTACAGAACAATTTGTGTATGAATTGTTGAATAAGAAACTAATTTGATGTGTAAATTTTCACTTAAAACACAATAACATGTTCAAAAAATGCATAAGACAAGTAAAAATAATATATTACAATTGTTCCACGACTTATAAAATAAACAATATTAGAGAAATCTCAAACTGATAATGTATTTCTTTTCTATATGACCTGAGAAAGATATAACCTTTTATCACTGTTTAAAATTGCAATCACTATTACTGCCTGCCCCCCAGCAAACCATATCGCTTTTCTCTGCTTTACTTTTTTTTTTTTAACATTTTAATATGCCAGTTATTTGCTTTTTTAATTATTCGAACATATTTTCCTACTACAATAAAAACCCTATGAGATTTTATCTTTTCTCTTTTTTTAACTGTTGTAAATAAGTGCCTATAAAAGTGGCTGGCACATGTATGTCCAATAAATTATTTTGACTCAGTAAATAAATCATGCTTTTTATCTCTGATCTCTCACAGTTTCCTTTACTTTATTTGTTGAAAATATTCTTTCAATAAAAATAGTGCAAATGGTTAATCTTGCTTCTATTAATCTACATGTTTGGTGCTTTGAATCCATCCAAAGACTCCAGGAAAAAAATGTCCTGGCAATTTACTTCCAAAAAAATCAGTCATTGAAATCTTACAGAGCACAGTCCAATTCTGAAACACATGATGTTACCATAAGTCAGAATCTACTCTATTGGAGTTGTTTCTATGATTTCAATAAAGACAGTCCCCTCACAAAAATCATAGCTTTCTTTATCTTATGGTGTTTATCTGTGAATCTAGCCTTCTGTGTTGCTCTACTATTGTTCTTTTACTTTCTATTTTATTAATTGATGGCATTATTTTTATTATTTCCTCATATCTACTTTTATTTATTTTTTTTTAATTTCAGTTATTAGCTTAATTTTCAGTGTTTCTGATGTTAAATTGTTTTTTATCTGAAAGTTTCTCTATTTGTTCTGTCCCCCTGAGAAATATTTTGTAATTTACTTTTTTTTTATTTCAAGAATAGCTATATTTTCATATTTAAAGGACCTCTGGTGGAGGAGTGATAAAGCACTTGACTGCTAACCAGAAGGTCAGGTGTTCAAACCCACCAGCTGCTGCTGTGGGAAGATTGGGCAATCTACTTCTATAAAGATTTACAGCTTCAGAAACCTAAATGGGGCTCCCTATGAGTTGAAAATCACTCAATGGCAGTGAGGTATTTTTTCATATTTAAGTTTTAATGCATTATTGTACAGAACACAAAGGATTGTAATTATAATATTTATTTAGTGCTTTTACTTAACAAGCATACAGGGTCTACTGATTTCATAAATCATCACTATGAAATATGAAAATAGATTCAATGAATCTATTGCTAAGGAAACTAGTATTTCTAAAGTTAAGGAACTAGTATGCAAAAAGACTGGAATTTTAATCCAGTTGATCTTACAAAAAATTGGGACTAATTTTTTTCTTTAGAGTACACTGAATAATTTGTCATACTTTCCCATTGCTATAGAGAAAACATTATTTGGAGATACATTCTCTAATGTGCAGCAGTGTAACATAGTTACTTTAAACAGTCATATTTCTAATCTTAAACTCTATATTTATAAATGATCCCCTGTTTCATGTCCTTTTAACATTCATAGGAAAGAGACCAAGAATCTATATTTTTAGAATCCAACACTGTATTGCACTTACTGTGAATTGTGGTTATTAAAATTACTTAAAGCCTGAGAAAGTTTTTATTTATAAAACTACAATTGTTTTTAACTTTATATCTGTTCAAGTATAATAAGTACACATCAAAAGATTTGGGTATATTAAAATGATATATTTTTAGGTTAATTAAGCATGATCTTTTAGAGAAAGAACTTATTTTCAAGGTCATTTCTGTATTATTATGTGGAGATATTAATATCAGCATCTTATTTGTTCTGTGAGGACTGAAAGTATTAAAGCTAAATAACCTAAGTAGAATAGTTTACCACTTTGGTAAGATTTTGGTCCATAGGTTCTCTGAAATTTTAGAAGGGAAATTGTTACGCTGTAATGAAATGTACATTTTAGTTTATGGTCCAGGATTTAGATTTACTGTGTGACTTTTCTAATCATTAGATTACCTTAGGCATAATCTCTTCCAGTTTTAATTACTCATAAGTAAAATTTCTAAGTTTCATTAAAATGAAAAATTTTATCTAAGTATAAAAATGAGAGAAATTCATTGAAGCAAAAGAACTGCATTAGTGAGCTGAAATGGACTGATGTTGGCAACTTCAGTCAGACAGTCAGATGGTCTACTGAGCTGGGAATGGGAAATTTAAGAGGGATGGCATTGCATTCGTCATCAAAAGAACTTTCAAGATCTATCTTGAAGTAGAATACTTCCAGTGATAGGGTAATATCTATATGCCCACCAGGAAGACCAGTTAATACCATTATTATTAAAATTGATGCACCAGTCACTGAAGCCAAAGATGAAGAAATTGAAGATTTTTACCAAATACTGAAATTGTCCAAATATGCAACCAAGATGTATTAATTATTACTGGTAATTGAATACTAAAAAGAATCACCAATAGCTGGAAAATATGGCCTTGGTGATAGAAATGATGCTGGAGATTGCATGATAGAATTTTATTTGTTGTTTGTTGTTGTTATATGCCGTGGAGTTGGACCTGACTCATAGCGACCCCTCCTTGGGTTTCTGAGGCAGTATCACTATGGAAGTAGGATTGCCCAATCTTCCTTCCGAGGAGTGGCTGGTGGGTTTGAACCGCCAGCCGTCTGGTTAGCAGGCAAGTGTCTTAGCCACTATGCTACCAGAGCTCCTTACAATGACTTAGTCTTTGTAAATACTTTTTTCAACAACATAAATGGCAACTATACATGTGGACCTCACCAGATGGAATACTTAAGAATCACATCAACTATATCTGTTGAATGAGGAAATGGAGAAGCTCAATATCATCAGTTAAAACAAGACCAGGCACTGACTGAAACAGACTATCAATTATTGATACACAAGTTGAAGCTGAAGTTGAAGAAAATTGAAAAAATACCATGAGTGTCAAAATCAAGTTTAATTATGTCCCACATGACTTTACAGACCATCTGAAGAATAGATTTGACACACTGAACACCAATGACTGAAGACCAGATAAGTTGTGGATTGACATCAAGAACATCATACATGAAGAAAGCAATATGTTACTAAAAAGACAGGAAAGGAAGAAAAGACCAAAATGTATGTCAGAAGAGACCGAAACTTGCTCTTGAATAGAGAGTAGTTAAAGTGAACAGAAGAAATCATGGAACAAAAGAGCTGAAGAGAATATTTCAAAGGGGGGCTCAAGAAGACAAAGTAAAGTATTACAATGAAATGTAAAAGATATGGAAACAGAAAACCAAAAGGAATGAACACTTTAGGCATTTCTCAAGCTGAAAAAACTAATGAAAAAATTCAAGCCTTGAGTTGCAATATTGAAGTATTCTATTAACAAAATACTGAATAATGCAGGAAGCATCAAAAGAAGATGGAAGGAATACACAGAGTCACTGTATCAAAAATATGGGCTGATGTTCAACTATGTCATGAGGTAGCATACAATCAAGAACCAATGTAATTTAAGGAAGAAGTCCAAGCTGCACTAATGGAATTGGGGGAAAATAAGGCTCTAGAAATAGACAGAATCCAGATTGAGATGTTTCAACAAGCAGATGCAGTGCTGAAGGTGCTTATTTGTTTATGCCAAGAAATTTGGAAGGCAGCTACCTTGCCAATAGACTGGAAGACATGCATATTTGTGTCCCTTCCAAAGAAAGGTCATCCAACAGAATATGGACATTATCAAACAAATATCATACATAAGTAAAATTTTGCTGAAAATATTTTTTAAAAAATGATTGCAGTAGTACATTGGCAGGCAACTGCAAGAAATTCAAGTTAGATTCAGTAAAGGACATAGAATGAGGGATGTCATGGCTGATGTCAGATAGATCTTGGTTGAAAGCAATGAATACCAGAAAGATGTTTGCCTGTGTTTTATTGACTTTGCAAAGGCATTTGACTATGTGGACCATAACAAATTATAGGTAACATTGTGAAGAATAGGAATTCCAGAACACTTAATTATGCTCATGAAGAATATCTATATAGATCAAGAGACTGCCATTCAAACAGAACAAGGAAATTATGCATGGTTTAAAATCAGGAAGGGTGTGCATCAGGGTTGTATTCTTTTACCATACTCATTCAATTTGTATGCTGAGCAAATAATCTGAGAAGTTGGGCTATATGAAGAAGAATGCAGCATCAGGATTGGAGGAGAACTCATTAACAACCTGAGATATGCAGGTGACACAACCTTGCTTACTGAAATTGAAGAACCCTTGAAGTATTTACTGATGAAGATCAAAGCCTGCAGTCTTCAGTTTACATGACACTTCGACATAAAGAAAGCAAATATTCTCACAACTGGACCAATAAGCAACATCATGATTAATGGAGAAAAGATTGAAGTTGTCAAAGATTTCATTTTAATTAGATCCACAATCAGCAACCTAGGAAGCAGCAGGCAAGAAATCAGATGACATATTGCCCTAGGCAAATCTGGTGCAAAAGATCTCTCTAAAGTGTTAAAAAGCAAAGATTTCTCATAGAAGATTAAGGTGCCTATAATGTACACAATGGTATTTTCAATAGCCTCATATGCAAGTGAAAGCTAGATTGTAAATATGGAAGTCTGAAGAAGAGTTGATGCTTTTGAGTTGTGGTGTTGGTGAAGAATATTGAAAATACAATGGCCTGCCAGAAGAATGAACAAATCTGTCCTGGAAAGAGTGCAGCCAGAATGCTCTTTGGAAGCAAGAATGGTCTGGCTTCATCTCACAAACTTTGGTCATATTGTCAGAAAGGACCTTTCGCTTGAGAAAGATATTGTGCTTGGTTATGTAGAAGGTCAATGAAAATGGGGAAGGCCTTCAACACGATGGGTAGACACGGTGGCTGCAAAGAAAAGCTCAAACATAATAAAGATTGTGAGGATGGTGCAGATGAGGCAGAGTTTCGTTCTGTTGTACATAGGGTTGCTGTGAGTGGGAGCCAACCCTGTGGACCTAATAACAACAAAAACCCAAAGCTCACAAGTTGGGAGATTTGTATAGAAAATAAATACATGTACGGCTCACTTGTCAACTATCTCATTATCTAACATTTTGCTTTTACAACAATAGCAAAAAATCTACTATTTGACTATTTTAGGCATTAACAACATAAGTCTGACAGTAACAAGACTAGGTACTAGATAAGAATAATGCTGGCTGTGATGGTGAAGATTGTGTGTCAGCCTGGCTGGGCCATGCTTCTCTGTGGTTTGACAGTTATGTATTAATGTAATTTAGCTGTTACATAATGATGAAGTTTTCCTCCATTTTGTATCTGCTGTGGTTATCTTTCATTTTTGTATAATGCAGTTTTTCCCATAATAACTTTGTCTTTGGAAATTAACCATGTCAAATAAGTGAGAAGTGGATGCATATGTCTAAGAAGCATCTTTGTCTTAGGTTATAAGAAGCTTGCTATTAATAGAAAGAATGTGACAATAATTGTTATTGCAAATAATTGTTCTGTATATAGAATACCATTGAAGAATTTAACCATAATAAAAGCTACTTTTTCACATTTAAACAAAATCATGAAGAAGAGTGCAAAAGATAAAAAAAAAAAAGATTGCAGGAACATGGTGGCTCCATGGCAGAATTCTCACCTTTCACATGGAAAACCAAGGTTTTGATTCCCAGCCAATGCACCTTATTCCCAGCCGCAACCTGTCTGTCAGTAAAGGCTCATGTGTTGTTATGATGCTAAACAGGTTTCATTGGATGTTCCAGACCAAAATAGACTAGGAAGAAAGGTCTGGCTGATTACTACGAAAAAATAGCCAGCGAAAACCCTCTGTATTACAATCTTGGATCTGCAACCTGTTAAGGGGATTGTGCAGGATGAGACAGCATTTCCTTCATTTTGCATGGGTTATCATAAGTCAGCAGCTTCTCAGAAAGTAATTAACAACAGTAACATTTTTATAGAAACCTCACTGTGACTAGGGAACACTTCCTCCCAAAGTAAGTTTCAAATATCAAAATTCATGTCAATGAGGGTCCTAAGATATTTCCTTCATGTGGATATTCTAAATGTAAAAGTACTCTTAATTTATTAATAGTAACAGTATTACTGATTTAATAATATATACATAAAACCAGCAAATATAAACAAGTCACTGACTTTATGAAGCCTAACTTTGCCAATATGTTAGAAATATTCTATGCACCCTTCTTCTATCATTCCCCAAATTTATCACTGTTCCTTTTCTGTCTAAATTCTTCTGTAGTTTTATTTATATTTTCAATATTTACTGCAAATATTGTTTATTTTCATCTTTATGTAATTCACATAATGGTATAATTAACATATGATTTTTGTATGACTAATACTTTTCCCTTAACATTATATTTTTGGGGTTCAACCACTAGTGCATGAAACCATAAGTTATTTATGTCCTTTGCTGTATATTATTCCAATGTATAAATACACTATTTATTTACCCACTGTAATCTTGAAGAAAACATATGTTGCTTATAATTCTATGCTATTTCTAAGAAACTTATTTAAGCATATCTTAATATGAGACAGGAGTTCTGGTAGCATAGCGCCTAAGACACTTGACTGCTGACCAGAAGGCTGGCAGTTCAAACCCACCAGCCACTCCTCAGAAGGAAGGTTGGGCAATCTACTTCCATAGTGATACAGCCTCAGAGACCCAAGGAGGGGTCACCATGAGTCAGGCCCAACTCCATGGTGCATAACAACAACAACATAATATGAGACGTGTTCATTCTAGAATTTTTCTATCATATATTCCTAGGAGTGAAATTGCCAGGTCATCGTGTATAGATCTGTTTAAGTTTCAACCACAATGTTTTCTGAAGTTTTAACTAGTTTCCACAGACTACCAATAACATATGACCATTGTTCCATATAACTACTTTACAAAACCACATCTGTTTTTTAAAGTCTATATTCACACACAGACTGCAGAATGGAGTACATCTCAATATAAAGAAAATAAAAATCCTCACAACTGGACCTATAAGCAGCATTACGATAAATGGAGAAAAGATTGAAATTGTCAAAGACTTCACATTACTTGGTTCTACAATCTTCGCCAACGAAAGCAGCAGTTAGGACATCAGATGACATATAGCACCAGGCTAATCGGCTGTAAAGGACCTCTTTCAAGTTCTGAAGAGCAAAAATATCTCCTTCAGGACTAAGGTGCACCTGACAGAAGCCATGTATTTTCAATCACCTCATATGCTTGTGAGAGCTGGACAATGAGTAATGAAGATGGAAGAAGAGTTCATGCTTTTGAGCTGTGGTGCTGGCAAAGAATGCTGAAAGTACCGTGGACTGCTGAAAGAACTAACAGGTCTGTACTGGAGGAAGTGCAGCCAGAATGCTCATTGGAGGTGAAAATGGCCAGACTTTGTCTCATCGACTTTGTTCATGTTGTCAGAAGGGACCATTCCCTGGAGAAAGATGTCATGCTTGGTAAGGTAGAGGGTGGACGAAAGAGGAGAAGGCCCTCAATGAGATGGATTGACATGGTGGTGGCTGCGATGGGCTCAAGTGTAGCAAGAGTTATGGAGCTGGCTAAGGACTGGGCGGTGTTTCATTTTGCTGTGGGTCACTATGAGTTGGAGATGACTCGATGGCCCCTAACAACAACAACAACATATTCACACTAAGATTCTTTGGTTCTCAGGGAAGTGTAGTGGTAGTAAAGTGAGAGCAGAAATAATAAAACAGGAAGCATAAAATTACTTTGCTTGTTTACCTCTTATTTTTTGGATTTGATTTGTGATGTTATTCTTTATAATTGCTAGTTAAGAAAAAAAAAGAAATATTACAGAAAAGCTTATTAACTACAAAGAGAATAAAATCAGTTATTCAGAAACAAACTACTAAACTGAAGTAAGGGCAGCAGCAGATGTACAAACCATTTTTAGCATTTACAAAATGGTAAAAATAGTCAATTTACAAAAATGGATTGTAAATCAGGAAACCCATCCCCAAACTTACATGTGTATATATCAAAATTTACTGAATTAAACATTTTATGATTGATATTTCAAATAGAGTTGTTGTTACTGCTCTTGTCAGGTGCCATCAACTTGGTGCTGACTCATAGAGACCCTACTTACAACAGAACAAAGCACAGTCTGGTCATGTGCATAATAATTTGTATACAATTCTTAATGTTCCCAAGGATGTTGTTGTTGTTATGTGCCATCAAGTAGGACACGACTCATAGCGACCTTGGGTTTCTGAGGCAGTATCACTACGGAAGTAGATTGTCCCATCTTCCTTCTGAGGAGTGGCTGGTCGGTTTGAACCGCCAGCCTTCTGGTTAGCAGTTAAATGCCTTAGGCACTATGGTACCAGAGCTCCTCCTCCCAATGATACATAGTCTTTATTATACTTTTATTCTAATTGAGAAATTAAAAACAACTGTGCTTGATAATTTAGATGGGATGGCTTTGAAATTTTTTCTTAATAGATTATTTTATGATGATGTAAAATTAATAGCAATCCTTGGAAGTATGTACAGCAAACAAAAGCTTAATTTCTCTAGTATCTGTCCCCTTTTACTCTTCCTAACGTTGTTGTTGCTAGTTGACATGAGTCAGCTCCCACTCATGGAGACCCCATGTGTGCAGTGTAGAACTACTCCAAGGGGTTTTCAAGACTGTGACCTTTTGACAATGTTCACTATGTTGCCCCGAGATGAGAATTCAGTGGAATATTAGCATTTTATTTGTTTATTTTTTTCCTTTCTCATTGCAATATTCCTATTATCATTCAATGGACATTTGATAATATCTGACTGAATTGCTTCCCAGAATTCTGGGAAACTAAAGCCACTCAACATAGAAAATATTGCAGACCATAGCAATTTGTCAGAAATGAACATATATACAAATTCATATAAATCAGAAAACATAGGACAAATAACATTCAATTCCAGGACTTTTAGGACCCATCAGGAAGCTGGAATTTGTCATTTTTTCTGCTTAGAGTAAGGGAGCAGGAAGCCGACAGCTGTTGGATGCTATCTGGAGAGTATAAGAGGTTAATTTTTCCGAGATAAACATACTATTCAGAACGTTGAGCCACTACTTGAAAACAAAGAACTTCTGTAATGATCCCCTTTTCTGAAGTATGAGTTAAGTCCTTTCTGAAGGAAATTATACATGATCCTCTGGCTATTCAGTCATTATTGTTTGTTTGAATTGGATTTGCAACAAAAATATCACTGTGAGCCACAAGAAAGTAAGTTAGTAGGACGTTTTTCTCATCTCACCAATAACCTGGTAGGCAATCTTAAGTTGCCTCTTTCCTCCATTCCGTTTTCCATTTTTTTTTTCCACTAATATCATATCCTGTGAGTGTTTCTTTTCCAAAATAAATTTTACATTTTTGGTTTCTCTTCATCTCCATAAACCCTGCCCTAGAAAAGACACTATTATCCAGGTTTTGGCAATAGGCATGTATATTCTTTTTCCATTGTTATGTGCCACGTAGGAGCTCTGGTAGCTTAGTGCCTAAAGCACTTGACTGCTAACCAGGAGGCTGGTGGCTCAAAGCAACCAGCCACTCCTTGGAAGGAAGGTTGGGCAATCTACTTCCATAGTGACTGTTGGACCCGAATTTGGAAAAGGAGTGTCGGCGCGAGGAACGTGACACTGACACCGCAATGCAAAAGCAAAGGAAAAGTTTATTTCCAAGCCCGAGCTGGGGTCTCTGCTTACACCAGTGCAACGGCTTCGGCAAAAAAGACTCCCGGCTCTTCCTGTTTTACACCTTTATAAGATTTTTAAGGGGCAGTTCCACAAGGTAGGGCTGAACATCAATGATTGGTGCAGGGGACAAGCTCTGCTGTTTGGCGGCGACTGATAGGTGCAAGCTCTGGACTTTCCAGATTCTGTTGGGGAAAGGGTCCTCCCTTGGGACTTTCCAGAATCTGTCCTCTCTGATTGGTGCTTAAGAACTCATGATTTCTTATAACTGAGTATATTCTGGTAAACTTAAACTTAAGCTAGAGGAAGTGACACTTAGGCCTAGTAATACATTGAGCCTTACCTAAATTAATAGCACTAAACCAGTTAAGCTAGAAACTTAAGCTAGTTATTAAGTTATTTGAGTAAATATGATTGCTGTTTAACTTACATATGCGTTTCTGCAGTTTCTAAGTGGTCAATAAAACAAATTTCAATACTTAAGATTTTTCTATTAAGCTTGTTATATACTCTAAGTAATAAGCTGGATATTTAAGTAACAAACTAAGACTACTATGTTTCTAACTTAAGTAACAAACTAAGACTACTATGTTTCTAACTTATGTAACAAACTAAGACTATTATGTTTCCAACTTATTCCCTTACAGTGACACTGCCTCGAAAACCCAAGGAGGGGTCACTATGAGTCGGTCTGACTCAGAGGTAAACAACAAGGTGCCACATACCCGTTCTCCAGACTTTAGGCCACTCCCCATACCCAACCCGTTTCAGGACCTTATCTAGATGCCTATTCTGATTAGAATTAAAGCTAAAGCTTGATGTAAGTTTGTAAGACTCGACCAATCTCCTTTTGTCCAACTTACTCAATTTTCTTTCTTTTTCAACCACTGCCCGTGGTATTCATAAGGAGCTCTGTTGGCTCAGTGAGTAAGGCGTTTGGTTGCTAACGACAAGGTCAGTGGTTCAAACGCATCAGCTGCTCTGTGGGAGGAAGAGGAGGCAATCTACTTTTATAAAGATTTCCGGCCTTGAAAACTCCCTGAGAGTCGCTATGAATCAGAATCAACACAATCACAATGGCTTTTTTTTTTTTTTTTTAATTCATTGTGTTGTAACCATACTTGTCTCTTTTCTGCACTCAGGATTTTCCCCATTCCTGTATTTTTTGCTTGCTATCCCCTTTGCTTGAGATTTTTCCCAAGACTAGATCCCTCTCATCCTTTATATCTCAATTGTTGTTGTTGTTGTTGTTTGCCGTTGAGTCGGCATAAATGCCAATTCATCAGAGAAGCCTCTTCTGATCAACTTTATCAAAAAGAAACCTAATTTTGCAAACCAGGTACTCTCTAGCTCATTATTCCTTTAGCAGCACTCTTCTAGTAAATAACTATGTTTAATTATCTGACTACATATTTATGGTCTGTTAATCTCAGCAGAATAATCCCAATAAAACATCAAGATAGTAAGAACTTGTTCAGTATTGTTTTCCTAGTAGTTGGGCCTCAGAATGTGTTCAACTCATACTTGATTAAAAATATTCTAATGCCATTATTCAAATTTGAAATATGTATTAGTGTGAGAAGACAAAGAGAGTTGTAGTGACCTGTGCTGCCAGGGTTTCTTTTCTGAGAACCTCATATCACTATTCAGAGAAGGGAACCTCTAATGACCATGTATCTTCCAAATTACACTTCCCTCTCAATTGTACTAGATTAGATAAGGGGATAACACTTTACTCAGGCTGGGCTAAATAGTTTTTATCTTCATTGAGAATTTGTGGGAAGAAATAAGGGATGTAGAATCAGGATCCAAGTTACATTAATGATGAAACTTCAAAATTATGCATGATAGTGTCCTGTTACAAATATAACAGAAACTTGTTTCGTTTCTCAAGTGTTTCTATTTTTCTTTAGTTCGTGTGTGACTTTCTTTAGTTTGTGTGTACAAACACTACAAACTAGTGTTTGTAAGGATCGTGTGTACTATCCCTATACACACACTTTTAAGATTTTTCTTTTTCTGTTAGTTCAAGTGAACTTATTTTACTCTTAAATAAAATGGTCCTATACAACGTCAATATATGAAGAACATTTAAGAGTAAAAAATATACTAAATCACACAAAAAGGGCATGTCTTAATATTTAAAATCATTTAATATTGCTTTGAATATATCAAGTTAAATATGAGTAAAAGTATTAAAGAAGATAAACTGAATAAACTGATGTTGTTGTTGTTGTTATGTGCCGTCCAGTCGACCCCGACTCATAGCGACCCCTCCTGGGTTTCCGAGGCAGTATCACTACGGAAGTAGGATTGCCCAACCTTCCTTCCGAGGAGTGGCTGGTGGGTTTGAACCGCCAGCCTTCTGGTTAGCAGTCAAGTGCTTTAGCCACTATGCTACCAGAGCTCCTGAATAAACTGATACATTAAGTTAGAATATTTCCAATGGAATATAGATAAATGAATAAACTGATACATTTATCTATATTCCATTGGAAATATTCTAACTTGTCTCTTAGTTTGATGCCAGTTTATTTTTGAAAAAATTTTTTTATTAATCATTTAAAAATACTATCAACTTTATTTCACTGGAAGTTCAATCTAAAGAAGCTGGAAAATTAAAAAAAAGACAGACTGAGGAAAATTAGATTAACTTGTACAAATATAGGTTAAGGTGTCTACGGCACTATAATGGGAAACCAATTACATGATAAAGAAACATTTAGAAAACAGTGATGTAAAAATTCTCTCTTAAGAATAATATTTAATAGGGTGTTTTATACCCAAGCATATCATGTATAATATTATATGTTACAGCCATTAGTGGAAGGAATAAAAAGAGAAGTAATATTAGGAAGAGAAAACATAAAGGTTATTTTTATCAAATGGTCAAATAATGATAGTGGAAGAAGTCCTGGTGGTATGAGGATTAAGTGCTCCATTGCTAACCAAAAGATTGGATGTTCCAACCGACTTGGCTTCTACATTTTTCTATATGGGAGCAAACTGCCCATGGGAGTCCTAGTTCTCGACTACTCTATTTTGTGAATCTTATTTTCCCCATCAAAGTGGTCTGCTCCATTCTAGTAATGCTTAAACTGGGATTGTTTATGACTTCAGTTAGCAAAACATAAACTCTAACATTAACTGATATCCTCCAATATAATCTTCATCAATGGTAAAGTCTAATCAAAGGATGATTAAGTCAACAGTCAATATCTGAACTATGCTGGCTATGCTCAATACCAAAGAAGAGTAGACTAGCGATCTTCTAGGTATTTGGGGCATCATGGAGCTCTGGCATTAATAAGCTGTCAGACCCTTAGAGGTTGAAATCTTTTGTAGAAGTGATTTCATAGGTGAGACTGTTGTAGATTGGTTAGCACTTAAGACATTGTTTCTGTTGTGAATCCATTGCTGATTGATTAATGTTTAGAAGGGAGAGTCTAACATTAATTGGTTGGTTGCAAATAGTAGTTCTTGAGGTCAGATCCTTGATATATTCAAAGAGTATTAAACTGTTCTGCTGACTCTTTAGTACCATGGCTAAAGAACCATCAGCCTTTTTCTGAATTTTTGGGTACTTTTATATTTATAACTCAGGTACTATTTTGGTCTCCCATTTATCTTTGTTCTTTTTCTTATTTTGTCAGTTTGATAAGAACCTGGGACAGGAAGAGGGGTGCTATTTATTGGACTCATGTATATCACTAACAAGCTCTGTTGATGTAATTTAAATGATTTCCAAGTAACAAACAGTGAAGGCTTGAGAAAAAGTTGGGATTATGGTTAAAAGAGGAGAGGTATTTTGTTTTGTTTTGTTTTTGTTTGCGCGTGTGTGTGCTTTTGTTATACCAGGTGTCTTTTGCAAACATTCTTTTGCATTGAAATTAATCACCAGGCTTTTTGAACCATTTGTCATTTCTCACAGTTTTCCTTGAACTCTTTCTAATGGCTTTTATCTTTTTCCATTGCTCTGAGCAAAGTTAAATTGAGTCAATAGCTCTTTTAAGGTTTTGCAATTCTTTTTATTTTCCTTTCATCTTCTTTACATTTTAGTTTT
>NW_006922003.1:1115994-1127430 GCF_000298275.1 Orycteropus afer afer | reverse complement strand
ATTTCTGGGCCCTTAAACTATTTTAACTCAGTATTCAATTTTTTCACTGTTTTTTTTTTTTTTGTTTTGTTTTGTTTTGCAGCCAAAATGTTTGCTTACATAATGACATATTTGAAAGGCTTAGTCTCAAATCTAGCATTCAGTGACTCCCCACATATGATCTTTTATGATATGTACCCTCCTATTCACCAAGCTTATATTTCAACTTTGTTGATGTTGTTGTCAGGTGCCATCAAGGCAGTTTCAACTCACAGAGACCCTATGTACAACAGAAGGAAACACTACCAGTCTTGCACTATCCTCACAATCGTTGCTACACTTTAGCCCATTCAAACAGCCACTTGGTCAATCAGTGTCATTGAGGGTCTTCCCTTTTTTGGCTGACATTCTACTTTACCAAGACTGATATCTTCCAGAGACTGGTCCCTCCTGACAACGTGACCAAAGTAGGAGAGGAAAAGTCTTATCACCCTCCCTTTTAATGAGATTTCTAGTTGTACTCCATCCAAGACAGATTTGTTTGTTTTTCTGACTGTCAATGGTTTATTTAATATTCTTCACCAACACTATAATACAAATGCATCAATTCTTCTTCAGTCTTCCTTCATTGTCCAGCTTTCACATGTATGTGAAACAATTGGAAACATGGCTTGGATTAGGTGCATTTTAGTCTTCAGAATAATATCTTTGTGCTTTAATGTTTTAGAGGCTCTTTAACACTTTAAAGAGGTGTGGGCAGCAGATTTTCTCAGTGCAATATGTCTTTGATTTCTTGCCTGCTGCTTCCATGAGTGTTAATTGTGGATCCCATTAAAATGAAATCCTTGAGAACTTTAATATTTTCACCATTTATTATGATGTTGCTTATTGGTCCAATTATGAGAATTTTAGGTTTTTTTATGTTGAGATGTAATGCACGCTGAAGACTGTAGTCTTTGACGTTCATCAGTAAGTACTTCAAGTCCTCTTCATTTTCAGCAAACAAGTGTGCATTATCCGCATATTGCAAGTTTTAATGATTCTTCCTCCAATCTTGATACTGTGTTCTTGTTCATATAGTACAGCTTTTTGAATTATTTGTTCAGCATACTGGTGGAATAAGTACAGTGCAAGGATAACCTTGACACACCCCTTTCCTGCTTTAAAATTGGGCAGTATCCCTTTGTTCTGTTCAAATGACTGCCTCTTGATCGATATACCGGTTCCTCATGAGCACAATTAAGTGTTCTGGAAATCCCATTCTTCACAATGTTATCCTTATTATTTTTATGTTCCACACAGTTCAATGTCTTTACATAATCAATAAAACATAGGTAAACAACTTTCTGGTATTCTCTTCTTTCAGCCAAGATCCATCTGACATCAGCAATGATGTTCCCTGTTCACGTCCTTTTCTGAATACGGCTTGAATTTTTGCAGTTCTCTGTCTGTGTACTGCTGCAACTGCTTTTTAATTATTTTCAGTAAAATTTAGCTTGCATATGATATTAGTGATATTATTTGATAATTTCTGCATTCCATTTGATCACCTTTCTTTGGAATGAGCATAAATATAGATCTCTTCCAGTCTGTTGTCCTTCCAGTTGGTTTCTCCTTTATACTACTCATATTCAATATCAGAACCACATTTTCATATTTTCTTATGTAGTTTTCCCCAGCTGGAAATGGATCAACACCCTCTGAGGAGCCATTTCTACTGCTTTTTCCATGTAGTAAATGCCATCTCATTTTTCAAATATCAACTCAAAATTCACCCCCACCTTTGCATCTCATTGAACTTCTCAATGAGGTTCACCCATCATGTCCAAATAATAAGATAGAACTGTGCTAGAGTTAGTGGGTGGATTCTGGCTTCATTACATAGGACATATATGAACGTTGGGTGAATTGCCTCAGTATCTTCAGCATTTCCATGGCAATATATCATAAAAATATCTTCCTTATAGTATGGCTATGAGAATTATTTGTATAAATGTAAAATGCTTAGAACAACACATGATATTGTATAAATAGTTGACAAATATTAAGTTTTATTAAAATTGTCCCAAGACTAAGTTGTGCATATATCTAGTAAAAAATCCTACATTTTAATGTGATTTTAAAAATTTTATTGTTGATGTTTCTATATGACTGTCTTCTTAAATATTAAATACCTTGGGTGTCAGAGAACATGCTATATTTTTTTATCATCTATGCCAAACACAAGTTTTAATACATGTGTTCAGGAAAAGTTTATAGATATGATGAATACATAAATAAATTTTATCAGCCCCATTTTAATATAATTCAAAACAATTCAATTCAATAAACATTTTTTCAGATGTCTGTTCAATGCAAGGCTCGTATGTTCTTAATCTATTCATGTCCTTACATTTAGGAAACTTAAAGTCTATGGGAAATAGGGGAATATCATTATTAAAAACATATAACTAAGTAGACTTTGTTTTAAATATTCAAACATGGAAGCATTTACAAAAGGGAAAATAGGATATAAAGTTAAAAGTAATCACTGATAAGTTGACATTTTACTGGGAATTGGAAATTAGAAGAATTTTGGTAACTGTTGTACTGGTTATACAAAGAGCTTACTAGGGACCAAGGTGTAGACAATTCTAAACTAAAAGGAAGAGGAAAGCAAGTAAATAGATATATTAAATTACATGTAATTTTAAAGATTGCAGTGGGTAAATTAGCATACCCACAGACCACAAACTCCAAATAAATTCATAATCACAAGTAACAGCAAAGATACGGGTGCATGTATTGGTTATCTAGTACTGTTATAACAGACATACCACAAATAGAGATGGCTTGAACAAACAGGGATTTATTCTCTCATAGTTTTGGAGGTTAGAAGTCCATGTTCAAAGTGCCAGCCCTAGGAGCTGGGTGAAGGCTTGGATCTCACGCTTCAGCTCTACCTCTTGTTCCTGGCCCACTGAAGGTGGAGGCTTTTCTTAACCCAGGCAGCTGCTGGCTGCTGAAGCTGACAAACCCAGGGTTGACAAGTAAAATAGGACAGTCTCAAGATCATTAAGCAACATAGAAAACCACTAGTTCAAGTCCAGAAATAGTCCCAAGATCAGCAGGCAACATGGCAGGCTACTGAAAGAAGACTCAGCTACATTCAGGGTCCAAGCATGCTAAAAAGCTTAAGACTTTTCTCAAAGTGTCTTCTTATATTCTGGAAGCAGACCATATCCCTAAGACAGCTACTTAACTGCTCATAGTAGATTCCACAATGAAAATGATTTCCAATCTCATCATAGGGATTAACTATATCCAGTTGCCCAGCCACTTGAAACCAGGCCCACCCAAGGTGACACATAACCTTAACTATCACAGTGGGTGTATGTTCTTTTGAATAGAATAAAAGTATTAAGACAATGTTAACAAATAGTAACTCCAAATTAAAAATGAAAACAGAAGTCTAGATTCTTTTAAAGTGGTAACATGGATTGACGAACATGAAAATAATTAATGTGAGTTGAGTAATAAATTGCCTCACCTAACTAGCCAAAAGACCTCTAGTTTACCACAGGTAACCCATACTGTCCACTCTTTTCTCCTTGACATTGAAGAAAAAATGTTATAATTATTTTATTATAGCATTTGCATTTTTTTCTTGTGTTTGTGTTTCCATTTTGGTTTTTACACTGAAAATTGAACTTTGCTCTTTGTGCTTGTTGTATTCTTACAGAGAGTTAAAATTCTGATCCTGGAGTACTGGAATCAAAGGAAGATAAAGTTCTAAAGTCTATTTATGTCTATGAATTCCTTTGTTTACCTCTCAATAATGCTTGAAAGTAGTATTAAGAACATTTTTCTTTAATATAACATCAGTATTTCTTAAACATGTTCATGATAAGTTGCATTTATTTTTAAAGAATAATACATTTTTCATCTTTTTGCATCAAAAACAATATTACCTTACATATCTTGTGCACTTCATAATTTTTAAAAGCACTACAATTAAAAATGTGATTTTGTGACATTCAAGATTTCTCCTTGACAAATTGTTAATTCCTTACTGCAGAATAGTATTAATTGTAAGGAAAGTGATATAAGCTCCATTCCAAAGCCTAACTAGGTAATAATTAATTATGCTGTATGTATTAATTCAAAACAATACTAATATAGTGGTAAAAATATGAGTTAAAAAATTAAAATGAAAATAATTATAATGTGAAGCAATTGAGTATTTTATCCATTGTTAATAGAAATATCAGAGAAGAAAATGATCAATAGTTTTATATTTATATTTATTGCAAATAAAATCATTATGACCAATATACTAATACATATAATACATTCCCTATCATTTTATCAAAATTCAAGAAAAAAAAAATTGGAGACAAATAATTATACTGATATTTCTCGGGTTGAAATAAGTGAAGAAAAAATTTAAGCCTAAAGTTGCAATATTGAAGAACTCTATGGGCAAAATGTGTTAATTCATTTTGATACATTTTGGATTTACACAGTAGGTGCAATGATGGGCTCAAGTATAACAAGGAGTGTGAAAATGGCACACATTTTGGCAGTGTTTCATTCTGTTTTACGTAGGATCACTGAGTGTCAGAGCTGACTCGACAGCACTTAACAACAACAGCATTGACAAAATATTGAACAACATAAGAAGTATCAAAAGGACATGGAAAGAATACACAGAATCACTGTACTAAATGAATTGGTTAATGTTCTACCATTTCAGGGGGTAGCATATGATTAGGAACTGATGGGATTTAAGGAAGAAGTCCAAGCTTCAGTGAAGGCATTGGAGAGCAACATGGCTCCAGGAATTAATGGAATGCCAATTAAGATGTTTGAACAAATGGATGCAACACTGGAGGAACTCACTCATTTATGCCAAGAAATTTGGAAGACAGCTACCTGGCGAATGTACTATTCCAGAGAAAGGTTATCCACCGGAATGTGGTACTGCCTCTGGCAAAACAACACAGGTCATGAAACAAAGCAACACAAAGGGATTAAAGGTTTAAAAGGAATGGGGGCCAGGCGGACACTCTACATATGATGTGAGAGCAACCCCTGATGCATCTGTCCTGCTTTATTTATACATAAGTATATGATTACATCATTATTCTTAGTATTTCCTTAAAACAATCAAGTATACAATCAAATATTCTTCTACAATACAATCAAATATTTCCTTAAAACAATCAAGTATTCTCTAAAAGTTACAATTTTACTCTTTCCCATCCCTGGAAGTCTTTTCCCATGCCCCAAAATAATGGATGATTAATTGGGTTAATATATCTTACAGGAATAGCAAATAATCACTAAAATGTGTCATTCTAAAACATAATATGATTGTTAAGGTACATGATTCCAAAGAATGGTTACTAAGGTATGCTATTCTTAGGGCAAAACATTACTCCAGGGAAAGAGGTTAACAACATTCCGGAACACAAAGCTGGAGGCAAGCAAGCATTCAACCGTAAGAGAGGCCTCGCCGTTTCTTAGCTGTTGTTAGAACATGTGCCTTGCAATCATGTCCTTTTGGTGGTCTTTTTCTTGGTCTCCAACATTTCCTCCCTTTTTATTTTTTAAATGAAGTAAATGCACTTCAGTAGTAAGGATTTAATTAAACAATGAATCTTGGGACCCAAAGAATAACAAATAATATAATCACAAACATTATTACATATAGTAAAACATGATATAAAAATGTAGGAATGCTCTTAAAAGGGTTAAGACTCTTAAATTCATCAAATATAGAATTTGCAACTTGGTTTGGCCCAATTATCGGTGCGTGACTATCTTTTATTTTTTGAATATTTATATGGAATTCCTGTATTTCAAAACCAATATTTGAACTATGCCAAACTCCTAATATTCTCATTTTGATTTTTTCCCAAGTGAATTCAGGATCACTGAAATTCACAGGTGTGATGTTACACATATATATTCATATCTATAGTCACAATGTAATGTCTGCCTTCCTCCCAGTATTTCTTAAACATGTTCATGATAAGTTGCTTCTAACTTGTCTCTAATAATAATATCTCTTCCTCTAACATATCTACTTTGAGTTTAAAATCCTGATCAATATTCTCTTGATCTACAAATGCCTTTACAATGTTTGGGACAATATCATTTGCATATCAGGCTGTCTGAATAGATGATTGCAGAGAAACAACAGCCACAGTCATAGTAGTTATCACTGCAGCAAGAGCAGTTATGCCTGCAATCAAAAGCCCAATAAAACGTTTAGATCTAATAAGCCCTGGATGCACTAAGTACAGTGAGTGTTCTCCTGCTGAATGAAACCATCCATCAGAGATATTTACAGGTAAGGTTATATAATGTGGTTGTGTTACTATTAATACATATTGATTTATTGAAGTTAAGCACTGAGTTAACAAACAGTTGTTACAAGTCACATTCCAATAATAATTTCCTAAAGTATCATTGGTTTCACTTATGTTCAAACAACTCTGTTGCTTTGTACAGTTTCCATATTTATCCAGTATATTAATGCATTTGGTGATCAAACGCAGGTTTGAATATGAATGTGGTTTCCATTAGTTTCTTGTCTGGTAGTATCATTTCCAATAAAAGCTGAATGATTCACTGAACCCACTGCTGCAAATAGTTTTCAAAGTCCTGATTGCTTGGGTCCTTCCGGAACCTGTAAGATATCTTCTGGAAAACCCCCAGGGAAGCTAGTGAACACTGAGTCATTATAAGAGTCCCCCCAGTCCATAAGATAGTGTGGGAGCCATGCTTTGCTTTGTAAGAAGACAGCATTATTCTCCTTGGGAGAGGCAGGTGATATTTAAACCAAGTTGGGAATGTCTCCCAATCCTGTGATACATTAGGATAATATGGCATGGGAGGGGTTACAGTATAATTTTGAAAAATACTCCCATTTACAGTAAATTTTGATATTCCTCAATACACACATGTAAAACCTTCTTTTGGTGCCCCTTGCAGTCTCATGAGATAACGCTTTAGTCTGACCCCAAGTTGGTAATGTTGCTTCCCTGGTCTGATGACTCAGTGGCTGTCACCTCCTTCAATGAACCTTTAGTGACAGCCATTGAAGGCAGCACTGGATATAATCCATCATTTCAGATGAGTTTCTCCAGTACCCATATGGGGTTGTCATTGTTTTCTGGAAAAACACAAGCATGCCCTCATCTCCATGTTAATAGTGGATTGGGTGCTTTCCATTGACCTCTCAGTACATCCTTCCACTGAACTTTGACTGAGGTGGTGTCTCGTTGAACTTTTAAAAAGTATCTATCAGCAGCAGAATGCCCATCAATGTCACAGTTCAAAAAATTTAAAGTATATAAGACTTTATTTAATCTTTTCATAGGGCTGTTCCAATATTCCCCTCTTATACCCCCTTTTTATTTTTCTAAATAAAGTTTTATAGTTTGATTTTTTTTCCTACTTTGCTTTGGCCTTGAGGATTATAAGGAATGCCAGTGGAAAGGTTGATAGAATAAAGGGAACAAAAATGTAAAAAGCATTTACTTGTGTAAGCTGGGGCATTGTCTGTTTTTAAATGTTTAGAAGGTTTATAAAAAGCAAAACAATGCAATAAGTGATGAATAACATGTTTTACTGCCTCGCCTGTTAAGACTGAAGCTATAGTAAATCCAGAATATGTGTCTACTGTAACATGTACAAAAGATTGTTTCCCAAAAGAAGGCACATGAGTAACATCCATTTGCCAAACATCATTGGGTCGAAGCCCACGAGGGTTTAAGCCATAATGTGGCACATGAGATGTACATTGCAAGAAGAGCAGCTTTTTATTATTTGTCTAACTTGTTCTGTAGTAAGTTGGAATTGTTTACATAAGCAAGCACTATTTTGATGAAAAGAAACATGTGATTGGATAGCTTCCTGTACCAGTAGGCAAAGCTGTTCATCCGCTCGTTTATTTCTTTGAGTGAGAGGGCCCACCAAGGGGTATGGGCTCTAATGTGTGTGATGTAAAATGGATGAAAGTGCTCCCGTACAGCCGTTTGCAAAGTAAAAAAGAGAGTTAATAATTCTTCATTGTTGTTGTTGTTGTTATGTGCCGTCAAGTTGGACCTGACTCATAGCGACTCCTCCTTGGGTTTCCAAGGCAGTATCACTATGGAAGTAGATTGCCCTATCTTCCTTCCGAGGAGTGGCTGGTGGGTTTGAACTGCCAGGCTTCTGGTTAGCAGTCAAGTGCCTTAGGCACTATACTACCAGAGCTCCCAGTTATTCATTAGATATATGTTTAATTTTGCCAGTCTCAACAGAGGTAAGTAAATGAACCATATACTGGCTATCATTCACAATATTGAGTGGTTGGTGCAAGAGATCCTGAAAAGCAAGTAAAACAGCATAAACCTCTGCTTTTTGTGCCGAAGTATAATGAGTGTCTTCGACTCTATCTTTGATAGTAGAGTGATATCTTGCTTTTCCTTTACTAGTGCCATCAGTAAAAACTGTTAAAGCATGGGGAATAGGATGATTGAGACGTTTTTGAGGAAAAACCCACTTAAGTGATTCCACTACTTGTAGTAGTTTCTGAGATGGTCTATGATTGTTTAATTGAGCCATAAATGTAGCAGTAACAATTTGCCATTCAAGATTATTGGGAATAAGGGTTTGTAATTGTTGCCTGGTAAATGGTTAAATCTATTCCAGTTAATTGTTTACATCTATGTAATAATTTCTGAATACCAATAGCTACTAATAGCTACTAATAGTAGGGTATGTGGTAAAAGAATTAGAAAATTGATAAGAAAGATGAATCCATTCTATAACACCCTGTATTTGACATAATGCTCCAGTAGGGCTTTTAGGTGTGGTTAAAATAATTCCTTGTATTGGGATTGTAGTGTCATTTCAGGTTAATTGAGCCTCTAGTATTCATTGTTCTACTAGGGTTAATTCTTGTTTAGCCTCCTTGGTTAAATATCTGGGTGACGTTAAATCTGGATCTCCCTTTAAGCTATCAAAAAGAGAACTAAGTTGTTGAGTAGTGATGCCTAGAGAAGGCCGTATTCAATTAATGTCCCCTAACACTTTTTGGAAATCATTCAAAGTAGTTAAAGAGTCTAATTGAAGAGTAATTCTCTGTGGTCCTACAGTTCTTTTGTCTATGATATGTCCTAAATATGAAAATGGAGCAGTTTTCTGAACCTTTTCAGGAGCTATTTTCAAACCATGACAAGAATTCAGGAGCTACTTTCAAACCATGACAAGAAAGTTATTCTCTTAAATGTAAGAAAATCTGATCTAATATATCTTTATCAGGATGACTGCAAAGAAAATCATCTATATAATGGATAATAATGGCCTGTGACCGGATAGATCGTGTTTGCTCCATTGCTCATGCCACAGTTTTGGCACATAGTAGGACTATTTTTCATGCCTCTGAGGTAAAACTTTCCAATGATATTACTTTGCAGAGGTTTGAACATTAATCTCTGGGATAGAGAAAGCAAATCTAATCTTATCTTGTGGTTGCAATGAAATAGTGAAAAAGCAGTCTTTTAAATCTAGAATTATTAATCAATCAAGAGGTATTATTGTTGGAGAAGGAAGACCAGGTTATAAAGGTCCCATTGTTTGCATGCTAAGATTAATAGCTCACAAATCTTGTAACATTATTCACTTTCCAGATTTTTTCTTTATAACAAATACTGGGCTGTTCCATGGACTATTAGAGTGTTCAATGGGTCCAGCTTCCAATTGGTGCTGAACAAGTTCATGTAATGCTATAAGTTTCTCCCTGGATAGGGGCCACTGTTACACTTACCTTATCCACAAATTGTTCAAAGGGTTCCACAGGTCCTTCTATAATTTTAGTAAAGCTGAAATTATCCGTTCCCTTTGCTGGTAACTTAGACAATGCCTCAGAGGCTGTGGCTGATACTTGTTGATATGCTTGTAAGGGATAGGTTAATTGAGCTACAACCTCCAAAAGCTGTCTGGTACCAGAAAGCATTTCAAAATTAATGGGAACATTATGTTGTTAATTTTTCATACTCTGCTCTGTATAGAAATCATGAATATACATTTTCCACATCAAATAATCTCCTCCCTCTAACACAGTTTTAGCCAACATATACCAATCATAAGGACATAAAACTTCTTGAGCCATGGCTTCTATTAAGGTTTTCACAAATGGAGCCATTGGCCCATAGGTGGCAGCAGCTTGTTTCAAATCTTTGTTGTTGTTGTTGTTGTTGTTGTTATGTGCCGTCGAGTCAGTCCTGACTCATAGCAACCCCTCCTTGGGTTTTTGAGGCAGTATCACTACGAAAGTAGATTGTGCAACCTTCCTTCCATTGAGTGGCTGGTGGGTTTGAAAAGCCAGGCTTCTGGTTAGCAGTCAAGTGCCTTAGGCACTATGCTACCAAAGCTCTCTTCAAATCTTTAAGAGTTTTAAAGGAAAATGTTTTATGTCCTCATATTGGTTGATTAGTCTGCAGGTCTAACTGCTCTGTTATAGGAAAAACATGTCTCAATTCTAGTGGAAAGTCCTCATCCATGGCCCTCACCTTTTGCACCATAGTTTGTATAGGTGATAAAGGAGGTAAAAAAGATGTTAAACAGTTAACCTTCTTCCCTGAAGGAGGGAAAAGGTTAAATGGTGAAGGAGAACAAGCACTAGCGGACATGGTTACAGCTGAAACAGCCTGATTTAAAAATGGATTTAAAGAAGGATATAACTTCTCTTCCTTTACTTCTGAGGGTTCAGTTTCCAACTTCTGCTTGACTATTTTTTCTTTCAATTTTAAATCTTGTAATTTAGGGTCTATGCCCACCATTTTACCCTTTCCCAATTCCAAGCACAGCTTTAAAATGCTCCAAATTGAAAATACATGCTCTGGAAAATCCTCCTGCCCTTCTTCTTTTAAATGCTCATTCATCTGTTGACCAATGGTTTCCCAGGCCATCAAATCAATCGTCCCTTCTCGAGGAAACCAAGGGCAACAGTGATCTACATACACACTGTAAAAATTCCTCTAACTCTTCTTTAGACACTAAAACACCTCTGTCCTGAACTAATAATGCTTTAAGAACAGAAATACAACAATCCCTTTCATGAGATCCCTGATTCCTCATATTAGCCTGGCTTAAAAAAGAAACTTATTAAATTCACTGACACTTATCCTTTCTTGTTATGGAGCTCTGATTTCCACTCAGTAGGGTGTCCTCTCAGGCCATTGCCACTCTTCTTTAGGCCCCATGTTGGGCTCCAGTTGCCATGTCTAGCAAAACCACACCAGTCATGAAACAAAGTGACACAAAAGGATTAAAGGTTTGAAAGGAATGGGGGCCAGGTGGACACTCTGCATATGATGCAAGAGTGACCCCTGGTGCATCTGTCCTGCTTTATTTATACAAAAGTATGCGATTACATCATTATTCTTAGTATTTCCTTAAAACAATCAAGTATACAATCAA
>NW_006922003.1:1093560-1115894 GCF_000298275.1 Orycteropus afer afer | reverse complement strand
TTACAGGAATAGCAAATAATCACTAAAATGTGTCATTCTAAAACATAATATGATTGTTAAGGTACATGATTCCAAAGAATGGTTACTAAGGTATGTTATTCTTAGGGCAAAACATTACTCCAGGGAAATAGGTTAGCAAACATTCTGCTGGGGCTGCGTTCCACCCCAGGAACACAAAGCTAGAGGCAAGCAAGCATTCAACTGTAAGAGAGGCCTTGTCTTCTCTTAGCTATTGTTAGAACATGTGTCTTGCAATCATGTCCTTTTGATGGTCTTTTTCTTAGTCTCCAACAATGTGGAAATTTAAAACATAAAACAATAATCTCCATAATTGGACCAAATATTGTGATAAATGGAGAAAAGATTGAAATTGTCAAAGAGTTCATTTTCCTTGGATACACAGTCAATTCTCATGGAAGCAGCAGTCAAGAAAGGAAACATCATGTTTCAGTGGCCAAATGTGCTACAAAAGACCGCCTTATTAAAGTGTTGAAGACCAAACATGTCACGTTGAAGACTAAGGTGTGCCTAACCAAAACCATCATCTTTTCAATAGGCCTATATGCATGTGAAAGCTTGACAACTGATAAGGAAAACCAAAGAAGAATCAATGCCTTTGAATTGTGGTGTTTATTAAGAATGCTGAAAATACCATGCAATGCCAGAAGAATGAACAAATCTATCCTGGAAGAAGTGTAGTTGGAATTTCCTTAGAAGCAAAAATGACTACGCTTTGTCTCACATATTTTGTTTATGTGGTCAGCAGGGACCATTCCCTGGAGAAGAATAGCATGCTTGATAAAGTAGAGGGTCAGAGAAAAAGGAAAGACCCTCAACAAGATAGATTGACACAGTGGTTGCAATGATAGGTTCCAGCATAGCAAGGATTTTGAAGATGTTGCAGGACATGGTAGTCTTTTATTCTGTAGTACATAGAGTCAGTGTAAGTCAGAATTGGCTTGATGGCATCTAACAACAAGCAATATTCTACAAAATGGTTCTTTTATTTTTGAATTTTAAAATGAATTTGTAAATTCCATAAAGAAATCTTTTGATAGTTATGAAAAATTATTTGTATTTATATCAGACCATTTTTCTTGATCATGCCAAGATAATTTATATTCATATATGCAAAATACAACATAATTTTAACATAGTCAAAGAAGCTATCCACTTTCGTCAGTCTTGTCATTAGTCAATGCAAGTCACCTGTTAGTGCATAATTTTAATAGGCTAGGAGAGGGAAAGACCTGTGCAAAGACCTGCAGTTGGAAAACCAGAAAGGAAGAACATGCTTGGCTGAATATCTCAAGGTGAAAGAACTGAGGAAAAAAATTAAGACTCAAATTACAATATTGAAAGATTCCATAGGCAATATGTTGAATGATGCAAAAAACATCAAAAGAAGATGGATGGGATACACAGAATCACTATGCCACCTTTCTGTTGGTGGCGTATGATCAAGAACCAAAGGTATTGAAGGAAGAAGTTGAAGCTGCACTGAAGGAACTGACAAAAAACAAGGCTCCAGGAATTGATAGAATACCCATTGACATGTTTCAACAAACGGTTGCTGCGCTGGAGGCCCACATTAGACTATGCAAAGAGATTTGGAAGACAGCTGCCTGGCCAACTGACTGGAAGAGATCTATATATGTACCCATTCCAAAGAAAGGTGATCCCATAGAATATACAAATTTTCAAAAAGTATCATTGACATCACACACAAGTGAAATCTTTTTTTTTCCTTTTTTTCTTTTTTTTTTTTGTGATTGTGATTTGGGTGAAAGTTTACAGAGCAAATTCACTTTCCATACAGCAGTTCACATACACTTTGTCTCCTGACATTGACTACAATTTACCACAATGCAACAGCTCCCCTCCCACTTCCTCTCAATAGTTACCTCTTCCCTGTGTCCATTCTTCCATGCACTCCTCCTCCCTGAGCTGTCTCTCTCTTCACAAACAGCCCTTCTTTCCCCCATGATTGTTCTCTCCAAGCAGTGTATCTAACTCAGGTAAATTTTCAACTCATATGCTAGTGTTTTGTTTGGCTGGAAGCCACAGGTGTGGATTCAATTCCAGACCTGAAGGGTGGCTAGGGGCCATAGTCTCAGTAGTTCCACCAGGCTCTAACAGAACAGCAAACCTGCTCCCCACCCCCTTTTTTTTCCCAAATGATTTTGAGTTTAGTTCCACATTGTTCTCCCTCTCTATCCAGGATCTCCTACATAGATTTTCCCTCCAAGAGGTTGACAGTAGTAGGTGGGCACCATCTAGTTCTTCTGGTCTCATAGTCATGTAGGCTACAGGTCTCAGGGTGTACTAGGACTAACTGTTTCCATGAATTGTTGGTTTTCTTCATTTTTCTTTGCTCCGGATGAGGAGAGACCCATAATTGCATCTAGATGGCTGCTTGCAAGCTTTTAAGATTCCAGTCTCTACTCACCAAAGTAGGAAGTGGAACAATGTTTTGTGTAGTATGTTATGCCAATTGACCTTGAGGTCCCCTGTGACTATGGTATTTAGCCCACAGATTCAACTACTTGGTCTCTCTGGGTAGCTGACTGTGACCAAGAAGTGACTACAAACTTGTCCCTTGTCAGCTCTACTATACACATGGGAATTCATACAGAGCATACAAATACACTTGTAGAACCATTGTCTGCCAGCCCTACACCTGGTCTTGGCTACACTCCCCACTTCATAGACATATCTAATTTTTCAGCCTGTACATCCATCTATCTACCCATATACCCATGTTTGCCGTCACTGTCAACACAGTACTGTATACGCAAAAGTGTTCATCTTTGTTGTCTGTACCTCCCATGTACCTCTTTATGTCTTCCTCCTCCTCAATGCCACCATATTGATCACTCACATTTGGTACATTGCCTTTCTCTTCACCCAAATCAATACTTATCTCTACCTATCTATCTAACAGTGTTCCCTCCCCTTCCCTCACACCCCTGGTAACCAACAAAGAAAATTTCCTTCAATTTATAAACCATTTCTTGACTTTTACAATAAAGGACTAATGCAATATTTGTCCTTCTGTGATTGACTTAATTTACTCAGCATAATGTCCTCCAAGTTCATCCCTGTTATTTGGTGTTTTGCAGAGTTTAGGTTATTCTTTAGGGTTGCATAGTATTCCATTTTGTGTATGTTCCATAGTTTGGTTATCCATTTCTCAGTTGATGGACACCTAGGTTGTTTCCATCTTTTGGCTATTGTAAATAGTGCTGCGATGAACATGGGTTTCATATGTCTGTTCTTGTCATGGATTTCACTTCTTTAGGATATACACATCTAGTAATGGAATGGCTGGGTCAAATGGTATTTCTAATTACAACTTTTTAAGGAATTGCCATACTGCTTTCCACAGTGGTTGTACCATTTTACAGTCCCACCAACAGTGTATGAGAGTCCCAAACTCTCTCCATCTTCACCAGCATTTGTTATGTTTTGTCTTGTTGAACTTTGCTACTAGTGCGAGAGAAAGATTGTATCTCGTTGTTTTGATTTACATCTCTCTAATGGCTAATGATCGTGAACATTTCTTCATATGTTTGTTGGCCACCTGAATATCCTCCCTGGTGAAGTGTCTATTTATGTCTTCTGCCCATTTTTAATTGGATTATTTGTCTTTTTGCTTTTGAGGTGTTGGAGTTTTCTATAAATTCTAGAGATAAGTCCCTTGTCAGATATGTCATTGCCAAATATTTTTTCCCAATCTGTACGTTCTCTTTTGACTCTTTTGGAGAAGTCTTTGGAAGCACATAAAAATTTAATTTTTAGAAGGTCCCAGTCATCTAGTTTCTCTTCTGCTGTTTGTACATTTTGGCTTAAGCTTGATAGTTTATTTATGCTGTATATTACGGCCCCTAAATTTGCCCCTAGTTTTTCCTTGAGGAATTTTATAGCTTTAGGTTTCACAGTTAAGTCTTTGATCCACCTGGAGTTAGTTTTTGTGTGTGAGGTACAGATCTTGTTTCATTTTTCTGCAAATGGATATCCAATTTTGCATCATTTATTAAGCAAACTTTCTCTTCCCCACTTAATGGATTTTGGTCCTTTGTCAAAGATCAGTTGACCATAGGTTAATGGATCTATTTCTGGGTTCTCAATTTTATTCCATTGTTCTATGTGTCTGTCATTGTACCAATACCAGGAAGTTTTGACTACTCTACAGTGGCTGTATAGTAGGTTTTGAGATCCAGCAGAGTGAGACCTCCTACTTTGTTCTTCTTCAATAGTGCTTTGCTTATCCGAGGTCTCTTTCCTTTCCATATAAAATTAGTGATTGCTTTTTCCATATCTCTAAAGAATGTTGACGGGATCTGGATTGGGATTGCATTGAATGTGTAGATTGTTTTGGGTAGAATTGGCATTTTCACAATACTCAATCTTCCTTTCCATGAGCATGGTTATGCTCTTCCATTTATGTAGATCTCCTTTGGTTTCTTGAAGTAGTTTTTTATAGTTTTCTTTGTACAGGTCTTTTATGTTCCCAGTAAGATTTTTTGCCAAGTATTTTATTTTTTTGGCAGCTATTGTAAATGGTATTCATTTCCTTATTTCTTTCTCAGGAATCTCTTTGCTCATGTAGAGGAATCCAACTGATTTTGGGATGTTGATCTTGTATCCCACCACGATGCTGAATCTGTCAGTAGATTTTTGACTGAGTCTCTTGGGTTATCTAGGTATAGGATTATAATATCAGCAAATAGGGATAGTTTGACTTCTTCCTTATCAATTTGGATGCCTTTGATTTCCTTTTCTACAAACAAGTAAAATCTTACTGAAGATAATTCTAAAACAGTTGCAGCAGTATATTGACAGAGAACTTCCAGAAATGCAAACTGGATTCAGAGTGGGACGTGGAGTGAGGGATATCATAGCTAACGTCAGATGGATTTTAGCTCAAAGCAAAGAATAGCAGAAAGATGTTTACTTGTGTTTTATTGACTGTGCAAAGGTATTTGATTTTGTGGATCATAACAAATTGTGGATAACATTGAGAAGAATGGGAATTCCAGAACTCTTAATTGTACTCATGAGTAACCTGTACATAGACCAGGAGGCTGGAACAGAACAAGGGGATACTACATGGTTTAAAATCAGGAATGGAGTGCATCAGGACTGTATCCTTTCACCACACTTATTCAATCTATATACTGAAGAAATAATCTGAGCAGATGAACTCTATGAAGAAGAACAAGGCATTAGGATTGGGAAAAGGTTCATTAACAACTTGAGATATGCAGATGACACGACTTTACTTGCTGAATGTGAGGATGAGTTGGAACATTTACTGATGAAAATTAAAGACTGCAGTCTACAGTATGGATTAAACCTCAATAAAAAGAAAGCAAAAATCCTCACAACTGGACCAATAAGCAGCATCACAATAGATGAAGAAAAACTGATGCTGTCAAAGACTCAATATTGCTTGGTTCTACAATCAACGCCAATGGAAGCAACAGGCAAGACATCAAAAGACGTATTGCATTGGGAAAATCTGTTGCAAAAGACTGCTTTCAAGTGCTGAAGAGCAAAGATGTCTCCTCGAAGACTAAGATGCACCTGACCCAAGCCATGGTATTTTCAATTGCCTCATATGCATGTGAGAGCTGGATAATGAATAAGGAAAACCAAAGCAGAGTTAATGCTTTTGAGTTGTGGTGTTGGCAAAGAATACTGAAAGTACTGTGCACTGCTAAAAGAACTAGCAAAGCTGTCCTGGAAGATGTGCAGCCGGAATGCTCCTTGGACATGAGAATGACCAGACTTCATCTCACCTACTTTAGTCATATTGTCAGAAGGGACCATTCTCTGGAGAAGGATGTCATGCTTGGTAAAGTGGAGGGTCAATGAAAGAGGAAAAGGCCCTCAACAAGATGGATTGACATGTGAATGCGACTGCAGTGATGGGTTCAGGTTTGTGAGGTTGGCACAGGAATGGGCAGTGTTTCATTCTGCTGTGCATAGGGTCACTGTGAGCTGGAGACAACTCTATGGCACCTAACAACAACAACAGGGGAAAGAAAGCATACCATGTACCTGGAGGGTGGAGAAATAGAAACATTTGAGAAGAGCACTAATGACTAACAGAATGTTTTCAGAAAAGATTGGAGATAAATTCATAAATTCATCTTCCATAAATTCATAAATTCATCACACTTCGATGATGAATCTACTATGCTAATATATTTATATGCATAATTAATATTCATGATTTTCTATAGAGAGAATCTAAGCTTCCATAAGGTTATGTAACTGAAAAGGTCACACAACATAAAGTAGCATTTCAACTCCATTCCCTTGGCTCTTCAGCCACTGCTCTCAACTCACTCCAAGAAATATCTCTTTTCAGACTACCACAATAGCCTCTAAACCAGATTAATTATAATTGCTGGGTATCTTCTCTTAAGTATAGCCACAGTGTTCTTCTCAAAATATACATCTTATCATACTACTTCATGGCCTAAAACTATTTAGCTGTTTGTCAATGCTTTCCAAGTTAAATGGCACAGTTCTCCAGACTGCCAGTTAGGCTTAAGACTTAGATAATAGCCAGAAGTTTGGGAGTTCACCTATCACCCTTACACTGGCTACAAATTCAGGGTCTTCCTACTACTTCTTCAGGATGCTAACAACAGGTTTAGGATCTTTAGTGTCCCTTATTGCTGACCTGCTATCTATAAGTTCTAGAAGATCTAGTGGTGCAGTGGGTAAGGCATTTGGTTACTAACCAGAAGGTTGGCAGTGCAAACCCACCAGCTGCTCTATGTGAGGAAGATGAGGTAATCTACTTCTGTGAAGATTTACAGCTTTGGAAACCCTGTGTGGGTTGCTTCAAGTCAGAATCAACCTAATGACAGTGGCTATCTATAAGTTCAGTAGTTCCCTCTACCTGTTCATGATACTAGCAGTAAACTCAGGGATTTCTAACCAGCCTCACTTCTGTTCTGCTGGCTCCTAATGCTCCCTCGATTTGATAATTCACTGGGATGACCCACAGAACACACAGAAAGTACTACATTTATGTTATGCTTTTATTATTTAAAAAAAAAAAAAAGAAAGAAAGCATACAAATAAAGTGATATATAGGGTGAAATCTGGAAGGGTTCCCAGTGTTTATCTTCCATGTCCCAAAGAAAACTTACCACATACATGGATGTCTTTCACCAACAAGGAAGACCAGGGAGGTTTCATATCCAAAGCCTTTAAAGGCTAAATTATATAGTCAAGAGTCATGTGGCATAGACATAATTGACATAATTGACATTAATTGACTGAGTCATGCTCCCAACTCTGAGGTCAGCTGATATCAGGCTTCTTGGTGGTCATTTTGGTCAAACCAGCCTCCTACTGTTTCCATAAACTTTCAGATGTTGTTTCAGGTCTTAGATAATAATGGGACATCAATCACTCAGAAATTTTCAAGGAAAAGTCAATATAAATCCCAGACTGCATTCTCAGGACCCTCTCCCAAGGGTAGACCAGGTTCTACTATGCATCCACATAGAATTGTATATTTTCCTTTCTATTATGTTATTATTTGATTAATATAGCTCTCTCACACTAGACACTATGCTTCTTAAGGGCAAGTGTTAGGCTGAAGTAAACCGAAGCCACCAATATGTCAGTTGGCAGCTTCCTCCAGGCGTCAGGCCCTGATGAGACAGCCTGATAAGACAACTGAAGTGACAGAACCTGCCCAGGCTGGAAAGTCCCATGTAATGACAAACTTCCTCCTGTCAAGCCCCCTCATGCTAATTAGGTGCACACCCATGCCAACAGCTAATTGGACCCTGTCATTTCCTTAGTGTCCCCTATTAGGTCCTTTCTGTGTCTATAAGAATCTATTCCCCCTGCCCAGCGGTGCGACTTCTCTGCCCTTGATGCTAGGGAATGAGAACCTTGCCCGGGAGTGCTAATAAACTGCTTCTCTGAAACAACTCCATGTCCTGGTGTCTCGACAGCTATGCATTACATTTGGTGCCGAAATCCGGGAAGAGAAGTAGAACTCGAGGGAATTCTTATTCCTCTTCTCCTTCCCCCCTCCAGACCAGGGTATTCTGGCCCCCTGCATCCACCACCAGTAAGTCACATCTTACCTTTTACTCAATGCCCACCAGAGGACGTATATTTTGTGTTCTGTTGTCCTCCATCCTGTGGGCCATTTTAATTTTTTGGCTCTGGGTGATGAACCTGTGCCTACTACCAGATAGTTTGAATTAGTTCTGTTGTAATCTGTCTGAGTCTGACTGAGAGGTTGTGTGAATGTTTCTGTGATGCTCCAAGATCTAGGTCGCGAAGTCTGAGTGGGCCCTCAGTTGATTTCTGTGTCAAGTCAGATTGGCACAACAGTGGGGCTCTGCCCTCTGCTCCGGGGTTTATATGGAGACAACTTAGTCAAAGACTCACTCAAATCCCCGAGAGGAGAGAGGACAACCAGGCATCTGACTGGTCCTTGGGACATGTCTCCAGTGTGATTACTTTTGGGGAATTGACTTGCCGGAGTCTGAGTGGGCCCTCAGATGATTTCTGTGTGAACTCATATTGGCACAACGGTGTGGCTCTGCCCTCTGCTCCGGGGTTTATATGGAGACACCTTAGCTAAAGACTCACTCAAATCCACGAGAGGGGAATGGACAACTGGGCATCTGACTGGTCCTCGGGACATGTCTCCAGTGTGATTATTTTCCTCTTTTAATATATCCTGTGTGATTACTTTTGGAGAGTTGACTTGCCCAAAGGTCTGAGTTTTGTTCCGGAGTTTTCTGCATCATTGGCACAGGGTTCCAGGAACCCCAGAAAATTGTGGTACCACGTCAGAAACTCCTCACGGTCTGGGAGTTTGGTTGCTCAGGGACACCTGACATCCTACCTCCCCTGAGGGTGTACCCCTCATTCGACTGTCTAGTGTCAGGTGGAGACGTCCACCTACGCAAAACACTCTGGTTGTCATAGGGTTCTGGTGGCCCTATCTGAAAAACTCAGAACCAACGGGTAATCAAAACTCCAAAATCAATCCAACAACCCTTCTGGGGTGTTTATTAACAAAACTTAAGACCTTGTTACTAGACCAGGACATCCATCCCAAATGCCTTATCTTTTACTCCACCATGGCATGGCCGCAGTACACACTGGACAATGGCTCTCGCTGGCCAGAGCACGGGACTTTTGACTTTAATATCGTTACAGACTTAAACAATTTTTGCCTATGCACAGGCAAATGGCTAGAAGTCCCCTATGTCCAAGCCTTCTTTTGTTTGCACTCCTGACCCTCATTATATACGAAATGTAATACCACCCAGATTTTCCTTGCCCATGAAAACCCTAAACCTCGCAAACCCACGCCTCTCTCCCCCTCTGAAACCAACCCAACAGTCTCCTCTTCCTCCTTTTCTGACCCACCAGAAAGCCTTTCCCCACCCCCCAGACTCCCTCCTTATGCTGCAGCACAACCCCCTCTCCCCCAGGTAGCACCATCCTCCCTTCCCCTTACCCCTATAGCTCCCTATCCTCCCGTCTCACCTGCCTCCCCAGACACTGCCTCCTCCTCTACCTCTCCCACACTTTCCTCTCCCATGAGCCACCACACTTGTTCCCAGCAACTTCTTTGTCCCTTACGTGAAGTAGCTGGGTCTGAAGAAATTGTATGCATCCATACCCCCTTCTCCCTGGCCGATTTGTCCCCAATTGAAAAACGCTTAGGCTCTTTTTCAAATGACCCTACCGCTTACATCAGAGTTCTGATACCTCTCTCAGACCTATGATTTAACTTGGCATGACATATATGTCATCCTCTCTTCTACCCTCCTCCCAGAAGAAAAAGATAGAGTTCTTAGTGCCGCCCGAGAACATGCTGACCAAACCCACCTAACAGATAACACCATGCCTGTTGGAGCAGACGTTGTTCCGGTACAAAACCCAGGCTGGGAGTACCAACCTGACACCCAGTCCAGATGGACTGGGAGATCCCACAGAGATAAAATGCTCTAATGCCTCCTGGCAGGCCTAC
Organism: Orycteropus afer afer; assembly: GCF_000298275.1. NCBI lineage: Eukaryota > Metazoa > Chordata > Mammalia > Tubulidentata > Orycteropodidae > Orycteropus > Orycteropus afer. The sequence goes on along the minus strand of NW_006922003.1, from coordinate 1,105,858 downwards.
AAGCTATCTCTCATAAAGCAATTAATTTTAACAAACTCCGGAAGAATACCCAACTTCCAGATGAGAACCCAGCTACCTTCCTGAACCGATTAACCAAAGCCCTTACCCAATTTACCCGTCTAGACCCCTCCTCTCCGGCTGGAGCCATGGTCCTAGCCACTCATTTCATAACCCAGTCAGCTCCTGACATTAGAAAGAAACTAAAGAAAGCTGAAGAGGGACCCCAAACTCCCATCAGAGACTTAGTAAATATGGCCTTTAAATTCTTTAACACCCAGGAGGAGAAAGTACAGGCAGATAGGGAAGCCAGAACCTGCCAGAAGGCCGCCTTGCAGGCCAATGCCTTGCTAGCAGCCCTGAGGCCAGCACATAGTGACAGAAGATCTCCTTCCTTGGTGGCTCCCCAATCCTGCTTCAAATGTGGTAAGGAAGGGCACTGGGCCAGATCCTGCCCTCAGACCCGACAGGCCCCTGGCCCCTGTCCAGCATGTGGTTTGAAAGGGCATTGGAAGAGTGACTGTCCCTCTGTGTCAAAGCACGGAGGGCCATCCTCCCCATCCACTAACCCGCTGTCGACAATCTTGGGCCTGGCCACTGACGACTGAAGGAGCCCAGATTCAACAACCCCGATCACTCTCGCTGAACCCAGGGTCACTATCAAGGTAGTGGGTAAGTTGATCTGTTTTTTGATTGATACAGGGGCTACCTACTCTGTACTCCCCTCCTTCTTGGGACCACGTTTCCCTTCCTCAGTCTCTGTTATGGGAATTAACGGGCAACCCTCAACCCTCCCATGACAGGACCCATCACCTGTTTAATAGATAACATAATTCTCTCACACTCATTTCTCATTATACCAACCTGCCCTACCCCCCTTTTGGGATGAGATTTCCTTGCAAGAAATCACTCTAACTTGGGCTCAGGATCACTCTGCCTCTCTCCTGCTATCACTAACTGATACCTCCCCGCAAGCACCAGCTTTCCCCATGTCCCCTGACCTTGTTGATCCATGCATATGGGATACCTCTTCCCCATCTATCACTTCTCATCACCCCCCTGTTATGGTACATTTAAAGGATCCCACATAGTTTCCATCCAAACCCCAATTTCTCATCTCTCGCATGCACCGACTCGGCCTGAAACCTCTTATACAGCACTTCTTATCTAAAGGACTCTTAATCCCCACCCAATCCTCATGCAATACCCCTATTTTATCATAAAAAAGCCTAATGGGTCCTACCAACTAGTCCAAGACCTTCATCTTATTAACAATACCATAGTTCCCCTGCATCCCATTGTCCCTAACCCTTATACCTTACTCTCCAATATTCCCCCTAATACCACTCATTTTTCTGTTTTAGACCTCAAGGACACCTTTTTCACAATCCCCTTAGACCCCAAGTGTTACAACCTTTTTGTCTTCACTTGGGAAGATCCCGACACTCACACCTCCTCCCAGCTCACATGGACAGTCCTCCCACAAGGATTCAGGGATAGTCCAACTCACTTAGGACAGGCACTGGCCAGAGACCTACTAGACTGCAACGTCCCCACATCTGTTCTCTTACAATATGTCAATGACCTTCTCCTATGTAGCCCCTCCTTAGAACATTCTACTACACACACTGCCACTCTTTTAAACTTCCTAGCAAAAAAGGGGTACCGGGTTTCACCCTCTAAAGTCCAGTTGTCTACTCCCTCTGTCATTTACCTTGACCTTAAACTAACACCCACCACCCAGGAACTCACCCTGAATAAAAAACAAGTAATATGAGACCTGCTACCCCCTACCTCTGCCGACCAAATCCTATCCTTCCTCGGACTATTTGGGTTCTTTAGACATTGGATCCTTAACTTTTCCCTTCTGGCTAAGCCCCTCTATGATGCAGCCAAGGACACACCCATTGGTCCCTTCAATCACCACAACTCATTAAGGCCGCCCTCACCACCCTGAAAAATCACCTTATACAATCTCCAACTCTTCATCTCCCCAATCCTACCAAACCTTTTTCTTTACTCACTGACAAGCACCAAGGGATGGCTCTGGGAGTTCTTACCCAACCTCATGGTCCCTTCCCCTCCCTGGTAGCCTACCTATCCAAACGTCTAGATCCCACAATATGAGGATGGCAACCCTCATAGAGCACTAGTGGCAGCGGCAGTTCTTACACAGGAAGCATTCATACTAACCCTCCACCGCCCTCTTCATGTATTTTCCTCACACAGAATAAAAGACCTTTTATCCCACTTTTCCCTTTCCCTCCTATCCCCATCTCGCCTCCAACTCTTTCACATTACTTTTATCAAGAACCCCAATGTTCATTTGGCCCAATCTCCACCCCTCAACCCAGCCACACCGCTACCAACCCATGACCCACTGCAGTCCCACTCTTGCACAGAAATTCTAGACACCTTACCTACTTCTCCTAACTCCTTATCTGACCGGCCCTTAACTCACCCAGATATCACCTTCTTTGTTGATGGCAGCTTGGCCGTAGACTTCCATGGATGACATAAAGCAGCATATGCCATTGTCACCCTGACATTGTAGAAACCAGCACCCTCCCTGAAGGCACCTCATCTCAGAAAGCCGAACTAGTCACCCTCACCAGGGCCTTACACTTAGCAAAGGGATGGGCGGCTAACATTTACATGGATTCCAAGTACTCATTTCTTATAGCACACTGTCATGACCCTATATGGGAACAACAAGGGTTTCTAACAGCCAAAGTTTCCCTCATAATTAACGCCAAACTCATTCTCCAACTCCTAAATGCCCTCCAACTACTGTCCAAAGTAGCTATCACACATTGTAAAGGACATCAAACTGACAGTTCCTTAGTCACCCAAGGCAACAACAAAGCAGATTCCACAGCTTGAAACCTCACCAGAGACTCTCTGAACCTACCAACCCCCATCCTGTTCCTCTCACTCCCCTCCATCCATCCGCAGTATACCCCTGAAGAATTGACACACTGGACAAAAAAAGGAGGGGCTCGCTCCCCCAAAGGATGGCTCTTCCTTCATAGCAGACTCATCCTTCCTGACTCACAAGTAGAGTCCCTTGTTCGTATGATTCATGATTCTTTCCACATAGGAACCAAAGCCTTGAAGCATTTCCTACAACCTCTTTTCATATCGCCTTTACTCAACACCTCTATTGAATCTGTCTGTTCCACCTGTACTGTTTGTATATCCACAAATCCACAGGGAAACCTTAAACCAACCTTCCCCACTCATCAGATGAGAGGGCACCTACCTGGTCAGGATTGGAAAATCGATTTCACTCATATGCTGTCTCACAAGTCTTTCAAATACCTTTTCACACTTATAGACACCCTAACCAGGTGGCTGGAAGCCCTCCCCACAAAGAATCAAACTGCAGCTACAGCAGCCAATATCTTAATAACTCACATCGTCCCTCAGTTTGGACTACCATCCTCCATACAGTCAGACAATGGGCCAGCTTTTGTTTCACAGATTACCCAACAAGTTTCCTCCTCCCTAGGGATCCACTGGCACCTCCATATCCCCTACTGACCTCAATCATCAGGTAAAATCGAAAGAGCCAATGACCTTATCAAAACTCACCTTACCAAACTCTCCTTAGAGCTCTGTAAATCTTGGATAGACCTCCTTCCATTTGCCTTAGCACGCATAAGAGCAACTCCCAAAGCACCAACCTTTCTCAGCCCTTTTGAACTAATGTACGGCAGACCTTTCCTCCTGAACCATAATTTACCCACACAACCTCCTTCCCTAGCTTCCTGTCTCCCGTACCTTTCTCTCCTTAGGCAGCTACTGCGAGAACACGCAGACAGTTATCTACCACAACCCTTAGGGACTGATCCTCTAGGACCACCAACAGCAACTCACCTATAACCTGGAGACACAGTGCTTCTGAAAACTTTACACCCAGAGCCACTGAAATCTCACTGGACTGGACCACATACTGTCATCTTGACCACCCCCACAGCAGTAAAACTCCTGGGTGATCCCTCGTGGCACCACCTCTCCCATATCAAAAGGGCCCAGACAAATCATGATTCCTATACATGCCAAATGCTGGGTCTGACTATGGTCCGTCTTAATCGGACCCCTCATCCTCCTGACCCTCACTAATACTGAACACACATCCAATCTCAATACTGAACTCCCACCCAACCACGTCTGGAGATTTACAGTCTGGGAGGGACAAAACTCCCCGCAACGTATTGGCCAGGCAGACTACCCACCAACAAATATGAAAGCACTAGAAATACCCATTTCCCCCAAATCAGTGTTCCCCAGTAATTTCCCCTATCTCTGTTTTACATACGACCAATCTGATCCCAAATGTAACCAAAGCTCCTCAACCTATGGGGGATGTTATTATTGGTCATGCAGAATACATAGTTCCGGAGATTATGCTGGAACATTTTTCACTAAAACCATGAGATTACACTTCCGCATCAGTGACCCCAAGAACATCAGGTGGGCAGATGGAGTTATAGGAAAACTATATTACAATGGCTTTACCACCTTACCTGCAGGAACCATCAGAATGGAACGAACAATCCACAGCCCCCACAACCTTACATGAGTTCTCACTTCCATTTCCCAAGAAGAACATAACCTACAGAAACAGATCCAAGGAGATCCCCAAACAGTTCTTGACCTGGCAGAGGTCCGGACCTCTCCAACACCTTCCTGGATACACATCATCCAACATTCCCTATCTCTCCTCAATTATACTCAGACTCTACCCAATGTTTCATATTGTTTCCTTTGCGCTTCACTCAAGCGACCCTCACTTGCAGCTGTACCTATCAATTTAACTCTACCACTATCTGCTCCCACCCCCAACTCTTCCTGCACCACCCCTCTACCGCACATACCCCTTTGGGCACTTAAAACCTTTAACAAAACACCACAGAATATTTCCATCACCTCTGCACCACCTGGCATTTTCTTTTGGTGTAATGGAACTTTAACTAAGTGTTTAAATTCCACCACTCCAGGTCCCTGCTTCACAGTAACCATAATACCCCAACTTACCCTCTATGAAAAATCCGAAGTCTCCTGACTATTACAAGAGACTAGAATCAAAAGGGCTGCCTTCATACCCATCATGATAGGTATTAGCCTAACCTCTGCAGTTGCAGCAGCAGGAATGGTGGGCGGGGCCTTGAGCCACAGCATATCGGCTCAAGACTTCCACGTTCGCCTTGAAATTGCACTTGAAACCACTGAAGACTCCTTAGCCTCCCTCCAGCGACAACTGACCTCTTTAGCCCAAGTTTCTTTTCAGAACCGGAGAGCCCTAGACCTCCTAACTGCAGCAGAAGGTGGAACTTGTATCTTCCTGGGAGAAGAATGTTGCTATTCTATAAATGAATCTGGACTAGTGGAACAGAATATTAACACATTAACTCAACTAAAAGAGGAACTACACAACCGACGCAATGCAGAAATTTCACTGTTTGGATGGTTCCAATCGCCACTGACTGCCTGGCTATTACCCCTTATCCGACCGCTTGTACTAATAACTCTCCTTTTCCTCTTTGCCCCTTGCCTCCTCAAGTTCCTCCGAAGCCGACTCGAAGAAATATCTTAGTTCACAGTGAATTAACTTCTCCTACACCCTTACAACAAGTTGCCAACTGACGACCCCAGCTTTTCAGGCTCCAACCTATGAAACCCCTCTCCCCCTCTCCAACCCTATTCAGCAGGAAGAAGCTAAGAGAATCACGTCACCCTTTATCCATTAAAAGAGGTTGGAATGTTATGCCGAAGTAAACCGAAGCCACCAATATGTCAGTTGGCAGCTTCCTCCAGGCGTCAGGCCCTGATGAGACAGCCTGATAAGACAACTGAAGTGACAGAACCCACCCAGGCTGGAAAGTCCCATGTAATGACAAACTTCCTCCTGTGAAGCCCTCTCATGCTAATTAGGTGCACACCCATGCCAACAGCTAATTGGACCCTGTCATTTTCTTAGTGTCCCCAATTAGGTTTTCTCTGTGTCTATAAGAATCTATTCCCCCTGCCCGGGAGTGCGACTTCTCTGGCCTTGATGCTAGGGCACATGAACCTCACCCAGGAGTGCTAATAAACTACTTCTCTGAAACAACTCCGTGTCCTGGTGTCTCGGCAGCTCTGCATTACAGCAAGAACTATGTTGTTGTTGTTATGTGCCGTCGAGTCGGCCCGACTCATAGCGACCCCTCCTTGGGTTTCCGAGGCAGTATCACTACGGAAGTACGATTGCCCAACCTTCCTTCCAAGGAGCGGCTGGTGGGTTTGAACCGCCAGCCATCTGGTTAGCAGTCAAATGCTTTAGCTATTATGCTACCAGAGCTCCTGCAAGAACTATATGGTGTCCTATTTGTCTCTGTCTAGAACATTCCTGGATGGCACAAATGGTTAATGTCCTCAGCTACTAACCAAAAGTCTTCAGATTTGAGTTCATGCAGAAGCCACTGGAAGAACGGGCTGGGGATCAACTTCCAAAAAATCTGCTCCGAAAACTCTGTGAACTGTAGTTCAACTCTGGCGCATATGTGATCACCATGAGTTGAAGTCAGCTTGGTAACGATTGGAAAAAAAAATCTATAAAATTTTGCTTAGCATGTAGTAGGTACTCAATAATCTTCTGTTAAAGAAGTAAGTGAACCAGAAATAGAAAATATATTGCAATGAATATCATTATACTCTGTTTGATACAGAATACTAACCCAGAATCACACAAATGAAGGTCAGTAGTAGTAAAAACAACAACAATAATATATATATATATATACACACACACACACACACACACACACACACATATATATATATATATATATATATATATATATATTTGTTAATTCAGTATTATGTGGAATAAAAACATATTTTTATTATTTCAAAGTCTTATCATTTTTAATTCATTATCATGTTTCATTGTTATGTAATTCATATAAATTAGATCCCTGTAAGTTACATAACAGTTGTTCTATAATAGCATTATATCGAGGGTTATTTGAATATAATTCCTTGGAAAAGAGAAGCTTTATATTATCTAAAATATTTTGCAATTGATTGGTTGGTTGGTTGGTTCATATTTGTGATGTGGTTGAAAGTCATTTAAATCAAAATTATTTTATTTTCTAGGTAAAAGCATAGTACTCTCTTGAGATCTATCATAAACTATTCAGAAATGGTTTGGGGGCTCAGAGTAGCTACCTCTGTGGGATGGGAATTGAAAAGTGTGAGAGAGGTTGAATTTTATTATTTCTGGTCATGATAAACTCCTTTGCATATTTTTCCTTAACTGTGCCACTGTCTCCTTAGTGTAGTCTTAATTAATGTTTTGGTTTGTTTTACTAGAGAAAAACTATAGGATAAAGAAAAGGAATATAGAGATCAAAGAGAAAAAGAACAACTAATATTTTCAAAAGATCAGAGCATTACAACATCACTGATTTGTTTTGTGTTAACAAAAAGTATTGTTTGATACAAATTGAATTATATGTGAAAAATAGAAATAGTGGTTACTGTTAAGATTCTCCAAACCAAACCCACTGCCCTTGAATCAATATTGACTCAAAGCAACCTTATAGGACAGTGTAGGACTGCCCCATAGGGATTTTAAGGCTGTAAAACTTTAAGGAAGCAGATTGTCTCATCTTTCTTCTGTAGAGCAGTTGGTGGGTTTGGATGTTTTGGTTAGCAGCTGAGCACTTTAACCAGTGTACCACAAGGGCTTCTATTAATAGGATGAGAGCTGTGTAATTTTCAAATAGGGTGATAAACTATGTCACCTATTTGAAATATGTATCTTTTTCTATATAATGACTTTATGGCAGTACAAGGTTTCAGATAGGTAGCTCTAAGGAGTAAAATTCTGTTTGTCTATCTAATTTTGATTTCAAAAGCAGACTAAAGTGATATGTGCATGTTACTTTGCTGTCTCTGACACCTCTCCGTATATACACTTCACAACAGTAGAAGGATATCAGAAAAGGAAACATCTTTTCATCATCTGTATCATCACTGCCACTACAAATGCTATGGGGAAAGAAAAAGGAAAAAAAAAATGTGGACTTCCACACACGAAGTCTTTATTTCCTAGACATTTACATTTTCTTCTGCTTTGCCTAGAAATAACAGATGGCTGGGTGGTGATTTGGGATGCTAATTAGACTTCAGTGTTTTTCAGCTAACCTTAGGTAGACACAGTCCTTTGAGGGCTGATTACTGCTATGCCATTTAAAAATGCTAGCAGATAACCATTAAACACCCTTTCATAATGAACTTTTTATAAACAATAAAACTATGATTAACTCTAGTATAATGAAGAAAAAAAAAAAAAAAAAAGACTCTATACCAGCAAGACAGTAATTAAATGCACTGTGGCATTTTAGAAGAGTGATTTTCAAGTTTTAACTGAGTTCAAGAGCTGATAGGCATACAACAAATGAGAGCTAGTAGTATTTTTAGGTGATTCATTGAAATCTCCCTAATACCAGGAAACAAAGAGAACCCCTGTGGAACTCAAAAGAGTCTTCTAGAGCAGAGTTTGAAAATGGGAAAATTGAGTCTAACTGAGTCATTATGAATAAAACATTGAAAGCTATAGGGAAAGAGAAAGCATATTACATTTGGATGTTTTAGATAAGATTTATGATTAAATTTATGGATATTTAATGATATGGTATACAAAAGAGCTTTTAAAAAATCCAATTGGGACATGCATGTTTCAAAAAAAAAAAACTTAACAATTGTAAATGCTATATATAGTCAAGGTGGTGGTGCACTGAATTACTTAGTATGGCTCTTCTAACCATGGTCTCTGTGACCCCCACTAGATGACTGGGTGGAACTATGTAAATATAAGGTGTTTGTGGCCCACTAAGGGGATTGGTTGTTGTTGTTGTCATGTTCCATGGCATGATAGTAATGTAAATAAGGTACATGGCACCTTTGTGTGGGTGAGACTATGGAAATAAGGTATATGGAACTCTAATGTGGGGATTGGTTAGTTTTGTCATTCTGCTAGGTTTAAAATGAGCCCTCCTAGAGGCAGACACAGTGATCTCATTCCTATCAAGAGAGAAGAGCTGCAGGTGGAGTGGAGTACATCCTTGGCCCTGAGGTCCTTGTGCTGGACCTCCTTGACAGAAAGAAGGTGGCAGTGGAACCATGAGGCACAAGGCAGAGTGGTAGGCTTGGCAGCTCATGGAGCAAAAAAGCTGAGTGTTTTTGGACAGGAGGCTTGCTGGTGGAATGGGTTGAACCTACATGCACTATGAGCAGAACTAAAAGAGCTTTGTTAATGCTTGCCCAAGCAGGGGAGAAGCCAGGCCAAGAAGCCAAGGGCCCAAGAGAGGCAAGCCCAAGGGCATGGCCAAGGGGAGGATATCCTGATTGAAGAATTGTTTCCTGAGCATTCCTGAACCTCAATTGTAACCTTTGTTTCCCTAATAAACCCCACAATCATGAGTATTGTCTGTTAGTTCCATGTGGTCATTGTAAGAAATTATCAAATTTAGCAGAGAAGTAGTGAGTGCTGTGGGAGAGATGATTGGTGTCAGAATTAGTAAAAAGGTTGAAAGGTGCCAGTATGTCTGACCTCTGCCTCATAGTAATCGGCCTTGGTCTGCTGATGGTGATTCTGTCTCCCTCTTTTGAAGTTAGAGGAGGTCCCAGGAGTATGCGCCCCCATGCCCTTTTTGCAAAGATTCATTAAATAACATTTTAATATTTTTTCATGTTACATATTTAATACCTTTAGAAAAACCAAATGTTGCTACATGTGAAAATCTAATAACTTCTGTACCCCATTTTTTTCTTTACTAAACATAAATAAACTTTTACCAAGGCTTGAGATAAAATTATTTAATATTTAATGTTGATCTCAGACCCGAGACAATAGGCACAATTTTTGCAGAACAACACAGCTCATAAATGTAGTATCTGAATCATTACTGAATTTATTACTAGTAAAAAATGATCTCAAATCTTCCACAAAAAATCTGTCCATCCAGGGTCAGGAGCAGAGCGACAGAGTGAAGAGTAACGTTTCTGCGTTAAAATATCTGGTTCAAATTCAGTTTCTACCATTTATTATCCTAAGATATTAGTCAAGTGCCTTAACTTGCTTTGACTTTAGTTTCCTCACAATACCTAATTCAGCAGAGCTTCTGTGAAAACTAGTAAAATTGTTCCCATTATGCATTTAGTAAACAGATTATTGTATTTACTGTATTTTTTGTTGTATTATTGTATTGTACTGTTGATAGTTGCCGTGAAGTCGATTCTGATCCATGGCCAAAGTTGTTACCTTTCAGAAGCAGACTGCCAACATTTTGGCCATTAGTCAAGTGCTTAAGCATTTGTGCCACCCAGGAACTCCTTCGTACATGGGAAATACTTTATGGATGATACTAGATACTATCATTATCATTATAGCATTTGGGAGGACCTAAAAGAGAGAAAAGTATGTGGTAATATAATAGACATTCAGAGAGTAAGAACAGGTCTGAAAGATAAAGTTTGTTACACCTTTTATGAAAATCACTCCTATGACTGACAAGCCCAGTTTCTGTTTGTTGTTGTTGCTTTTGCTCATTGTAAATTTAAACAACTTAGAAAAATATTTCTCTTGCTACAATTTTACTATGAAAACAAGGTTGCATTGGACACATTTGAGCTGAGTGTTTGTTATTAGGTGCTGTTAAGTCAGCTCCAACTCATAGTGACCCTGTGTACAACAGAACGAAACAATGCCCGGTCCTTTGCTACTCCGACAATCCTTGCTATACCCAAGCCCATCCTTGTAGCCACTGTGTCAATCCATCTCCTTGAAGAGCTTCCCCTTTGTCGTCGACCCTCCACTTTACCAAGCATGGTATCCTTCTTCAGGAAATGGTCCCTTCTGACAACATGACCAAGAAGTATTCCAGCTACACTTCTTCCAGGATGGATTTATTTGTTCTTCTGGAAATCCATGGTAATTTCACTATTCTTTGCGAACACCACAAGTCAAAAGCATCAACTCTTCTTCAGTCTTTCTTATTCATACTCCAGCTTCCACATGCATGTTATTTGTTGTTAGGTGCCATCCAGTTGTCTTTGACTCGTAGTGACTCTATGTCCAGCAGAATGGTCCCACACCAGCTCCGCGATCCCTGCTATACTTGAGCCTAATGTTGCAGCCACTGTGTCAATCCATCTCGTTGAGGGCCTTCCCCTCTTTCGTTGATCCTCCACCTTATCAAGCATGACATCCTTGTCTAGGGAATGATCCCTTCTGATAACATGACCAAAGTAGGTGAGATAAAGTCTGGCAATTCTTGCTTCCAAGGAGCATTTTGGCTGTACTTCCTTCAGGACAGATTCTTTAGATCTTTCAGCAGTCAATGGCACTTTCAGTACCACAACTCAAAAGCATCAACTTTTCTTTGGTCTTCCTTATTCATCATCCACCTCTCACATGCATATGAGGTGATTGAAAATACCATGGCTTGTGGCAGGTGCACCATAGCCCTCAAGGAGACAATTTTGCTCTTCAGCACTTGAAAGAGGTCCTTTGCAGCTGATTTGCCCAGTGCTATATATCGTCTGATATCCTGACTGCTGCTTCCATTGGCATCAATTGCAGAACCAAGCAAAGTGACGTCTTTGACAACATCAATCTTTTCTCCGTTTGTTGTGATGCTGCTTATAGGTCCAGTTGTGAGGATGTTTGTTTTCTTTATACTGAGATGTAATCTATACTGCAGACAGTATTCTTCAATCAACAGTATGTGCTTCAAGTCATCCTCACTTACATCAAGCAAATTTGTGTCCTCAGCATATTGCAGGTTGTAAATGATTCTTCCTCCAATCCTGATGCCACATTCTTATTCATATAGTCCAACTTCTTGCGTTATTTGCTCAGCATACAGATTGAATAAGTATGGTGAAAGGACACAATGCTGACACACTCCCTTCTTGATTTTAAACCATGCAGTATCCCCTTGCTCTGTTCCAATGACAGCCTCCTGGTCTATGTACAGGTTCCTCATGAGCACAATCAAGTGTTCTGGAATTCCCATTCTTCTCAATGTTATCCACAATTTGTTATGATCCGCACAATCAAATGCTTTTGTATAGTCAATAAAAACAAGTAAACATCTTTCTGGTATTCTTTACTCTGAGCCAGATCCATCTGACTGCAATGATATCCCCATTCCACGCCATCTTCTGAATCCAGCTTGCATTTCTGGAAGTTCTCTGTCAATATACTGCTGCAACCATTTTTGAATTATCTTCAGTAAGATTTTACTTG